>NW_022196905.1:154076779-154083104 GCF_008632895.1 Mastomys coucha | reverse complement strand
CAGACACATGCACACACACAGACACATGCACACACACACATACACACACAGACATACAGACACACACAGAGACACATACACACACATGCACACACACAGACACACATACACATGCACACACATAGACACACACACATATACACAGACACATACACACATAGACACATACACACAGACATGCACACACAGAGACACATACACACAGACACATGCACACACACATACACACACATACAGACACACACATACAGACACACACACACACACACACACACACACACTTTTTTACTGCTTTGCTTTTAGATGCCTGACATCTCTGTTAACTTAGATTTCGTTACAGTTTCCAGCTGGGATTGGGTATGTTCCATTGCTCCACATTGAGTAAGTCCAACGTTCTGCAAAGGCAAATGAAGCCCAGGTCTTAGCAACCTGTGAGGGACAGTTCTCTGCATTGGACACTGTTGCAATTTCAGGACACACAGCCCTTGGCCATGCATTTTCAGTGTGGCAAGGAAGAGAGGCATCATTTATAGGGCAACGGTCTGGCCAGCCACAGGCTGCCAAGAATCTAGCTTCTTTCCCAGAAATAACGCCATTCCAAAGAGGGAAGATAAGTATCCCTCCCAGTAGAGTTAAGGAGAGATAACTGCGCATAGAGCACACACCCAAAGGTCGCTCTGCTTGTGTTTGCACGTAACAAGAACTTCTCATGGGAAACACAGGTTGCTGGGGACCTGGTCAGTGCTTGGGCACAGCAGACCCAGACATGGGCACCAGCAAGGCTGGGCTACAGAGCACCCAGGACTTACTGTCTTCAGTTGACATGGGTCAGGCTTCAGGATAGTGAATCAAATACGACCTGTTTTCCTTGCACCCAGTATAGACGAGCTCATATAGGAATACACAGAGCTGCAGGATTCCCTCTGCCCAAGGACCTAGAGCTCAGACAGACAGACATATGGTCTGTCTCAAGGTTAAACAGGGCCCCAAACCTTGGCTTCTTCTGGAAAGGACGAGGAGGCTCCCATAGGTCTACAGGGAAAAGCTGAGTATTCTTGATGAATAAAATACAGGAAAAGGACATCTCAGATAATGTCCAAGGGAGCAGGTGGTGAGTGGGAATGGTGTGGGCAGGGCATGGGCCAAAGGCTGAAAGTCACAGGGAGCTGGGCAGGCATGGACCCAAGAAGGAGTTTCTGTGGTATGTGGTGGCTTCCACTGTGTGAGTGTGTGTGTATCTGTGTCTGTGTGTCTGTGTGTATGTCTGTCTGTGTATGGATGTGTGTTAATGTGTATGTCTATGTGTGTGTATATCTGTGTATTTGTGTGTCTGTGTATATATGGGTGTTAGTGTATATGTCTATGTGTGTTTGTATCTGTGTGTGTGTCTGTGCATGAATGTGTGTTAGTATGCATGTCTATATATGTATGTGTATCTGTGTTTGTGTGTCTGCCCCTGTGTAAATGTGTGTGCCAGTGTGTATACGTGTCTGCCTGTGTATATGCACAAACACATTACAGGTGACACTGGTGGAGGATAGGAGCTGAACAGGAGGGCAAACTCTAAGAGACAGAGGTCATGACCCCAAGGTGGGCATCTACATGTGGACTGGGCATTTCTGCAAGCTGGAAGAGATTTTGAATGTGTCACCATAATGTTTGAAGACAGAATTATAAGGATAAAAAAATTCTTACTTAAATAAGGCTTAGAGCCTTTGAGGCTGAAACAGCTAAGAGCTCACAACTGTATGGGGAAAGGGGGCAGCTTGAGCTGGGTTCACACCTCTCGGGGAGGGGAGCTTGAGCTGGGTTCACACCTCTCGGGGAGGGGAGCTTGAGCTGGGTTCACACCTCTCGGGGAGGGGAGCTTGGGCTGGGTTCACACCTGTGAGGGAGGGAAGCTTGAGTTTAGAAAGGGTCATCTTGGGCTGCGTTCACACCTGTCAGGGAGGGAATCTTGAGTTGGTTGCCACCTTACCTTCTGAGATGGCTTTAACTCAAGGAGTAGTGATGTGTGCTACCCACCTGGGACATCACATCTTCCAGATCATTCCGTGGTCAAGCTGCAATAATGCTTTAGTGTCGAACAGAAACATCTGAAAGTGAATAAGGGACCCTCCATAAAAGTTTTCTGGGGTAGTGTCATAAAAAATAACGTCCATGGCCAATTAGCTTCCTAACACTGCATGTGTACCCCAACTTTGTAGACACAAAGGGATGTCTACACTAGAATTTCTGTGTAGGTGAGTGATCCAGGCAGTGATGCCCCCACAGTAGCCATGTTCTGTGGCCTTCCCTCTAGTGCCCATGGCTAGAGGAGATAATGACAAGTCTCTACAAGCCAGTCTAAAAAGAAATCCATGCTGGCTAAAAAATAAGGGCATCACGTTATGATAGAGGGTTGAGCCATCAACAGAAAGCAGGAGCCTAAGAAGTACATGTGCTGAGAGCACATGACTGTGAGATCTGGTTCTGATAAAGGAGAAATCCGGGAATCAGAAGGCATGCATAGATCCAGAGATTTTAATACTCATATGTCAACAACAGAAGCATGGTGCAGATTATGCGATTCCAATACCAAGCAGCTGACTTCACTTAACATTACAGTATTTCAAATGCATGCAAAATATTTGCCCAGATATGGTTTATTTTTGAGACATCAAGTAAAGGGAAAGTAAACACGCATGCATACATGGATACTCACCCTAATGTTCTGGGACGTTTATCGTTTACTATCCCAGATTCAAAAACAACCTAGAATTCTGCCAAAAAACTTAGTGAAATGAGTGGGTAAGGGTACGGCAGTGCACACCCCTTCAGAGAGGAGGAGACCACCCTGCATGAATGAGGAGGAGCCACTGATGTTACAACTACGTACAGGAATCCCAAATACTTGAGCCCCATGAGGAAAGTTGCACAGCATGACTGCTTAAAATTATTTAAAATTCCAGTCTGTGGAGAAAAATCTGATCAGCTTTTGCCCAAATAAGAATAGAGCTTAAGGCCAGAGTGTTAGGAAGTGAGACAGAGCAGAAAAAGACACGAGGTGTGTGGGGTGTATGGAAAGCTTGGGCTTGTTGATCATCCTAATAACTTTAGTTACACACACGTGTCACCCTCACCAATCACCCATGTTAGGGGCATGGCTCAGCCTGGGGGTGTTCAGTACATCTTTTTTTTTTTAAAGATTTATTTTTTAGATTTGTTTATTTTTACTTATATGAATACACTGTAGCTGTCTTCAGACACACCAGAAGAGGGCATCAGATCCCATTACAGATGGTTATGAGCCACCATGTGGTTGCTGGGAATTGAACTCTGGACCTCTGGAAGAGCAGTCGGTGCTCTCACCTGCTGAGCCACCTCTCCAGCCTCTCAGTATATCTTAAGTCTGAAGTAGAAGCCTGCAGGGGAGTAAGTCTCAGCTCCCTGTCTTTGCAATTTTCCTTCCTTCCTTTGTGTGTCTGTGTGGTGTGTGTCTGTGTGAATGTGTCTATGTGAGTGTGTGTGTGTCTGTGTGTCTCTGTGTGTGCATGTACATGGAGGCCAGATCTCACCTTCCGCTGTTTCTTTGGTATCACCCACTTTGTTCTTTAAGGTAGAGTGTCACATGCCCTGCACCTGTCAATCAGACTTAGCGGGCTTCTAGGCTCTGAGTGTAAAAGCGTGGACTCCCATGATTTATTTTTTTCTCCTGCTGAGCTCTGAAGATCAACTCAGGTCATGTGCTTGCAAGGCAAGCGCTTTACTCATTGAGCCACCTCTCCAGCCTTTCTTTCAGTTTATAGTGGGACCTATGCCCACAGGTCGCCTGATGGTACATGCCACCAGGAATTGTTTGTATTGCCTGTAATTTCCGATATCTGGAGACACACCCCTCGGTCACCAGCACTCGTGGAAGAAATGGACGTTCCACCAATATGACTGGGATATCTGTTTTAAGTGCCCAGAATTTGGAGAGGCTATAACCTAAGAAACCACGCACAGCAAAGGAGGGTCCGGCCCACGCAGATTTCTAGACGTGACTTCCCTTCCACAGCTCTAAAGCTCAGCACAGCCACTCCATGCTGACAGCTAGGGCTGACATGGCATGTGGCTGGGACTCATGCAAGGTCCACTGAAGTAGCTCAGTATGGGGGCAGCTTGGTTCTGGAAGGCACTGGAATCTGAAAAGACCTGGGGTGAGGGCTGCCAGACCAAAGCCACAGGAAAGAATCTTCCCATCACCTGAGGAAGAGGAGAGAACTGACCTCCATGACTCTCCTCGGTCCCTCATAAGATCCCAGGGAATAAAGAACTAAAGGGAGACAGCAGAGGAAGTAGTATATTGTGACAATGACATTATACTCATGGGCCAACTTGCCTAAGGATGCAGGATAGCTGGCCACCCATACCCCTGTGCCCAAGATTATTGGCTCCTTAGGAGCAATGGCAGAAGCTTAGTCACACTAGTAACATATATTTAGTAGACCTAAATTATTTTCCAATTTATAACAATAACTTTTCATTAGGGATGCATAGATAAATGACAGACAGAAAAATTAATAAAAAATAATAGATACACAGATGATAAAAAGATGGATGATAGATACATAGATAGATGATAGATACATAGATAGATGACAGACAGACAGATGGATATTATCTATTCCAAAGACAGTAAGGTCTCTTATGAACAAGGGAAACAATGCGAGGTAAAAAGTCAGCAACTTGAAGGCAGAAGTCACTAAATGTAGGCACAAACCCAGCCTTGTGGCAGCCAGTGAGGAGGAGGGGACTTACACGGCTCTACAGACTGTCCTGGGGTTTCTCAGTAAAGGCCCCTTCCAAATCACACTCTGGCTGCCGAGTGAACCAGGTCCCACAGAGCCTGTAACAGGGTCATTAGCACACAGCTTGAAGCCTTCTGTGGAGATCTGATCTACACCTATGTAAGATTCATTAATGTGTTCACTTTATCTCAGCTCTGATTAGATCTGAATATGGATTCTGAACCCTCCAGATAGGATCCTCTCTCAGATGTTTTGTGTGGGCTCCACGGAGACTGGGCTTGGGCAGTGCTGGGTGGCAGAAGATAAGAGGGAGGCCATCAGTATCAGTGGGGGAAATACAGATCAGAGTAATTGCAGATTAGGGAGAGTCACAGGCTAGATAAACAGGGGTAGGGCCAACTTTCCCTGTAAGATATTGGGGAGCACACAGGCAAGGTGAACCTGGGAGCCAAAGAGAAGGCTGCAGAGCAGCTGCATGTAGCCATAGATCTCCATAGTTTGAACTTGTTATGGGGAGAGCTGAGCTCTCCAATACAGAGTAGGAAAGCCTTTCCTGGCCCCAGCCATGTCTGTTCTGTGGCCTGAGGTGTGTGTGTGCACATGCAGGATCACCCTTCACCACAGACCTCCTGAAAAGGAACAAGGTGACTAAGGGTTACTTATCATGTGCCCCACTGGTGCCAGACACCCAGGGTCCTGGTAACAATTGAGAAGATCTAGCTGAAAATACTCCATGGCCAGCATTGGCAGTGAGCTGGGGAAGGCTCACTTTATGTTCCCAACCCGAATATCTGCCTCTTTCCATCTTCCTTTCTTCCTTGTGCATTTATTTGAATGGCTGCCAGGGATGGTGCCCTCGAAGACGTGCTCAGGCTGGAGAAAGGAGACAGTAAAGCTGTCCTGAGCTTCCCACAGTACTCCCCATGAGACTGACAGGTGTGAAGGAGATCTCAGAGCAGGCCCTGAGATCGCCCGGTGGGTAGGATTATTTGATACTGGAGAATCCACAACAGGCATCTTTGCCTGGTTAGCCCAGGAGTCCATCGTGTTGATCCCAGGTAGGAGCCAAGCTATTCGTCTCCTGCAATCCCTTGTGATCTGTGCCGTAGAGTCTTTCTCGGGGCCATGCTTAGGATGGGCTTCATCAACATTCCCGACGCTGGGGCAATTTGACTCAAGCAGTTGCAGATGTTGTGCAGGGGCAGCAGAGCCCTACTGTGTGTGCCCAGCAGAAGAGGAAGAGGGATGGGTCCTTCCACTTGAGGTGTAGCATGAGGAGAGTCCCTAAAGGCTTGCTGTTGGAAGATGAGGAGATTCAGCTGATGACAAATGGATTGGTTTTGGTTCTTTATTGTTTTCATGTTTATTATTTTCCACGTCCAACATGATCCCTCGGAGTATAAGGTGAGTGTCACACAGTCCCTTCCTGAAGGGGCTGAGGGCCCAGCAAGGTGAACCCAATGCCCACAGAGCAAATGCCCTCTACCCAGGTGCCCAGGTTCTCCTTGCCCTCTACCCAGGTGCCCAGGTTCTCCTTGCCCTCTACCCAGGTG
>NW_022196905.1:154071640-154074717 GCF_008632895.1 Mastomys coucha | reverse complement strand
GCCCTCTGCCCAGGTGCCCAGGTTCTCATTGCACTCTACCCAGGTGCCCAGGTTCTCCTTGCACTCTGGCTTGCGCTTTCTGTTTTGATGAGTCACTCCAGTTTTATTTCCCTCTATATTTCTTTGAGGAGGCAGGTGTAATTTAATATTTGACCATTTTTAATTTCTTATTGTTTATAAAAATAAAAATCGCAGCCAGGCGGTGGTGGTGCACGCCTTTAATCCCAGCACTTGGGAGGCAGAGGCAGGCGGATTTCAAGTCCAGCCTGGTCTACAGAGTGAGTTCCAGGACAGCAAGGGCTACACAGAGAAACCCTGTCTCGAAAAACCAAAAACCAAAACCAAAACCAAAACCAAAAACAAAAAACAAAAAAACCAAACCAAACCAAACCAAACCAAAAATCGCGTACATTTACAATGTCTGGCCAATGCATCATTTTGTAGTTAAGAACACTTTAGCCATCAAGCCATCTTGAAGAATTGCTGAGTGGGTAGAAAGCTCAGCTGTTAGGAACGCTGGCTGCTCCTCCAGAGAGCAGCTCAGAAGCATTTGGGGACGTCAGTCCAAGAGATCTGACACCCTCTCCTGGCTTTCTCAGGCACCAGGCACTCCTGCAGGGTATGGACATGCAGGCAAAACACCCACACACATAAATTTTAAAACTAAGTAGAAAAGACCTCTACAATTTTTAAAAATTGAAAATAGATTCTTCTGTCATATAATAACCCTGGCCACAGCGTCTCCCCTTCCACTCCTCCCACCTTCTGTCTCTCCCAGATCAACTTCCCCTCTGTTTCCTCCAGAAGAAAGGAGGCTTCCAAGAGGCAACAACCAAACAGGACAAAACAAGATAGATACAGTGACATAAAACAAAAGCCCTCCCATTGAGGCTGGACAAGGCCACCCAGTAGGAGGTAGAGTCCTGAGAGCAGGCAAAAGAGTCAGAGACATCTCGCTCCCACTGTTAGGATCTCTATAGCTTTTAGTATGCAGCATTACCGTTTGGTAGTGAGTCACACTCAACAGTGGGTTTCTTGAACTTGTTCCTCCTCTATAAATGAAACTCTCTCTCTCTCTCTCTCTCTCTCTCTCTCTCTCTCTCTCCCTCTCCCCTCCCTCTTTCTCTCCCTCTGTGTGTGTGTGTGTGTGTGTGTGTGTGTGTGTGTGTGTGTGATTTGACTGTTAGCTTGATGCAGTGAGGAGTATCTAAAGCACTGGAGTAGAACACACCTGTGGGGTTGATGTGAGGACCAGTCCAGGAAGGGCTAAGCGGGAAGACCCTCTTTAGATATAGGTGGTGCTGTTCTATAATCCCTACATAGGATAAAAGATGGGAGAGGGCTCTCTCTGCCTCTGTCTCTCTCCTTACTCATTCTGTGCATCTCTCTGTCTCTCTGACTCTCTATATCTCTCTGTCTCTGTCTCTCTGTGTTTCTCTGTCTGTCTGTCTTTGTCTTTCTGTCTCTGTGTGTCTCTGTCTGTCTGTCTCTGTCTCTGTCTCTGTGTGTCTCTGTCTGTCTACTTCTGTCTCTCTGACTCTTGGTATTTCTCTCCACCTTTCTATCTCTGTATGTCTCTCTGACTCTGTATGCTTCTCTCTGTCTCTGCCTCTGTCTTTCACTGTTTCTCTGCCTCTGTCTCTCTCTCTGTCTGTCTGTATGTCTCTCTGTCTCTGTGTGTCTCTCTGTCTGTCTCTCATTCTGCCTCCTGGTGCCCACAGTGTGACTTGTTCTCCATTCTGCCTGTTGTCTCCAGCATGACTGCAGACATTTCTGAAGTGGAACTAAAGCAAACTCAGCCTCTTTGCTGCTTTTCTCTACTCTCTCATTGCAGCAACGTAAAGCAAACACTGATGGATGTCATTTTTTCATTTCTGAGGTGGGTGACATTTAAAGCCCTTTCCTGCCTAACTGTGCTGTCCAGGACTGTGTTAAATAGAAGTGCTGATGGCAAGCACTCATGTCTCCTTCCACACCCCGACTGTCCATGGTTAAAATGACAGGAGCTATGGGTTTGTTCTGTTTGGTTTTCTCTGTGTACATGCCATGTCTTCCTTTAGTTAATTCTGAAGAGTTTGTTTATTTATAAATATCTAAGTAAAGGCTGTGTTGGATGCTTTTTCTTGGCTATACCTGCATGTTATGCCCACGAGTGCTTCCTGTCGTCCCCTGACCTTCGTGTTCCTGTGTGAGACACCAATACGGCCTTTTCGTCCCAATTCCCCTGTTTCTCTGTGAAGCTTTACAGATTCTCCCTTTTCAAAAAACCCAGCTCTCAGTTGCCCATCTTCCCCCTTTTGCTCTGTTTTATTTCTGCCCTGCTCCTGAGAACTCCCTCACCTCTATTACCTGAGGGCCTAGCTGGCCTCTCTTTCTCCATCCTCGAGGTGCTGTGTTGGGGTGTTTACCCATCCTCGAGGTGCTGTGTTGGGGTGTTTACCCAACAGCTTTCTTTCATTTAAGAGCTACTGCCATCAAGTTCTTTCCTCTCTTTTTTTAACGAAGCCCTGAAGTTTTATACATCATAGGACTGTTTTACTTATTTGAAGGTATTTCCTAACTTTTAAGTTTATCAATTGACATCTTGTTCAAGCATGACGCCTAGTTTTTGTGTATTTTCAATAACCCGAATTTATCTTATTTTTGATAGCATTATGGTTAGGAAAGGTACTCGATAATTCACAACCTTTAAAAGTTATTGAACTATTTTGTGGTTGGTCTTCTAATCTTTCGTGGATGGTGGAAAATGTTGGGTGTGTGCTTGGGAAAATTTATCCTCTGTGGTTGGAAAAACATTCTAGTTGTATTCTAAATAGATCCACCTGGCCTAAAATGTGGGTCAAGTTCTCCTAAAATGTGGGTCAAGTTCTCCTAAAATGTGGGTCAAGTTCAACATCGCCATGTCGGTTTTCTCTCTGGGTGAGATCCAGTGTCAAGGCTGCCTTGGTATGCATGGATTGTCTACAGATAGAGCTGTGTGTCTCTTCCTTGTGTCCTTATAAGAGGATAGGTGTGGAGAGCTCAGTGGTGGAGATATGGGTGTCACGGGGGTGTGGAGAGCTCAGTGGTGGAGATAT
>NW_022196905.1:154066495-154071629 GCF_008632895.1 Mastomys coucha | reverse complement strand
GGTGGAGATATGGGTGTCACGGGGGTGTGGTGAGCTCAGTGGTGGAGATATGGGTGTCATGGGGGTGTAGTGAGCTTAGTGGTGGAGATATGGGTGTCATGGGGGTGTGGAGAGCTCAGTGGTGGAGATATGGGTGTCACGGGGGTGTAGAGAGCTCAGTGGTGGAGATATGGGTGTCATGGGTACTGATTGCCTCTTTCTTTTCTATCCCCACCACATATGCTGCTGATGCCACAGGGCGCCCTTTCCATGGGGTATGCTTCGCTTTGCACTGCTGCAGGGTTGGACAGGAATCTAGATTTGCTTTACTCTGGGAGGGTGGTGACTGGGGATGCTGACTCCTCCGATTGGTCCGTTTTACTCTCATCTATTTCCTTGGGCTTACCCCCCCTCTTTTCTCAGCATCTTTCTCCCCTCTGGAGTGACCATATCAGCTTCAAACCCTTGGAGTCCATGATAAGCTCGCAGCCTGGGGGGTAATTGGCTGTGTGCACAGTTACAATTCAATCGTTGTTTCCCCATTTCAGAAGGGTTTGGAAATCCCCCTCTTTCAGCTGGTTCGCAAATAGCTAAGGGATAGCCCTGTTTTCTGGTCATTTTCAGTAGTTCTATTTTGGGATACAAAGGAAGCACTGAGATTTCAGAGATAAAATGTCAAATTGTTAACTAAACACGGAGGCTAACAAGCACCCCAGCTGCGCAGCATGAATGTGGCAAGGAGAAGCCAGGCTGAGCTGTGCACTGCTTGGGTCTGTATTTCTCCTTGTGGAAAATGCCCCCTGAGCAAGGGATGCAAGGAAGGATCTCCATGGCAGCCTTTGATACTTCTTCTCACACCCAGATCAGAATCCACCATAGCTGTTGATAAACCTGTCTGCCTTCAAGGTGGACACAGCACTCCTTCCTCTTGAGTGGTTCCTCCTCTCTCCCTCCTCCTCCCTTTCTTCCTCCTTTCTCTAATTTCTCCCTTCCTTCCAACACTTACTTAAGACATAGTTGGCTTCTAGTTGCCAGGTAACTATGCTGAGAAAAGTGCAGCTGGACCAGTTGTAAAACATCCCCTGTCCTGAGGTTATGTGTGGCCAGCATCTGCCCAGCCACTACAGGGTCAGCAGTGCCCCATTGTAACTATGGTCTCAGCTTCCCTGGGATGATCAGACCTGAGAGTTTCCAGGAGTCCTCGTTTCACATCCCTGGTTATGCCCTTGACAGAAAAGATGCTAATGGTGGGAAGGTTTGGGCTGTACTGATGCCAGCACCAAAAATAGACACTCCTCTTTAGAGTCAAGGGGACACAGTAGAAACACTTGGGAAAAAGAAAAGACAAGTTAATTAGCTTGTCAAATTCTTCTTCTCGACAAGCACAAATTCGAGATCCTTGCATAATAAGGCATCATTTGCCAGCAAGTGGAGCGTCCATTTCTGTTCATGTCTTCAAATTCCAAAGGTACTCTTCAGTTTGCACAGATTTCACCAGATGGACGGAGGATGAGCTTGTGGCACCAAATGAATCCAACTGGTATTGGTGCTGCATGTCTGTGTGTCTGGATGTTACAGCCTTGAAACAAACAACAAATAGATTAACAATACTATAGCAAAAGTAGCATATTGGTTATGTCAGTTTTTACTGCTTCAATGTTATGTGTTCTGAATTAAAATAATCCAAAAATCCCTAAGAGATCCAAAACCTAAAATGACAGAGACACAGTTGCTATGTCAGTAGAGTAGACACTGTGTGAAAAGAGCTACATTGTAGATCCATAATTAGTTACTTTCTTGAAGTAAACTGGAGGAAAGGGTTCCAAGCACACTTTAACTTTTTAACCCATGGGCACTGTGCAGAGAGACTGTTCATATGAAGAAGATTGTACTCAGTCAGCACTGTGCTGATTTGAGGCTTTCCGAGCCTCAAGGGGCAAGACTTCATGGTGGTTATTCCCCTGCACCCCGTGAACCCCATATCTGGGATTGTCTGGATGAATAATCCCAGTCTGCCTCAGCATCAAGCTCGCCTCAAGTTCTCTGATTTCTTCCAGGGAGTTGTCAGGAAAGGCTCTTGAGGAATTAATTCATCATCTGCTTTTCCATGAAAGATGTCATTCTGCTGCCAAAATAATTCAAGGGCTCCTGCAGTTATCAGCACAGGAAACCAGTTCAGAATCCTGGAGTGGTACAGTGTTGGAACAGATGCATCAGGGCAGGATTTATCTGGAAATGTTACCAACGATGGAAAAATAGGGCTGAGATTCTTTTCCTCTTCATAGGAAGAACCTAGGTTACCCTTAGCAAGGACTTCTCACATGTAAGGGCTCAGAAACCAGACACGGATGAAGAGGACAGCCAAGCTTATTCTGTCTTTGGCAGGGACAGGGTCTAGGGTACCCACAGTGCCATAGAGTGCCATATGGCAGGGCATGACACCCAGTGAGTATCCTCTTAAATGAATAGTCAAGAGTGATTACGTCCATGAATAAATACCTGAAGTAACACAAATAACCCAATTAAAAGGTTGGTCACTGCAGAAGCATTTGTGGTTAACAATACTTGGGTGTTCTTGTTGCTCTTGTAGAGGACTCAGGTTTGGTTGCTAGCACCCACACAGTTGCTCACAATTGTCCATAACTCCAGATGCAGGGGATTCAACATCTCTTGTGTGGTTCACATACATACCTGCATGCAAACACAGACACACACTCACACCCTCTCTCTCTCTCTCTCTCTCTTTCTTTCTCTCCCTTTCTCTCTCTCTCTCTCTCTCTCTCTCTCTCTCTCTCTCTCTCTCTCTCTCTCTCTCTCTCTCTCTCTCTCTCTCTCTCTCTCTCTCACACACACACACACACACACACACATTAAAAAAAAAAAATAAAAGAAGCTTTGGCCAAGTTCCATGTCACAGGTGAAGCTTGGAAGACATAGACGTTTTCTCAAGACTAGCTGCTGCCATCCCTTGCCCTAGGAGGTCACCACACTCCCTTACTTCTAGACAGGGTGGGATGCAAATGAGGTGTGTGTTTTGTTGTCTCTTTCCTGTATTTTAGAATACCCAGGTGTTATTATTATGTGATTGGCCACATATGCCTGAATGCAGAGGCAAATAGATGACTTTCTATTTTTTAATCTGATCTCTATCATTCTATAACTGTAAATTCAGGAAAGACGGAGATTGGATCTCCCAGCTCCCATGATCTGTGATCATGCTGGCTCATGTGCAATGGTTTGGATGATACAGGGGAAAGCACAGGGAACTCATGAGTTGGCTGTGATCTGGGAGAAAGAAGTCTTTTATTAACATACATTATATATGTTATAATATTTTAACATACAATATTTAATATATTGAAATATAATATATGATATATAATTATATTATAATAAATATACAATACATTATATGATAATAGAATATGTGTTAATAAAACAAAAATATAATATATTAATATATATGAATATATAATATATAGAGTCAGATTCGGTAAGTAGGATTCCCTGATGTTAAGTAGAGAGTGGCTTGTTACATTTTAAGAAGGCTGAGCACTCCTGTATAGTGTGGGTAGTCCCTACCAACATGATGGAAGATCTCTAAAGGGAAGTGCAACTTCAGTGTCCCACCAGAATCTCTCTTGGTTGCCTCAGGACTGGAACAGATCATCTTTGCCTCCATACCCACTGACCCCTGGGACATTTTAGAAGAATTGTGATGTGTTCATTGCTTAAGGTTTTTTATTGCTGTAAAGAGACACCATGACTACAGCGACTCCTATAAAGGACAACATTTAATTGGGGCTGGTTTACAGTTTCAGAGGTTCAGTCCATTATCGTCATGGTGGGTGGTGGCAGTATGCAGTGTGCAGGCAGGCATGTTGCTGGAGGAGGAACTGAGAGTTCTACATGAGGATCAGCAGGCAGCAGGATGTGAACTGAGACACATCTCTTCCAACAGTGTCCCACTCACTCTAACCACGCCACACCTCCTAATAGGGCCACTCCCTATGGACCTATGGAGGCCATTTTTATTGAAACCACTGCAATGTGTTTTTGTGCTGAAGGAAGAGTCTTGCAGAGTGGATCCTCATTGTACCAAAAATGTGCTGGAGGTGAATCTGGAAAGGGGAGTTGGTGGGGAGGTAGAGATGATGGGGATGGGGAAGTGAGAGTAGGTGGGGTGGGGAACAACCAGAGTGTATGAAACTGTCAAAGAACAGAGTTGATCAACTGCTTGACCTGAGCGAGTTGAGAAGAAGTCAGGAATGAGAATGAAATCTTCGGTCTGACAGATCACATTCCATCTTCGGAGCATCCCAATGTCTCCCATCCCTCTGCATCGTGAGCCATGGGTGGTCATTGAATCCGTCCAAACTGTTGAAGACAAGGTGTTCAGAGCCACCTTGACTGTTACTGATGACTCTGTATCCCTAACAGTAGATTTGAAATCTTTATGGATTTTTAAATACAATCCAAGCCTCATGAGGGATTTTTTTTTTAAGGGTTTGATGTTTTCTGTAGCCGTGACACTGAGCACAAAAGTGCTGACTCTGTGTGCTCAGGGCTCCCCTCCTTCTTCTTAGGGAGAATTAGCATATTAGCATATTATGCAAATTACTTTACAAATATGGTGCAGATGTCATTAATAAAACATGAAAGAGAAATCTTGTCAGCAATTAGCATTTTCATTGTGTTTCCAGGCCAAGCTTAGTTTATAGCTTACTCTAACCCATGAAAATGGTGTCACCATCCTCAGAACCCACTGCTTGTTGGGTCAGCATGACAGGTCTGTGTCAAGGTACAACTCTAATGGGGAGCCATGAAAAACATAGTAGGAGTGCAGCTGGCTACAGTCATTGGTGTCTCCATCCCTGTGGATGGCTACTGAATGCTGAGCCCCTGGGTCATGAAGCTTGGCCGATGGTGGCAATGGGGCACAGGCTAGTTCCTGGACACTTGTTGAGCAGGTCATGACCGGAAGCAGCAGCAGCATCTATAACCCCCAGTGAGTTGCAGCACTCACTGCTCACTGCCTTCAAAACTGCCTCCATGGTGTAGACTGACCTCACGGGGGGGCGGGGGAACTGCCTCCACGGTGTAGAGTGACCTCATGGCTGCCTTCAAAACTGCCTCCACGGTGTAGACTGACCTC
>NW_022196905.1:154065224-154065947 GCF_008632895.1 Mastomys coucha | reverse complement strand
CCTCCACGGTGTAGACTGACCTCATGGGGGGGGCTTGGCAAGGGTGTCTGTTTGTGAGAAGGGTCATCGGTCCTTCAGTGTGATGCATGCGTTCTGAAAACTGGTCTCTACTCATGAGGACACTGGAAGCCTCAGATTCTTTGTTCAAAGCAGCTCACACATGTTGGTCAGTGTGGACGTACTCTTTAAAGGAAACTGAGTCCTGCTCAAGAGCATTTGTGAGTCTTTAACCTCATGGGGTCTCACATGGGAGGGTGGGGCTGTCACTGTTTCAAACTACCTGACAAGACCTTATGCTGGCTCACAGTTTTGGGGACAGTGGAGAGTCACAGCAGCTTACAGCAGCTGCCAAAACTCCTCCCAGAGTCAGGACATGGAGTGATGATCCACCCAGAGCCAGGACATGGAGTGATGATCCACCCAGAGCCAGGACATGGAGTGATGATCCACCCAGAGCCAGGACGTGGAGTGATGATCCACCCAGAGCCAGGACGTGGAGTGATAAGAGCCAGTGCTCAGCTAAAACTCCCCCCAGAGTCAGGACGTGGAGTGATGATCCACCCAGAGCCAGGACGTGGAGTGATGATCCACCCAGAGCCAGGACGTGGAGTGATGATCCACCCAGAGCCAGGACGTGGAGTGATGATCCCCCCAAAGCCAGGACGTGGAGTGATGATCCACCCAGAGCCAGGACGTGGAGTGATGATCCACCCAGAGCCAGGA
>NW_022196905.1:154061830-154064824 GCF_008632895.1 Mastomys coucha | reverse complement strand
AGTGATGATCCACCCAGAGCCAGGACGTGGAGTGATGATCCACCCAGAGCCAGGACATGGAGTGATGAGAGCCAGTGCTCAGCCTGCTTTCTCCCAGCTCGTGGGGGAGCTCTGCCACAGTTAAGGTGATTCTCCCCACTTAATTAACCTAATCTAGAGATCTCCTCACAGACATGAGCAGAGATTTTTCTCTTGGGTGTTTTTTTTTCAAGTGCATGCTATGAAACATCACACAGATAGATGAGCTACATGGAAACTGTAGCAGTTCATTTTCTGTTGCAGTGACAAGACACCACAGCTGTGACAACCAATAACACAGAGTGTTTATTTGGGCTTCTGGGTCCAGAGGGTTAGAGTCCATGGCTGTGGAGTGATGGCAAAGCCACTGAGAGCTCATGTCCTGAGGCGTAAGCAGAAGGAGAGCACACATGGAGTCATGAGTCTTTTGAAACCTCAAACTCCACTTCCCTGTGATACACATCTTAACAAGACCACGCCTCCCAATCCTTCCCAAATAGTTCTACCAACTGAAGACCAAGCACTCAAATACCCAGGACTTGTAGAAAAACATCTCATTCAAAATGCCACAGAAACCACAGGTGCCGGGCAGGCTCTCTGCCGGCAGAATCAGGTAAGAAGGAGAGAACCCGGTCCAGCTGAGCCTCTCAGGGCTGGGCAGGATGGTGAGTGTCACAGTTCGGATCTCCTGCCTCTGGAGAATAATCACCCCGAGCTGGGAATCTGTCAAAGCAGGGACTCGTTTTTAATGTATCAATTATTTCTTTATAAAGGGATGAGAGAGGAGGCGGAGTTTTCTGCTGAGGTGAGATGACATAGAGGGAGGGGAAAGTTGACAAAGGGTATGGGGTGACTAATGGAACCAAGAGTTACTCTACATCAGCAGGAGCTAGGCAAAAGCAAGCTTAAGCAGGTTGTGCTGAGTCACTCCAGTATGGGAGTGACTGAGACAGTATACAAAACTCGAGCCAGGCTCGGGTTTGTCCTCAAGGCCCAAACCAGGGCCAAATAGGGCCCAACACACGGGAATGAACATCACCCCACACAGAGCAGGATATGAATGGCACCCAAGTCCCATAGCTCACTCAGATCTACTTGGCTAAAATAGACACTCAGCAGACCGAAAGCTTGCCGTTGTCCTCAGTCAGGTTAATGGTGTCTTGTTCCTTGGGGACTGAGGAGGGTTAAGTACAAACCACATAGGCGGGTCTGACAGCCCAGCAGGCTGTGATAGCAGCAGGCTGTGATGCTGAGCAGTGCCTGATGGTCAATAGCTTAGAGGTGAGAACACAGGCTAGGAACCTTACCGGCCCAAGGACTGGCCCCCGGGAGTTACTCACAGCTGTCCTGGGTACCACCTCCTCTTGTTCTGCAACCAGGAGACATGGTGGGCCACACCTCTCTGAGGGACTCTATCCATATTCACTTTTCAAATATTTAACTTTCATCTGTATAATATCCAGTAAGGTTGAAGGAAGAAGCAATGGATGGTTAAAGAGATGAAAAAAGCTCTCTTTTAGAATGCAGAGAGGAAGAGTTATAGCCTCACAGCTTTGTATCAAACGCTCATTCCACAGGCACTGACTTTTTCTGAGGCCATGATGCCTGTATGAGCGGAAGTACAGTTTGTACTGATTTACTGACATTTTGGGAGGTTTGCTCTTTTCCTGGGATTTCTTCTGCCATGGGTTCCAAAACGATCCCAAAGACACCAGGTGTGGGAGTTTGTGTGCCTCCTAATCAAACTTGAGTGGACATCTGGGTACAGGCTGTCTGGCACCTTCTGCAGAAGATGAGACGTTTCTTCTCTCAGTTCTAACTCCGCAGACAATGGAAGAAGCACCTTCGGAGCTGTGCTTTTGAGGGGAGGGGAGGGGGTCAGGAGAGGGCTGGGAGCCGGATGGGCTCCCCTAAAGCAGAACGAGTAGGTGGGACTTTGTTAAGATGAAGCCATTGTTGGTACCAGTGTAGGTAGCTGTGGGGGAGGGGCAGGCATCCCGAGTGAAAGGAGAAAGGCGTGTCCCCCTAGACAAACTGTTTTCGGTTACAGGTGGGATTCAAGAGTTCATCTTTTACACATGCCTGTGAGAAGGCAGGGCGGCGTGCCCACCACGGCAACTGAGGAAACTCCACACTCTAGCTTCTGAGGTTGCAGGTGTTTCCCTCCAACACTCCTGGCACACTGCTTACGTCAGAATCCCTGAGAAGAGCATTGATGGGTGCAGGTGAACCAGTGGCTGTCCGGGAAAGGACAGGCTTTGGATTAAAAGCACTGATAGTGAAAGACTCCAAAGGTCATCACATCCAGTTGCAAAAGGGCAAAAGAGGGTCTTGGGTTTAAGAAATGGAAAGGCAGAATAGAGTCAGACCTCCCTGCATGCTCCTTTGTGCAGAGGGAAGTAAACAAAGGAGTGGCTTCTGTAGGACTTCATGTGACAGGCCCCAGGAGCCTCAGCTGACAGATCCTGCTCATGGAAAGATCCTGAGCATAGGGGCGAGACTCCAGTGGCCATGGACCTGAGACCATGTCTCTCTGAAGGCCCTTTTAGGAGCTGGTGGCAGATTTCCTATGCAGCTGTAAAGCCAGTGCAGGTTCTCTGTCATGGTAGCCAGAGAAAACCAGTCTAAAAGGAATGGGAAGCTTTAGAGTGTGCAAGAAAACCAGCGGGAAGCATTCCTTTGGGGTTTACTCATCTGAGGGGATGAAAAGCCATCCCAAAATGAAGGGTGGTTGCAGTTCCACACACAGACACACACCACTTCTGAGCTTCTGAGAGAAGAAACTGCAGGCAAGAGAAATCAGCCGGCGCTTTCTATTTACAAAGCTGATAAAAAGTGGTTTGAAATCAAAAGTTGCATCAGGAGATGCTTTAAGACTACCCATATGAAACAAATGTACAGAGATTTTAAAACTTTTGGTCAAAGGCACTGGATTGTACACCCAAGGCTACTCATTCAAAGCTGCCTTGGTCTTCA
>NW_022196905.1:153952970-154056562 GCF_008632895.1 Mastomys coucha | reverse complement strand
AGGGGTGAGGTTGGGGGTAGGGGTGGGGTGGCAGTGACCAAAGCAGCGCTCATTCTCAGCCCCAGTTTCTGGTTCTGGCTTTAGCAAGTCGTCAGGTTTGGGGGTATCGAGGCTGTGACAGCCACCAGGGAACTTCGCAGTTTCATGTGCACATTTCTGTTGCTTCTACACACAAATGAAGTCTAGAAAGAAGAAACCAAGAGACAGAAACCAACTAAACAGACTTCCTGCTCCATAGCACAGCTGTCTGCTTTGACCTTACAGCAAGAAGAGAGCAGACACACACACGCACACACACACACACACACATACACACACACAGTTGTATGTGTGTATGTGTGTGTGTTCTTGTTAATCACCACGGAAACTGAACATAAAGGATGAATTGGAAATGCAGGATAAAAGTCCCCATGCATTAGGGACAGGAGAAGGGAAATGCTTGTAATTTGAGGTTTGTAGATCTCTGGTCTGTTTTTAGATGTGGGTGAAGTCTATGCTTCCTGTGCCATCCCATTTCCCAGTTCACCAGCACACTGCTGAGTTTGTACCACCTAGAAAGCAGGCTTTGTCTTTGGAGAGACCGAGCCGTGGGTTGAGCACCCGGCTTTGAGAATTGCCTGATCTCACATGGACATCTGTGGAAGTGGGGCAGGAGAGATGATTCTGTCTACAAAGGGCTTGCTGTGCCACAGTCCAAGTTCAGATTAGCAGAATCCATGTCAAAAGCTGTCCGTGGTGCCTTGCTTGCAATCCTGAAGCTGTGGGAGTAGACATGGGAAGTCCTCTTGCCCAGCTGAATCAGTGATCCCTGGGTGCCAGAAAGAGATGCTGTTTAAAAACAAAACAAAACAAAAAACAAGGTCTCCTGAGGAGAGAAGCATGAAGTTGACCTTTGGCCTCCCTGTGCACATTCAGCCTCCTCTATGAACATACAGACACACAGATACAGACAGACACAGACATGCACTCGCAGGCAGGCATTCACGCACGAGTGCGGCATGTGGACCTGAAACTGACCCCCGTTGCTCTCCAGCCTTCTGCAGCTGTGGTTGCATCCTTGTCTGCAGTCTCTTAGAGCACATGCAGTAGCTGAGTGCTTGCGCTAAGCTCTGTACTTCACTCGTCAAGATGCCTGAGCCAGAAACTAAGACTGACTTCCTTCCGATGTTCCAATGAAGTGGCCTTCCAGAAATCACAAGATATCACTCGGCCTCAGTTTCCCCAGTGGTATTCATTAGGAATAGTAAGTGTACCGGGTAGATTATGATGCTAGACAGCCAATCTTACGGCACCCAACTGCTGAAGTGCACGTGTGGAAATGATCTTGTTTGTGAGAGTGTGAGAGCTACTGTGATCCAGGACAGAGGTTAGCCAGGTGTGAGAGTGAGAGAGCTACTGTGGTCCAGG
This sequence comes from Mastomys coucha, assembly GCF_008632895.1. Lineage (NCBI taxonomy): Eukaryota > Metazoa > Chordata > Mammalia > Rodentia > Muridae > Mastomys > Mastomys coucha. The sequence goes on along the minus strand of NW_022196905.1, from coordinate 154,055,155 downwards.
ACAGAGGCTAGCCAGGTGTGAGTGTGCAAGAGCTACTGTGGTCCAGGACAGAGGCTAGCCAGGTGTGAGTGTGCGAGAGCTACTGTGGTCCAGGACAGAGGCTAGCCAGGTGTGAGAGTGCGAGTGCTACTGTGGTCCAGGACAGAGGCTAGCCAGGTGTGAGTGTGCTGAGGCCAATCCACATGGTTCTCTCAGGAGCTTCCTATACACCATGGGCTGCCCGTATATCAAACAAGGGTCTAGTTCTGTCTTTAGAACCAGGGTGGCATGCTTTGAGAGACTCACATAAAAGCAGACATTCAAGGGTGGTTTGATGGTTTGGGTCCATCCAAGTGGAGAGCAAGGGTTTTAGCATGAGGAAGGTTCTGAGGTGACAGACTTGGTGAGTGGGGACTCTTATCTGAAATTAGTGTGCTGAAGCAGAGAGAAAGAAAAGATGCAGGGCAGGTCTGGGGGAGCAGCTCTGGCCCCCCAAACACAGACAGGGGAGCAGGTATTTAAAGGCAATGAGAATCTATTGGGGGTTCTACCAGTGTCTCTTGTCTTTCTTGGCGGCTGCAAACTATATGGAGGCTAACATGGTAATCTTCCCACTGTGTGTCAGCTAGCAGGACAGCCTAGCTTTGTAGACAGAATATGTACCCTATTTTCTAAGCTATAATTTGTGTGCTTCGAGCCTGAAGAGTGGAATGAAATATTGTAGAGACAGTCACACACATGTGCTTTCTGTGTGGTGCCATTCATGGTAGCTAAACAATAAAATCCGCCTAAGTGTCCATCAGCAGAATAGATTTGGAAGTGAGATAGAGACACACAGAAGAGTTTGACTCAGTTACAAAGGGAATGAGGTAGACACATCATCATCATCGTCGTCATCATCATCATCATCGTCATCATCATCATCATCATCGTCATCACCATCATCATCATCTTCATCATCGTCATCATCGTCATCATCATCATCGTCATCATCATCGTCATCATCATCATCATCATCATCGTCATCATCATCGTCATCATCGTCATCATCATCGTCATCATCGTCATCATCATCGTCGTCATCGTCATCATCATCGTCGTCATCATCATCATCATCACCATCATCATCATCTTCATCATCATCGTCATCTTCATCTTCATCGTCATCATCTTAGCAAAATGATCCAGAAAGTCAAACAACACATGTTTTCTCTCATATGAGGATTCTGGATTTTTATATACATAAAAAGTATTTATAAACATCCATAGTGGGTGGAAGTATGTCTCAGTAGTTAAGAGCATACGCCACTCCTTGAGAGTTCACAACCCTCTGAAATGCCAGCTTCAGAATATCTGTCATATCCTCCCTGTCTCTAAGGTCACTGTACTCATGTGCACACACCAAACACAGACAAACACATACCCATAATTAAAAACAAAATAAATCTTTAAAGAGTACCTGTAGTGATGGAGTTTCAGAAAGACATCAAAAAAAGCAAACACACGGACCAATGTGTCTTAATATGTTCTATATTTATGTATGTATATATATACATTTAAGAACATCTAATCATATAAATATATTCATATATATCTTTATATATAAAAATGGAAGCAAGACTGACTGGGAAAGGAAAGAGACTAATGGGAGTGGGAGAGGAGGAGAGAGACTACGTGGCTGAATGGAGGAGAGAGACTACGCGGCTAAATGGAGGAGAGAGAGAGACTATGTGGCTGAATGGAGAAGAGAGACTACGCGGCTGAATGGAGGAGAGAGACTATGCGGCTGAATGGAGAAGAGACACTACGCGGCTGAATGGAGAAGAGAGACTATGCGGCTGAATGGAGGAGAGAGACTACGCGGCTGAATGGAGGAGAGAGATTACGCGGCTGAATGGAGGAGAGAGAGAGACTACGCGGCTGAATGGAGAAGAGAGACTATGCGGCTGAATGGAGGAGAGAGACTACGTGGCTGAATCCTATGATGTGCATACATGCAAATGTGTTCAGGATACCTGCTACTGTGTGCAGTGAATTACACCACTAATAAACACCAGTAAGGAAACCAGGGATGTTAATTTTGTTCCATCACGCTGGTATGCTGTAAATCGTGGCAAATACTTTACATATTTGAGCCTCACATGTTCAGGGGACAGTGACAACATGAAACGAAACAACCAGTTAGGAGCCAGACAGAGGAAGGTGATCAGCACAGAGATATTTAGGAACAAAAGGAAGTATCAAGAGTTAAGGAAAGGAACTAAAACCAAGACAATACATCAGTGCCATTCACTTTGTAAATAACCATTAGAAAGAGTGGTTTAAAGTATGAAAAGGTAGCCGGGTGGTGGTGGCGCACGCCTTTAGTCCTAGCACTTGGGAGGCAGAGGCAGGTGAATTTCTGAGTTCGAGGCCAGCCTGGTCTACAAAGTGAGTTCCAGGACAGTCGGGGCTACACAGAGGAACTCTGTCTCAAAAAACAAACAAACAAACAAACAAACAAAAAAGAGTATGAAAAGATAAAGTCATCAATGTGTCAATCACCAAGCAAACAATTCTAACAAGATGGACTCAAGTCTAAAAGTAAACAGTTGGCAAACAAAAACCTGAAAAAATGCAAATGCAAGGTTGGCCAGCAGGAAGAGAGGCGAGCCAGTGGAAGACCCATGGTACGTGGTATTTCTCGGGGCACATATGCAAAGACAGAAAACAGATTTAAAGTGCGGATATGACATGGAAACAAAAGGTCAGGGACTGACCACATGGTAGAAATATCTTCCAGTCTCCTCAGGTCCCACCAGGTTCTAGGCCTCATAGTGATACTTCCGGTACGATCTGGGAATCTAATGCTAGGCTTTGGCGTGACATGTGTGGTCTGGAGAACTGTGCTGCTTAGGTGCCTGGGCAAGGACATGGTTTTACTAGAGAATAGTCACAGAAAAGCGAGGAGTATGGAGGCACAGGGAGCATGCTCATTCAGTAACCCGGGGTTGGAAATGTTTGGGATTAAAGGACCAGACCACGAGTTGGTTGCAGAGCGCAGTCACATGTCGTAAGCACACGAGGAGTTTGCTTTGGTCACTCTGGGGTTTGTTAAGTGCGTGGTGGCTGTTGTGGGCAGCTTCGAGTTATAGGGATGTGGGACCTGGAGGGACGGAGGTTTCCCTCAGAAAGGCAGCTGTCGGGATGCAGTGGGGATGAGTCAGACTTGGAGAACAGACACTTGTGGATGTGAGATGGAAGTGCACGTGCTGGCACAGGGTGAGCTGGACCAACTCGTCACCATCTTTTACTTCTTGGGGTTGCAGCATGACACAGTTGCACAAACAGAACCCAGGAGATGGTCCTGCTCTGGTAGCCAATATATGATGTTTATCTTCCTCCTCTAGGAAGCTGACTCTGGGATCAGATTATAAATAACCAAATGGCTAAACAGAGATGATCCTCTTCGCCCCAGAGCCAGGGTGTGCGCTGTACAGCCCTGGTGTTCAAACACTTGGCTTTGCTTCTGCAAGCTGGATATTGTGGCAGTCTTCTAGAGTGTGGAGGAAGTGTGCTGAGGCTCTGATGGGAACGTACAGCTCCCAGGATTCCAGGTGCAGCTTTTCTGTTGTTGAAGCATCACAGTTTGGGGTAGTTTGTTATAGCAACAGCAGGTAGCAACTTTCCTAATGCATTTCCATCCCTTGCTAGAGTAGCATCTGTGTTCCAGGCAACCAAGTCCTCATACCATTGTTAGTGACAGCATGGTACTGACGAGCCCACAGCTAGTCACCAGTGCCCCCTGCTGAGGTCACATTGTAGCCTTGTCTTAACTTGGCAGTATTGGTCCTAGATGTGGGTGCCTAAGAATATTTAATCTACACTGAGCTGTGGTGAGGGATTAGGGTCGGAAAGAAGAAATAAAATGGGCATTTGGCATTTTCTTACAGGTGAACTTTTAAGGAACTATAGCAGAAAGACTTTAGGAAGAGCTAACGTGTCTGTGCATGTGTGTATGTGTGGGTGCATGTGCATGTGTAGATATTTGCATCTGTGTGAGTGCCTGCACACGTGTGCATGGTCTCTTAGGCTTCATAATCTCGGGAGCCAAGATACTTACAATTCTAATATGCTCCTTCCCTATGAATTCTATGGGTGTTGGTCTTTCCTACTTGGTTGCTGGATTGTAGAACAACACTTGCAGCATCTGAGGGTTCACTAATACGTTTTGTTAAGAGACATAAAAAAAGCCAACTATCATTCTAAACACTGTGCGTTCATAGTTTGAATCAGGAATTTCTGATAAATGCTGTTAAGGACTTGGTTGAATGTGTGTGCATATGCTACACGTATCTCAGCATTTCTCCTGGACTCAGCAACTGAGGCAAGATGTTCACTTGCTCTGCATTGGTCACACACACCACACACACACACACACACACACACACACACACACACACCCCTTCGGATGTAGAGATAGTTCATCAATGTATTGGTGAAAGAGCGGTTTCTTGTGTTGGCCACAGCTCATAGCTGGCTCTCTGACTCCATCACCTCTGCTTAACGCAGAGTCTCACCTCCCAATCTTGTCTTCTTTAAATTCTCAAGGTTTGAGTATTCAAGGGGATGAAATACAGAAGGCCCATGTCAAACCAACATCGTTTTACTTTAGCCTGGGACGGCACACTTACCTTCCTCAGCTGGATCTGCAGCTGGACTTGCTGCCCACTGTCAGGACATAGCTAAGTCTGGAGCAGAGGATGGTGGGTACAGGTGTAGACCTTACCTCATGACACAGATGTGAACCAAGTTCTGAAGGCTTGGGGGAGACCCCACCCATTTTGTCTTAAATTTTTCACTTGTCTTCACTCTTAAGTCACACATCTGAGACAGGCCAGAGCACATTAGCACTTGTCCATGACTGATGAAGACCAACACTGGAGGTGACACCACATCCAGGGCCACAGAGCCCCAAGTTACTGGGCTTAGCACAGACCCTTGGCTCCTGCCAAGCATCTTTCCTGCCCTGCCGTATGGCAGCCAGGCTTGCCCAGCTCATCATCCACAAAGATATCAGAAATAGAACCTGGGAAAGTTGACCCCTTTTCTAGATGCTATATTCATTAGCTGGAACTGGTTGTTGTTAGCGCCAGTGTGAAGCCCACTTGTTCTCCACTTCCTAGGCCTCTCTACAATTTTGTTTATTCAGTTCCAAGAATAGCCAAGCATGTGTGGAATTGGCTGATTCTTCTCTCAGTGTTTAAAGTCACCCATCCAGAGCTAATCTTTAAAGGACTCTGGGGAAGCAAGAGAATGAGTATGTCAAGTTTCTTCAACATGTCTCTCTTGGTCTAGAGAGAGAAAAAAGTGTCCAGCTTTAGAACTTCCAGAAAGTTCTATTTCTAAGTGTGCAAAGAAGGATGATGTTCCAATGTTAGTCTCCGTTCTGGAATCTTCATTTATTAAACAGAATGTCCTGGTATCAGATATTTAACTTCTCTGTGCTTCCATTTCTTTTCAACGTGAAGGAAACACTCTGTTCTGTTTCCAGTCTGTCAGCCATAGAGATGCCATATTGGATACTCTTAGAGAGGGTGAGAGCAAAGTGTCTCTTATATCAGCATGGCTGTTTTGGCTCTGTCTGTCTGTCTGTCTGTCTGTCTGTCTGTCTGTCTGTCTGTCTCTCTCTCTCTCTCTCTCTCTCACACACACACACACACACACACAGAGTTTGCTTTTGTTGCTTCTAGTCCATAATCTGGCTCTCTTATTTAAGGTTAAGATGCTCATGAAACTCTTGAAGAAATGATTAAGCATTGTTATTCTGGTGGATTGAGCCCTTTTCAGTCAATCATGTAAGATATATATTTATACATATATTTCAGAATCTCAGAGTGTGTCTGCATATGTGTATGTGTGTGTGCACATATCTGATATGTACACACATGTAAATATATATACATATATATATTTGTGTGTGTATTTATATGTAACTGAGACAATGTGTAAATATGTAAGTAACACACACAGACTTGATATTTTATATATGTTTATATATATAAAACATACATAACATACATATATACATATACATAAACAGATACATACACAACTTTTCTGTATCATTAATAAGATATATATGATGACTAGCTCACACCCATACCTTTCTTCTGAAGTTCCCAGCAGGTGTTCCTTCCTTACTCATAGCCCTGACAACACTACATGAGTGCATATAAGAATAATTGCATATTTTTGCATTGGTGAGTGCATATGCTCCCTGCCTGCTAAACTGTTACCACAGGTTAGCAGTTTCTACTCTGGCGCAGGCAGACTATTTATACAGCAGACCCGAGGGCTCTGCCTACTTCCTAGTTCATCCCTCTGAATCCTCTCTCTGCCCTCTGCACTAGTTCTCTTACAATCGGACCACTATCATGACTATTTTGAACTTTCTTCTCTTATCTGATAAACCCTACCCTAACTCATTCTATCTGCCTCTCCTGCTGCTACTCCATATGTGCAGTTTGTCATAGGTGGAAACTCTCACTAGGCTTGCATGTTTGATGGCCATTGGTCCTCAAGCCTAGCACAGTGTAGAACTTGCTACATCCCTCTTTGATTCACCAAATGATGACTGATGAACATTGGTGAGCATCACCATGGTCAACAGTCCTTAACCCTAGTTGCTGATCATTCCTCTCTTCCTTGACCTCTGTGTGTGTTTGGCACAGTATGCCACCTGCTCTTCCCTGACAGAACCACAATGTCTGCCATCTTTCGGTTATGGACTCCCATGGTCTACTGCCTCCCTGGTCTGTCAGTCACCTGCACTCAGGGTCCTAACTCTCTGGTCTCTTCAGTCTCTTCTGTCATGTATACCTGCTGTCCTTTCTTACTGGCTGATCCATATGTGTTCTTTATTCCTTTCCTAGACAGAAAGTACACTGGCTTGAGAAATATAAGAGCTGAAGATTTGTTTGTTGTCTACCCTCCACCAGATCTCACCTATCACCACAGTTAAAACGTCATCTATTTGTAGATAATCCCCAAATCTCTGCCTCTACCATGGCATCTCCCAAGAAGTGCAGGCTACAGACCCACTTGCCAGCTCTCTATTTCCAAATTGCTCTTACTAGACACCCAGGCTTGCTAGTTCAAACCCATCCTTTATTCTGTTCTCTCCAGGGCTGGATTTCATGAAATTTCTCCTGTCTTGCAACCAAGACAGAGCCTTGTAGTTCCTTGGTAGCCTTGTAGTTCCTTCCATTTGGTACTGGAGCTTGTCTTGGCTCCTCTTTCCCTAATAGTTCTCATTGATTTTTACCACAATAAAACTTTCAAGACACCCTTTACTCACAGCAACTCCTGAAGCTACTTGAACCAAATTCAGAGTACTCTTCTCCATCTAGTTATGAAGTTGAAACTGAGCCTTTTCCTGCCTGGTAATGAAGGGATTAGCAAGTCACCTTGAAGAGTACTTGTGGAATTATGGAAGGTCAGAATAGTGTTCTCTATGAATCAGACAGACTCCTGGTCTTTCGGGTTACACACAGCATTCATTGCAATCAGAGAGACTTAGAAGAATCTAGATGTGCCTTTGTGAGTGCAGCCAATACTTAGAATGTGGGGAAAGCCAGCTGTCCATGCACAGAAGGCGAGTCAAGCAGCACAGACCAGGAATAGCAGGGACACAGCATGGCATGGGTGTCTGCACACTGATGTCCTGAGCCTCTCAAGGATGCACTTCAGGCAAGGATAGTCAGCAAACACATCTGTTAGACCTTTGGTTCAGAAAAGATTGGGTCAGTGAGAATAACACAGCAAAATGAAGAGAAGGATTCTGGAGAGCGGGGCAGTCAAGGTTGCTGGCTTATCTGGCCTTGCATGTGTGTGTGTGTGCGTGTGCGTGTGTGCGTGTGCGTGTGCATGCATGCGTGTGTGTGTTGGGGGAAGGCAGGAGGAAGACTAAGTCATAAAAGCACAGAGACCATCCTGGTGCAGTCTCACACAGCCCATTTTACCCAGCACTAACTCTGCCTCTGTCCTTCTGGAGAAGCTCAGCAACACATGTAAGAGAATCCTATTGTGAAGACTGCCTTCTGCAGAGCTGTACACCTTGGTGAGAGCTCCTTCCTGATGGAAGGAAGAGACCTGACTTCCTTCCTAATGTCTTCACACTCAAGTGTCATTTAATTGGAAGGAGGAGATCCAACTTCATGAATGTACTTATGCTGAAGTGTTATTTTAAATGACTTGTGCACATACATGTGCTCGTACAAGCATGCATATATATGTATATATACTTTTATACATGCATATATGCACACAGATGATCACACATGTACTAATATGCCCTAACAAAAATATGTATGTATATATTGCATACAAGCATAAATGCACACACAGATGCTCATACAAGCATGTATGCACATACACAGATGCTCACACAAACATGCACATATGGTCACATAACATGCATGTTAACACACAGATGCTCAGATAACCATTCATATATACACATGTGTGCTCACACGATCATGAGTGTGCATACACATGTGTACATGCAAGCGTGCCTGTGCACACAAAATACATATGTACACGTATACAGTCACACACTGAAGCTGCTTTTAAGGGTAGAAAAAATATAGATAGTAAGAAATTAGACCTAGGTGAAGGCAGGCATTGAAACCAATGTGTGGGATGCAGAGATCAAAGCTCCCACTGGTCTCCAGTGAAGGTTCACTGTGAATGTCAGCTTGACTGGGTGTGGGATCAACTGAGAGACATGCCTATGGGAAGGTCTGTGAAGGTGATTGCAATAACAACTGAGGCAGCAATGCATCCATGCATGCATGCATACATACATACATAGATACATAAATGCATAGATACATAGATACATACATACATACATATACACATACACATATACATATCTCACAGAGAAGCCTACTGCCTGTCTGTCTGCCTTTGCTCCCTGCTGGTAAGTGCGTAGATCCTGCTGCCGCTGCTGCCACTGCTGCTCCTGCTGTTACTGTCCCCTTTCACTGCCATCAGGATCCAGGTCCTTAATCCTTCCAGTGTGTATTGAGTACCAGAGACCTTACAGCAATCTTGGAGTATCCAATGTCAGGCTGGAATTGCTGAGGCTTCTGGCCTCATGAATGCAACAGGTACCAGGTTCTCAGACCTCTCACCATTCCCGTAGGCACTGTTGAACTACCAAGTTCATACAGTGTGAGCCAAGTTAGTAAACTTATTGTACTGCACTTTCATTCTTTCTGTTATCTTCCTCTAGAGAACCCTGTTTTGTTCATCTTATTGATGTGGAGTTAATAAGGCCACCAAAGGGACAAGAGACAGGAATTTTGGTCAGCTTGCTGATCTGCAGAGGAATTCAGACTTTCTGAATAAAGCCAGAACGTCTGAAGGAAGAGCAGCGTCAGAAACACAGAAGATGCCTGCATTCAGGGGAGCCGAGGAGACACACTCCCAACTGCAGTCAATACAATCTCCCAAGAACATGGCGTGGAAAGCTTGGTGTGGTGTGTGTTGGGGTGGGCCCAGTGGGTACCACCCTGTGTCCCAGGATCATCAGAGTAAAGCACAGCATAGGGCAATTCTTGGCAGCTAGGCTTGTACATTTTGTACAAATCCCCTCTGCATGACCAGTCTCAACCATATTGCTGAGCGAGAACTATCTATGAAATCTGGCCAAATATCAGTATGTGTGTGCAAATGTGCACACTCGTGTCCACCTGTCTCTGCGATGCACCAGAGAAAGCAGTCATTCACTGAAAGCGGGAAGCAAAAGCCACCATCACAATTTATTCTGCTTTCAAAGACTTCAGACACCATAAAGAGCGCAATAAAAATGGCCAAGGAAGTGGAGACAGTATGAGGGGATGGAAGAGGAAGGCACCCTGACAGAGTATGTCAGAACTGATTAAAATAAACGAAGCCAAAGATACCCATGGAAGGAAGTACAGTATTGCCATTAAAGGAGCAAGCAAAACAAATGCCACTCTAAACTGCTGTATGTGGTAAATGATCTCCCTTAATCAAGAGAAAAACAGCTGTGCGTTTCAAAAGAACAAGAGCTGAAGGGATTCATAGTTGCCATACTCCCTCCAAAGGTACTTGGAGGATCAATCTCAAGAAGAAAATAAAATATTCAGAAGTGGGGTGCAATCGGCTGATCTAGCAGGAAGCGGGGTAGTCTAAGCCAGCCCTGGCTGCAGCATGACAATCAAGATGTCAGACTTAATCTACAACTAAGAGTATGAGATAGGACACACTGCCAAAGCAGGGCATCCTGAGAGCTGCTAGCCCCAGGGCTGCCCTGTGCTTGAGCTGCTAGCCCCAGGGCTGCCCTGTGCTTGAGCTGCTAGCCCCAGGGCTGCCCTGTGCCTGAGCTGCCCTGTGCCTGAGCTGCTAGCCCCAGGGCTGCCCTGTGCTTGAGCTGCTAACCCCAGGGCTGCCCTGTGCCTGAGCTGCTAGCCCCAGGGCTGCCCTGTGCCTGAGCTGCTAGCCCCAGGGCTGCCCTGTGCCTGAGCTGCTAACCCCAGGGCTGCCCTGTGCCTGAGCTGCCCTGTGCCTGAGCTGCTAGCCCCAGGGCTGCCTGAGCTGCTAGCCCCAGGGCTGCCCTGTGCCTGAGCTGCTAGCCCCAGGGCTGCCCTGTGCCTGAGCTGCTAGCCCCAGGGCTGCCCTGTGCCTGAGCTGCCCTGTGCCTGAGCTGCTAGCCCCAGGGCTGCCCTGTGCTTGAGAAGACACTGTGTCTGTTGAACTTTAGACTCACCATCCTAAGTGGAGACATCAAGCCAATTAGAGAAAACTAAACATGATACAGAGAACAGAAAGAGAAAAGCAAGAGTTCAAAGGGAGAAATTAGGACTGAAATGTGATAGCAATCTTAGTCCACAAACAGACAGGATTAAAGAAGATTTCCAGATGGGAATTAAAAAAAAATCAAATTATATGTCCTGTGCGTGAGTTTTGCCTACAGCCTAATTATGCAGAAATGTTCAGGTAATTAATTGAAAAATGGATGCCAGGCGAAGAACAACCACAGGATGCTGAACATAGCAGTATTAATACCAGAGGAAAGAGCCACAAGGCACAAGCCACAATTACAGATGAAGAGGGCCATTATGTCTTGATTTAAGCTTAAATTTCCCAGAGGGTAATAAAAAGTCTAAATATTTATGGATGTAATAAAATAGCCAAAGACATTTTTAAAAGTGACAGAATTATATGGAGATATAGGCAAATCCATTAATAGATTGAATCTACTCATATAAGTTGGTTAGAGATTGATAAATCAGACAGGAAATATTTAGTACAGAGAAAAATATTTGAGCCATACAATTAACAAGCCAGGATTCACAGACATTTGAGGAAAATTCAATAATTTCATAACCATTATTTTCATTGCTACAAAGACAATTTACATAAATATCATGCCTGTGACACAAAAATACGACTAAGTGAATTTTAAAGAATTAAATTAGAGCAGGTCACATTCTCTGATTACAATGCAGTCAAGTTGAATATCAACAAAAAGATCAAAAGCATTAATGATTATTGGTAAACATCCTTAAAACGGAATATATTCCAAAGGTTTTTTAACTTCTGCTTCACATATCCATCAAAATGTAACTGTGAAAGAGATGGTTCATCAGGCAGCACACTTGATGGACAAGCCTGAATCCCTGAACTCGATCCTAGGAACCCACCTAAAGGTGGAAGGAGAGGTCAACCCTACAAGTTGTCCTCTGACCTCCAACCTTATGCTATCGTACTATTGCTTGCACAATGTCCATAATAATAGACAAGAATTTAAAAATGAAGCAAATTGAACAGTAATGGCAATGACATCTATCAAAACAGACAAGAGCCTGTGCACAAGGGAAAACCTAGAGAGAGGAAGCCAGAGCAATTCAGGAGCTCTGCCACTCATTTATAACAACTCACTTTCAAAAGAACCAACCAGTGGGTTCTGAGGGCACGCCTCTAGTGGCCTAGCTACCTTCTGCTAGACTCTACCTCTAAAAGATCTAACGTGGTAACAATACCAGCATACTAGAAAAGCCAGTGCTGCCTTCCTGGGATAAAGCTCTAGCACAGTGTAGTCAAATTAACACAGAATAAAAGGAAAGAAAAGAAATGTAAACTAAATAGAGCCACTGTGAGTATCTTTACTTCATCTGTCATTTCAGGGAAGTCACGGAGGCAGGAGTCTGAGACATCTGGTATCCCCACATTCACAGTCAAGAGCAGAAATAGAACTAATAATCCGTGCTGTCTGCTTGCTTCTCAACTAGCCTTCTTCATCTCATTCAGTGCAGAGCCTAGCCTAGGGAATGATGCCTTCTTCAGTGAGTGGGGTCAATTATCCATGAGGACAATCTACCATAGACAGGCCAACCTGATTCAGATAATTCTTTAACTGAGACTCTCTTCAGAGATGGTTCTAGATTGTGTCAAGGTGAAAGCTAAAATAACACAGTGCATAAACAGGAACCTCTGAGAAGAACCATGCCCAATATGTGGTGAAGCTAAGGTGAAAGAACTGACCATGGAGTGCCTTTGGGACCGACAGTGGAGATCTGTGGAGGCAAACACTAAGCTGGGGCATTTAGAAGCATGGTTTGATGCTGTCTAGGTGTAAGAGGAATGAAATCCCATCTACTGTAGATGTTTATAAGCTGTACGAGATGATGGACAACAGACAGTGGGATTTAACTTTGAGGAACCTCAACACAGAAGTCAAATGGGGTATATTAGTTGTGCTTCCACTGTTGTGATAAAATGTGAAGGGTGTGGAGGTCAACCTCGTGAAGTAAAGAATAGGATGGAGAGCAAGGAGCCACAGGTTCCCGCGACTCCTCCAAGAGTATTGATAGGCTGTACATGGCATTCGATCTAAGATGGCTCCCGGAATATGAGTGAGACAGCAAAAAGAACCAAGATGAGGACGGTGGCTGCTTCCCCGCTTCATAGAAGTCCTAATGGGTGATGAGGCTCCTCCTCCATCATCTCCCCCCCACCCCCGCTCCTTCTGATTGAACTCACCAGGCAGGGCTTTCATTGGGGCACAGTGATAGTGTTCTTAAATGCGATTGGCCGAGGTTTTAGGAGCTTGGGATTGGCTTGGATGCAGAATACAAGCTTATGTGTTGCACAATAAACACACATCTGCAGCCTGATGTGGTCTCCAGAGTCTGATTCCTGGAATTAGTCGTGCGACTTCCTTCTCACACACCCCTCACCTCATTCCTACAATAACACAACAATTTGTGATATGACTCAAGCAACTTATAGAAGAAAGTAGAAACTGGCTTCTGGCTCAGGAGGGATACGAGTTCATCGCAGCAGGGATGTGTGTGGCAGCGGACAGCAGGCAGCAGGCGTGGTGGTTGGTGGAGAAAGAGGAAGCTGAGGGCTCACATCCTCATCTGTTTTTCTAGAATCAGGAGGGGAAGGACTTGAGTGACATTAGTGGGCTTGTTCTGAAACCAATGGGTGGGGAAATGGTAGAAAGAGACTTAGGCAAGAGAAAGGCCAGCCTACCTTCTTAATACCCGTGTGTACTGTGGCACCTCTGGCCATTTCCCACCTGATCTGCAGGCACACTCAACATTCTGAGAAGCTCACACAAAGAGGGACCTAGTCATCGTTCATATGCTGCTGCTATGCTGCCACTGCTGCTGTGTCTGCGGGCTTCTCCATCTCCTTCTTCTCCGTCTCCTACTCTTCCCTTCCTCCTGTTTCTCTTCTCCCTCTCCTCTACCCTCCCTCCCCTTATTCCTTCTTCTTCTTTAACTCTAGAAGAGACTTCACAGAGAAAATTATGTCATCGAGCATATAGTGACCAACACTCAACTTCTGAAGGTATCTGGAGCCCATAGTTAGAGTCTGCCCCTCAAGCTGGCCCCTGTGGTCCATCCCCATAGTCCTTCCTTTACTCAGGATGTTTTCCAAACTGGTTTTAAAAACACAAAGTGTCAACTTGTCATTTTACAGTTTTTTTCCCATCTGCCGCAGTCAGGGGTGGGTATCCAGATATTCTACCCACCCACCACCCTGAGGTGCTGTCATTTCTAAGTAATCTCCTTACCTAGTGCTAGTTTCTCTTGCTGTTCTTCTTCAGGCTATAACCATAATGCAGTAGAACTCTCAGGGGTTTGGCGACATGCCGATGCCTACAGGCATATCTTTCCAAATCGGTGTTGATGCTCCCCTGGGAGTTGGTTCAAGGCTCACACCAAAAAGCACTGTCTTGTGTGTCAAGTTTGCCAGAGTTTTTTCTTATTCAAAGAAGGTGTATTTGTCCTGGAGAGATGCCTCAGAAATTAAGAGCACTGACTGCTCTTCCAGAGGACCTGGGTTCAGCTCTCAGCATCTACACGGTGGCTTACACTGTTGGTCACTCCTATTCAGTGGGATCTGATGCCCTCTTCTGGTCTTTCAGGGCATGAGGCTAGCATGGCAGACATGCATGCAAGAAAAGCATGTAACAACAACAACAACAACAACAACAAACAACAACAACAAAATCTCCAAGAAGAAGGTATATTTCAGAGCATGTCACCCAGGAGTTGAGAAGAAGATGCTGGCTGGTCTAGTTTCCCACCCCCAGTTCCTGTGATAGAGCATCCCAACCAAGAGCAACTTAGGGAAGGAGGTTTCTTTGATCTATTTATTTGGCCGGTTACAGTCCATCATTGCAGGGAAGATACAGTCACATCAACACCCATGCTCAGGACAGAGAGCAACGAACGCGCCCACACCTAACGAAGGCGCCCACACCTAACGAACGCGCCCACACCTAACGAAGGCGCCCACACCTAACGAACATGCCCACACCTACCTGCCTGCTGCTTCCTTATGCTCACCTAGTCTTTTCCTGTCTTGTATAGCTCAGGACAATCTTTCCTATGTGAGTTGAGAATGAAGACAGTCCGCCACAGTCTACCCACAGGGCAACTGGATCTAGGTAAGCCCTCATTTGAGGTTCTCCTCTCAGACGATTCTAATTTGTGGCAGGTTGACATTCAGAATTAACCATCAAGGATGCATCTTGCTAAGTGTCTATTGACTGCTAAGCCAGTACGTTTCCTCCCTATGCTAGAGAGTCCCTGCATTACAGAGTCTGTCTTTTGTCCCCTGTCACCAGGACCAGCCTACAGCCATTTCTCTCTTTCCCCAGGTACTCTGCCTGGGACAGTCCTTTGAGAGAGATCATGGAGACTATGATCAACACCCCAAGATGGAGTTTGCATTCTTAGAAACAAAGAAAGATGAGGTAAAACCACTCAGCTATAAGCTACTTGGTAATTTAGATTTTTCCCCACTTCCTCATGTCTCTGATGCTCTGGGTCAGACCATCATTTAAAAAAATGAAAAGGTAAAAGAGTTGGCAAGCACATTCAACAATCCATATTTAAATTGTTCATAATTCGATTATTTTTACTAGTTCTATTAATCAGAAGGGTAATTAAATGCAAATGTAAGCATTTTAAGGCCTCAAAATTTATGCAGAAAAATCTGAGTAGAATTCTAAGAATATGTATGTATATGTGATATATAAATTATAATTGAAAGGCCTTTCCAAGAACATTTGCTTAATAAATAGAAACGAGAATGGAAATTTTTGCAATGCTAATTACCATGCTACTTTTTTCTCTCTCCGAGGCTTGCAAGATGCCATGAGACATGTTACAGGTACCCAGTTGGAAGAGACACAATTTCTAATGTCTGTTTCATGGAAGGAATGGAAGATTAAAGGAACCCCACATTATTGGGGCAGAAAGGGCTTCCAAGAACCCCGTGATCATTAGCGGATGTCTGTGCAGCAATGAGGCAGAAACACTTCACTCAAAGGCACCAGGGAGCACTGAAGTCCAAGTCGGGACATGATTTGGATTTACTTCATGCAGTTTAAAAATAGAAGATGGAGAGGGACTGTTCCAGCCAAGACCGCCTCAGCTACCCTTCCATTGAGGAAGATAGTGTGGTGGATGAGGTTAGCAAAGGTCTCATGTCATCTTCTGACACCAGCTAGCCTCAGGTTGGCTTTTGGGATGGAGACAGGTCAGACTGGAACCCAGGGATACCCGTTGGTACCCGTCTTCTGTGACTATCTTTCCTTTCAGGACTATGTAGGTGCCTGAATGTCTGTTTCCACATTTGTGTTGCTGATTTCCACAGTCAGTGATTCACACACTAAGAAAACACCAGAGGTTCAAAGACAGCAACAAAACCTAAACTCCCTGGGAAATACTGAATGTTGCCAAGAAGGTGAAAGAAAAGTTCTGCCTGATCAAAAATCTCTGTCCTGGATTGTAGGCTCCTTCCCACTATTATTTGTTCACAGTGAAGAACATGTGGTTGTACCCAGTGGGTTCTTTCTGATCGGGAATAAAAGCCATGAAAAAAAAAATTACCAAGGCATGGTGACACTGGTCTTTAGCTGAGTAATATTTGTCCCTCAACTTCTGGGTAGGTCTCCAGTGGGAAAGGATGTCAGCTGTGCATACTGGGGAATGTTGTGGGCAACAACTGGGTTCTTTACTGGAGTCTGCAGTGGGAGCTGGGTGCCAGTCGAGAACAAAGTCCTGGCGTCTAGGTGTGTAAAAGCAGTGTGTAAGCTGTGAGGAGCATCTAGGTAGCTTATGAATAGTTATACGCTTATAACCAGATCAATGCACCCAACTTTGACCACCACTTGCTTTCAGCAGTAGTAGAAGGATCAGCATCTTTTAAAATGGAAAAGACAAAGACAGGAGAAGGGACTGTCTGGGCACATGACCTAATTGGCATAGCTATATAGGATTACATGCCTGACCTAGTGGAATTTTGGGAGCATTTGGCTTGCCTATGGTCTGCCATATGGCTCATCCTGCTAGAGCAGATCACCATGCACACATTTGGTTCTTCGGGGCTCCTGTTGGTGGCCTGCAGAAACAAAGCTTGGGTGTGGGGCTGTGGAAGAAACCTGGACTCTTGCTCTTGTCTCTGTTTCCTTGTGCGCCATGCATTCAGTGAGAACCCAGCACGCTCTTCTGGCTGACTCTGTTGGATAATGTGTGGCTGGCTTCCCCATGACCTTTTTAGTGACTGGATTCCTTGTCGGGATGTCCTCATTCCTTATGTACATGGGATGTTATGGATTCTCACAAGGGTTATGGGATCCAATGCAATCATTCCTTCCCTAAATGTCACATTCCTTTTTTGAATACTCTATCTTCAAGAACATGGAGCCCTAACCCAGTGGTTAGGCTCAGAATTAACCACATGAAGGCTGTAGATTAAGCAAAACGCATTATAAAAGGGTTAAGTATTCTTCTTCCTCAGATGGTCACTTTTCCAGTCACAAGCTCCTGGTGTCCTTGCTGGAGGTAGATTCTACCGTTCTCCAGGTCTTGGATCCATTGCTCCCTCACTGTGTTAGTGTCTCCTCAGTGTGGAGTCCCATCTGAAGGATTCCCCCTTCTGTGGTGCTCTGGGTTTGTTTCTGTACACCTGGAACTAACCTTGAGTTCTGCATATCTATTCATGAGTTTTCCCGACAGCCTCAGGGCTTTACCACTCCCTGCTCTGTCCTCAGCACTTTCTTGCTATCCATTGCCTTGTGGACAGGCTATGAGATGTCAGTGAAGCTAAAGTCTGCGGACCTGATGGTCCTTGTTTGAATGTGCTTATGTCTCCCACAGGGCTCATGTGTTTGCATACTTGGTCTCTAGCTAGTGGCACTGTTATAGAAGATTATAAGACCTTTAGGAGATGGAGCCTTACTGGAAAAATGACTCACTGGGGGTGAGCCTTGAGGTTGTCTAGTTTGGCCATACTCCCTGACCATGTATGCAGTACGATCAGCCCCATCAAGTTCCTGCTCCATGCCTTTCCTATCATGGTGTGTATATCCCTAAAGCACATCTTAAGTTGATTTCTGTCTGGCATTTTGTCACGGTGAAGAGTCCTTGTATAGTTCTCCTCTATATGGGCAGCAGAGGGTGAGGGGGCATAACCCTAGGCATCTCCTAATGAAATTGCTTCATTTGTCACTGTTCCAACCATTGCCAGTTACCCATGAACTGAGACTCTGAGAATATCAGTATCAGGCCAGGACTTCCTGGCTGTTGTTTGGGAACACACAAATACTTAATCCTCATTGTCAAGCCTCAAAAGTTTGAGTGTCACACACTGCTGGTCCTCAGAGGTTCTGCACCAGCGATTCCCCCAGCTTATCCCAACTTCTTC
Source organism: Mastomys coucha (assembly GCF_008632895.1). NCBI lineage: Eukaryota > Metazoa > Chordata > Mammalia > Rodentia > Muridae > Mastomys > Mastomys coucha. Next base: position 154,036,930 of record NW_022196905.1, on the reverse strand, counting down.
ATAATATCAAAACCAAGATTCTCAGGGTCTCTGCAGCTAATTGTGGACGTGTATAATGAGTGGCCCAAAGCTTGAGAAATCCAAGATATTGGTGTCCTGCAGTAAGGGCAGAAGTTCTTTTCATGATTGTGGGGGCTGTGTTTCCACATTTTTGTGTCTTTCATTGCTGACTTCTGTTTCAAGGCTCTGTGGGCAGCTCTGCTGTCTGATGCTCTTTGCATGAATATGCCTGTGAGATAAACTTCATTTGGACTGAGTTTGGCTACAGGCTCAGGGCTACTGAGTCAATGATACATGAACCAAACATCTTTAAGCAGAAGCCCACGTAAGACAAAGTTACATGTTGATCATTTGACAAATCATGTCACACAGAGACTCCTAGACCCTGATCCCCAAGGTCACTCTAGCATCAGCACCTCGGTATTCACTAGCTCATCAGAAATCATGAAGTCAGAATATGATAGTGGGAGACAGCAAGAATCTACATCATTTCAGGATCACATCACATCTGAAGCTCACATATCTCTTTTGATGTCTGTGTGTCATGTTCTTGGATGAAAATGAGTTTGAATGAGACAAGACCAATTCCTCCCAGTGAAGGTTAAAAGTAGAGACTCAAACACATGCATCCAGACAGCATTCATGCAAGGATCTCATGTGAAGACCTAGGGCGTTCTGTCTAAGACCACAGATGCACAAACACAAACACTCTTTATGTTGTTTTGTTGAGTGTTTTCTCACAGTGCAGAGTATTCAAGACAATTCCAGGACAGTTTGCAGCAACAGCACTTCTGTATCTGTCTAAAGCATTGCAGGCAACAGGTGTCCCTGACAAACATGGAACAGGTGACTTCCAAAAGCTATACTGTTTTAGAGCATATCCTGGGTGGGGTGAATCCTTCTTGCTAATCAACTGGCTATTAAACTCCCATCTGATATATCAATTCTCTAGGCCACAGACCATCTGGATGTAAAATAAGCTGTTTCATAACTCAGCCCCTTAATACCTTAAGAGAGGTGTGAAAAAATTAATTGTAGGAATCTCATTTCATTCACCGCCATGGCTAGCATGAGGAATTGTATAAAACTGATGCCTCCCCCTGCCAAATCGCCACGATCCATTCAAGCTCGTATTCTGGTTATTATCACATTGTCTCATGACCACATCATTACTTCATGAAGCAATCCCAGGGGAAATAAGTCCAACCATGCTGCTTTGTGGACCTAACTGTACTCTTACATGTTAATTTCACCACTTTTTGGACCACACATTATAAGATAAATGAGAGTCGAAGGCTTCTTCGGCAGGGACTACAGTCATGCCCATGTGTTCTTGGCTGTTCTGTACATATCAAATGCATAGGGGTTGCATTCAGATGAGGGCACTTGTGCCAGGCAAATGCTGACAGTACTGCTGTGTTGTGGGTGGGCCCCGTGTGTGCTCTCTGCCTCTAACACTGCTGCGTGAATAAAGACATGTCTGGGAGCTTAGGTACAATGACCTATTGAGTGCTACAGCTCATCTATCCCCCGTAGGACCCATCTGAGGTCTCATGAGTTGAGGCTTCTATTTATGTGGTGAGCAGGCACCGTTAACACGACACTAATACCCTCTTGGCACTGTACAAGTCTTACGATGGCTTTTAACATTTGTGGTTAAAATTGAATTTCTGTTTCTTCACAGGCACAGTACTTCGGTCATCAGCTTTATGAGCTTCCTTCTGTGGATCTGCTTCTGATGAAGAGCCAGTGATGGGAAATAAATTGTTTTTTAACTCCTCATATCAAGACCTACAATTTCTCCTGGAAATCATAAACAGGGCAGCCAGTACCATTCTCCATCTGTGTGGATGATGAGACATCCCTTCATCACCTGGCCTAGTCCAGAAATATTTCTAGAAAACACAACTTCTGTGAAATCCAGGTTGTCAGCACAAGGAGAGAGCTGGCAGAACACAGGGTTCTGTTGCTAAGTGACTCCTGGCAAGCGGCACGTGTGTATAATGGTGGTTGGTGGCACTATTGGGAGAAGAGAGATTTCCAAATTGCTGGAAGTGCAGTTTCAGGCTGACATGGGAATGCCAGGAGAGCCAGGGCAGGGCTTCAGCCAGAGGCCCTGCCTATGCTGTGTCGGCCTTGGTCCATGAGCAGTTATTTGGGTTAGGAATGATGTTTTCAGACCAAGTAGTGTGTATCTCAATCCAGTCCTACTTCCTACTGAAAGGGAGTATGAGGATCTATGTTTTCCTAGGATGTCAGAGCACCACGAAATGGTAGGCACAGCCCGGGTCAGCAGCAGCTTGTAGGGTTTCTGAGTACAAAGAAGACAAGGTAAACAAGCCTGGGTGAGCACACCTTCTACCTCCAGAGTGGTCGGAGATGTCCAGGGAGCTTCGGCATTGTGGTCAATCCCACTGAGGAACTGACCTGAACTTTAAAGTCAGGGGACCACATGTCTTTTTTTTCTACTGATGAGGGCTTAAATAGGTAGGACAAGATTGCAAGATAATTTATGATCCATTAGGACCCCAGGCCCACTTTACTCCCAGGGAATATTTTAGTATACAGACAAAATACAGACATGGACCATGAAGCACATGAGGCATTTGTCACACTAGTGGCAGCTGCCTGCATGAATCAGCCAGGCTGAATGAGGAGAGGAAGTCAGAGAGGTAGGACTACTAAACAGCCCAATGTGAGCAGCGTCTTTCCCCTCTGCCTCAGCATTCCCTCCTCTCTTCTGTGTGTTTTATGGGTATTTCCCTTGTTTTTAATAATAGACATTATATTTTTCTAGTCCAGTTACTCCCAATGAAACTTTTGACACATTCCTATGGTATTGTCAGCAACTTGACCTGACAGAGAGGCCTTAACATCAATGTGAGCTCTCTGTTTTGATGAACAAACTGCATTTTCTTAGACATCTCTGCTGTGCATTCATCTGTGGACTGATCATGCCATCTCCCACTCCCCAGGACCCTCAGCAGTCAGGAAACAAGGCAAGAAGAATCAGAGATCTGTGACACTGCTCGGGCAGAGCACCCAGAGCAACTCAGTTTTCTAAAATGGAGAGATCACACAGAGAAAGAACAGAGGCCTGACAGGCCAGTAATGCTGGACAAGGAAGCATAGGCCAGCATCCTTGTGGTTTCCATGGGGACTTCCCAGACAGACAGAGAGCAATGTCAGGGAAAGCTTCATTGCAAACTCAGTCCTCATAGTCCACATTTAAATTGTGTTGTTGGCAGATAGAAAAAAAAAATCCCCAGTGTAAGATGTCTGAAGGCTGCAGCTGAGTGTAATGGGGGCTTTTGGTCATGCAAGCTCCCGCTTGGGAGATGTTTTAATGTCAGTGAGTTGAGCCCTGTCTCTAACACACCAGTCATGAATTCTGTCAAAGAACAAGCTGTATATCAACTTCATTTTTCTACAAAAGGCAGAGAATCAAACCGCCTACCTCTCATATTGCTGTAAGAATGGGCTGTATCCCTGTGTGTGAAGGACTCAGAGTGGTAAAGGTTTCCTCTTATTTCTTCCTCTACAAAATTAGGACAATAATGGTAAGTGTGTCCAGAGCTGTTTTGAGAACTCAGGGGCAATGGCATAATTCAGGTCATGTCCTAAAGGTTGAGCAGAGGCTGGTTTGGATGGTAATAACGGTGAGCCTCCTTCTAGGGAGGCATGGTGGGGTCTGCACCAGCAGCGTGCCTCATCTACACTGAATTCCTGCTTGGATACATTGTTGCCCCCCCATCTCTGAAAGTATACTTACATGAATATTTATTTGTATGAGCAAAGTGAGTCTAACTTTAGAAAACATATACTCACCAACATCAAGCTCCTGGGATTTTTGTTCATTGCATAAGTCCCTGGCATCTGTTTCATGCCATCCCCTTTGATCGTATGATACAAACTGTACATCATCCTTTGCCAGGAGAGTCCTTTACAACTGGAGAGTGTTTCTTTTCTCCCATATGGTTTAGTTTCCAAGGCAAAGGGCTAAATAATCAGGTGGATACTATGTTCAACCCAGAGACGGAGTGTTACTATCTAGCTACTCAGGCTATCAGGGATGTAACCAGTTCCCCCAAATCACTGGTCTAGGCACTCAGGGCGTAGTTACAAGTTGAGAACCTGGTGGCATTTGCTGATTTAATATTCTTCAGTCAATGTTTTCAGACTCAGGAGAGTTTAAAGGATCTCATAGTAAGCAATTAACATCATTTTCCATCTTTTACACCAACATCATAAATCAGAGTTGTCCTATTTTAAAATACTATTTGTCTAGAAACAAAAAGCACTGAAGTGTTTTTTTGACTGAGTGGGGAATAGAGAAGAGCTGAGGCAGTCTGAGGAGGAGGAGTGGGTAAAAGGTCACCCAGATTCTTTTCTGAGCTATTGCAGCCTGATGCTGCCATTTTCCTACCACAAGAACTACAACTAGAAACAGGCAGCTCCAAACATTACCACCTACAGCCACCTAAACAGACCAAAGCAGACAAAACGATTCTTTGATTTTAAAAAATAAATACTTAATTTTAATTGTGTGGGTGTGTGGACATGATGTCCACAGAGACACGGGGAGGGCTCTGGATGTCTAGCTGCTGCAGCTGCCATTGGCTGGTTGTGCATCTCCCAATGTGGGTACTAATGATAGCACTCACTCCCTCTCCAAGAGCAGTGGTTACTCTTCTTGACTGCTCAACTGCTACCATGATTTTAAACCACAGAATAAAAACCAATCCCTAAGTTTTATAACAGGAAAAAGAAACAAAGATCCCAAAGGACTGCCCACCAGAACCTGCTGCACATAGCCAAGACAACACTGAAAAGGCAACCACAGCCTTAAACAGAGTAAAGAGAGGGACTCAGGCCAAGGAAGCGATTGCTGAACTACACAAGTTAGAAAAGAGCAAAAACTCACTTAACACTGCAGATGGGAAGTACCAGTAAATAGAAGGAAGAAACTTCGTTATCAGAAAAGTTGCTGTTAAAAACGGATCCTCGGGAGGAAAAAATGTAAAAACAGACCTACTGAAAGCAAATGTGATTACAGCCACTGCATGGAAGATAAACCTGCATGTCTGGAAGTGGCTAATGGAAGAGAACGAGTAAAAGCTTTATTGTTAAGTCCAAGATTATTTGATTAAATACATTCATAAAACATTGAGATGTAGACACATGGATGAGCCTAGTACTAATGAAACAGACTTGTTAGCAAGGGCCTCCATGCAGATATCAAAGGAAGAAAGACTTCATGTGGAAAGGGCTTTCTGAATGCAACAGCTCAGAGGGCTGTTGGGAACAACCCCATAATTCAGATTCCGAAGAGCAGTGAGAGCGGAGCCCCAAGTTTAAAGATAATTCTGCTATGAATTGTAAGCTGAAATTTAGAATGCATGGGTTGAAGTCACATGAATAATGATGAGACAGTTCTAAGTATGTTTGCTTATGTGACATGAATGTGTTTATAAAAATGATGACCATGAAAGAGCCCCATAGTCCATTTTAGATGACAAAGATGACTAGATATGGAGACTCTCTCAAGTTGCTTCTATATGAACGTTATCTCTATTGATGCTGAAATTCACACCTGTTTAATGATGGTTTTATGAACAAGAAACATATAGAGACAGCCTAGACATAAACAATCTGATATCTCAATACCCCAATCCAATACAGTATCATGTTTAAAAGGAGCAGCCCTACTAAGAGTAGCTGCAGACAAAGAGTGTGATAGTCATAGCCACACAGCTGTTGAGTAAGAGAGAGAGATGGGGGGCATATAATCTGGGGGTGGGGGGGAGATGCAAAATTTAAATAAATTAATAGCTGTGTATGTAGATTTAATACATTGTAATAATGACATAGTGTCAGGGGGAAAGCCGCTTGATTATCCATGGTGCATCTGTTGCTCGGAGCTATTATCTTCAGGAAAAAACCGATGGAGCGAGACTTCCCTCTGTTTTACCAACATCAAAGTAAGTTCCACACGGATAGAAGTAGTAACTCATTACAACAGCAACAGAGTATACACACACACACGCACACGCACACACACACGCATGCACACAAACACAAATGTACATATGTTCTCTCCCATACACATGCACACACATGCATGCACACATTGCACACAGGCTCTCTCTCACACTTACACTTAGACGCACACACACCTACACACACATGTTCAAACACACAAATGCAAACATACATAAACATTCACATATGAGGACACACACAAACACACTTACGAATATATGCAAATGTGCACACACACACACACACACACACACACACACACACACACACAGCTCCACAAAACTTCTGTTAAGACACGATATTACCAAAAGTGAAATGCATACAGACAAACCAAAGTCCTTCTGGGACCGCAGCTCAGTAATGGAGTGCTTGCTTCGCAATTCCCAAGGCCCTGGGTTTGATCCCCTGAATTATAAACATAAAAATCAACAAAAACAGCAACCTTAAAGCCCACCAGGAAATGACACATACAGAAAAGTTACCAATAACACAAACTTTAGTCCTGTGAGCTCAAAAGGGTAGATTACCTAGCATCTCAGACTCCTCCAAGGTCTAGATCTCTGTGGCCTTACTGTGTGATCATCCTTCAGAGTTGTACCACCTGGGCAGTTATACCTACTAGGCTTGCCATGGTTTCTAAACCAAAATACTTGCACTGAAATCCTTCCACTTAAAGCACCCAGAATAAAGTTGGGATGGATAGGGGAGGACATCTGAAGAAATGGCCACCAGGGCTTCAGGAAGGAGATGGCAGAGTCTATGTAAGTTTGGACCTTATCAAATCCCTACATAAAAACAGCAATTAGCTACCCAGCCTGAGCCCTACCAATACCATTTACAGTTACATAAAATAATAAGGTTCCCTCAGAGCTCAAATACAAGTTCCCAGAGCTTGTCTCCCACATCCTCAAGAAATGAAGATGCATCAGATATTGAGTCAAATCCCAACAAAAATGACCAACAGGAGTGTTCAAACTATGAAGTCAAAGAGACAGAAACAAATACGGAAATTATGGTAGACAAAACTTTCTTCCAATCAGAACTAGATTTGAATCTATGAACTGAAATAGCATCCCATGAACATGAAAAAAACCCAGCCTAAATGAAATCAAGATATATTATCATAAAAAAACTAAATATAGAAGAAAATAGAATTCTTCCAGCACTTGGAAAAATGTGGCATAATATACGCTGGGGAAAGTAGGGTGTCATCAGATTCTATTTTTGAGAGTTTACCTGAACTGCAACTTTGTCATGGTTGCTTTGTGGGGATGTATTTTATCCTTTGAACAAGGACCTAGGATGCAAACATACAAATGCATTATTATAAAAATGTGTGCTTGTCCGGCCCTAAGCTCCTCTAACTCCACCTTCTCTTTGCTCTGCTAAACTGAAGCAGGAGAAGATGCCACTTGGCTAAAACATTCAGCCAGAGACTCTCCTAATGTCACTGGCCAAAGAGAAAACTTTTGCCACAGGCCCTTGAATGGAAGGTAGAGAGAGGCTTCCAACCTGTGTAGGATGGAGCAAACTCCTGCAGGGTTCTCGGGCAGAAACCATGGGATGTCCCTGCACCTGCTTGTGCCAGTCACATAAGACAAACGGTTTTCTTTTGAAGCATGCATTAAAGGCGAGTAACCACTGGCTGAAGTCTTTGGCGTGCAGGAAGAGACCTTTGTTCTGCCTCACTCGGCCCCTTTGTTTGAGGCTGTTTCTTATTGTGATCCTGTGTGAGACAGGTTTCTAAGAGAAGGCACTGTGTGTGTACAGAATGAGTGTCTAATCCTCGTAAAAACGGGCTGTGTTGCCTCCCCAGAAGGGATGATCTATTTCTTATGAACTGACCTCTTCAATGCTTGTTGCTTGGCTGATTTTTGTAAATGAATATTTTGTCTCCAGGTGAGAGGAAAAAGCTAAGGCCTATTATATGAACAGCAGACAGGGAATGATGAGCTTCTCTCCTGTTCCCACCAGTAAAAGTCTTCCAGTTCTCCCCCATGTACTCAGCTAGTGGTACCAACAAAGAAAAAAGTGAACCTTCTCAGAGAGGGAGAGATGTGAAGATGAACTGGTGGGTTCATGATCTTCAGTGGGAATCAATGGTCTGGTTTTGAGCAGCCATGTCCCACTGAGATCTGTTCTCTCAAAGCAAGGTGGCGTGGCTCCTGTCTGCCCTGCTTTTAAACTCCTTAATGAGCAGAACAAATTTTCCTATGTCTGCACTGAAACTAACTCAGTGCTTTAGCCTGGGGAATTAATTTTGACTATTTTCTTTGCCTTCCTCTGTACTGTTTCCCTTTAGCTAGCATTCACCTGTTGTTGATGGAGTTGTGCTTAATTCTGTGTATTATAGTTACACAGTGATGTGGGACAATCACTGAAGGGCTCTTAGCTCTTTGCAGATGGGATTTCAAGGCCTGTGTTCAGCAAGCAGATACCAGCCACACACTGCAAATCCGAGTCTCTGCTTTTGTTTTCAGGGTCCTTGACTATCATCTCTCCTTCGATAAGCTAGCAGAGCCAGCAGCATCTGCCTCCAACTGTAACTACAGTTACGGGAGACTCTGCACCTTGATCTCTCCACAGTGGTGCATGCAAGCTCTTATTTCTAGGGCATCTTTGTTGTCTCAGCGTGAAGGTCACATCTTTGAGCATGCCTAATCTATTTGGAATTAAGTCTTCAGTAATAATAAATTGTTCTTTGCACCATGTAGTCTGAGAAACATTGACAAAAATGAATAATCCCAAGCCCAACTTCTCACACCCCAGGGGAGAGAAATGTGGCTGCCTCGGGGCTTATGCAGCCCAAGGTTATGTAATAATTCTGTGCTTGTTATTAGTGAAAAAGACCACTCCTATTTTGATTTTGCTCACAATAGACAGAGGATGAGCCAGCTCTGAGTGAAGAAACATGCAGTGACGAGCTGTCTGTATGTCCGTCCACTTCCTTTCCCAGGCTGTTCTTGTTTCACTCTTCTTTCTGTAGTAGATCTTGACTTCTGGAGGAGAAGCAGCCAAGCAGTGACACCCGTGGAATACTAAACAGAAAACAGTCAGAGTCAGCTCGGTTCACAGCCAGGTCAGCTGGAAGTGGGGAGGTAGTGGAAGGGATCTGAGGCAATAGAGATGCTGGAGGTGTGGGAGTGTAGCCTTTGTCTCTGCACACTAGCCCTTGCACACTAGCCCATGTGCATCTGTATCTGCACACCAGCCTGTCAGTCCTCCAATCCTGACTCTGTCACCCAACTTCTCTTGTGATGATCCTAAGGATTTTCTTTAGAAAAGCATATCTTGGTTGTGTTGATTCTTCTTTCCAGTTCTGACCAAGATGGCCTTAGGGGACCTTGATCTCTCCTTACTCAAACACTGAGAGAGTTGAAAATATAGAGCAGGGGTTTTCTGACATTGGGAGAGCAGCCAATGGGGGTCAGTGATCTTCAGGGGTAGAAAGAAACAGCAAGTGCTTGGACACTCTCCAGTGCTTCCTGTCAGGAGACTCTATGCTGCCCCACAGGGAGGGGAGTCCTAGGGGAGAAGGAAGAGGAATCCCCAGAGGCCAATACACAGAGCCCCCTAGAAGGGCTCCAGGGAAAAGAGCTGAAGGCCACCAGAGAGAATGCTGAAGGCTGCAGAGGTCCTTGGGACCCTCAGCTGAAGGGCACTTTGTCCAGACCAGGACACAACTGTATGCTTGGAAAAGAACTGCTTTGAACAAACAGAAGGAAGAGTCCTCTGAGCTCCCACAGCCTAAAAGGTCACATGTTCTCACTATCTGAATAGAAGAACTGCTCGGAGCATCAGGAGGGTTTTGCAGACAGGTATTGCCTCAGTAGTGGGCAGTCTCAGCCCTGAGAGAAAGGTCACTTTGGTCCCACTTTACAGAGCCAGAGTGCAAAATGTGGAAAGACCCAAGTGTTCCCGAGTGGTTTAACTGTGCCCTAGATCAAAGAGCAAGGATGTTTACAGGGATATAGAAATAACTGACACCCAACAAGGTCAAATATGTAATATTAGCGTACCAATCAGTCTTAAATATCTGGCATGGAAAAGAAAAGTCAGATCAGCAGAAGCAAAACACAAAGGCACCTAAAAATAACACAGTGCTGGAAGGAAAGGAGAGTACGGTGGCCTAAAAGCTGCGGGAAGACAGGGCCTCTTCCGGGCAGACACAAAATGAAGTCAGAGGCAAGGAGCACACCCAAGGGAAGCATCTAGCTGTCTTTGCTACATTGTGGGTTCTTTCTTTCACCCTTCTCCACCCCTTTTCTTCCACCCTTTAACTCCCACGAGACTGGATAGGAGAGAAAAACGGAAAGAGAGGCCATTGTTGTTAGACTACTTCCTGCTGACTGCGGCCAAGTTTGATCTTCACCATCAGGATATCTAATTTCTTCTTGCTGTTTCTTTGTGCACAACTACTTAACAAATCACAGCCAACAGCAGCCAAACAACAACCTCCTCGTCACAACCAACAACCCACCACCTCTTTCAGGGCCCTAGCATTTATACAGTCTCTAAAAGGTCCCCAGAATTCCAAATACCACAGAATCACAGAAACTATCCGCAACTGGCAAAGTCATGCCTCTGCTATAGCACGGGGGAAGTTATAGCCAGCTGCTGTGGACAATCTGAAGTAGCGCCATATCTCACGCCTGGGATTAAAACGAAAACACATTCCTATATCTGTGTTTTTAAAAATAACCCAAAAAATTCTCACTACAGAAACGGTAATGTCCAGGCTGAGCAACATGGAGAATGAATGCAGTGCAATCCCAATGTACACAAAAGCCGGGTGGACATGAAGACATTCCCAAAGAAAGCACCCTTAATGAAGGCTGGCGAGACGGTTCCAGAGCCCAAGAGCCTGCGTTGCAAGCCTGAGGACCTTACTCCTGTCCACAGAATAAAGGAGAAAAAAGTCAGATGTGCTGGCATCTGCTTGAGACTTCACTGCTGGAGAGCTGAGGCTTGCTAGTCTTGCTGAATCATGAACTTTTGGGTATTGAGAGACCATGTCTCAAAGCCCTAAGGTGGACAGCCTCTGAGGAGTGGCATCCTTGGCTGTCCTCTGCTCTGTACGTGTGTCCTGGCATTCACAAGAGCACCTACACACACGTGAACACATCTATGCACATGCATGTGTTGCCTCATATCACCAGAACCCCTAAGGGCACGAGAGAGGGAGAGCCAGGGAAGGATGTAAAAAAAAATGATGTCCCCAACCAGCCCCAACATGGACATGGACAGCATGAATTAAAATTCCTCAAGAGTTCAACCACCCTAAGTATTTGCTTCTGAGATATGTGTACACATGTACATGGCATAAAGAAAGTAACACTGGAGTACTTGATAGTTGATCACATGAGGCAACTCATAGCCAGACCTCCAGAGGTTTGACTTCCATTTTGATCCCCAGAGACACCTTCCTGTCCTTGTGTATTTACAGCCACCAGGAAGAAGGCTGGTGGCTATAAATGAGGGCTGGAAAGATGGTTCCATAGCCCAAATGCTTGCCTTGAAAACCCGAGGACCTTATTCCCATCCCTTGATAGGCTGTCCAGACGTGGTCCAAGGATTAACTTGTGTGTGGCACTGTCTACATTACCCATTGTCCTATGCACCCCTTGGGCAAAACACAAGCAGTCATCTGACCCATCCCCAGGCATCTCAGGCTTTGTTTGCTAGGAGGGCATGCTGACTGCCCAGGCCACTCACCCCTCTCCTGCCTTCCATCCTCGGCTACCTTCATCCAGTCTCAGCATGGACAGCTGCTACAGTCAGAATCTCTATCCTGTTTTCATTCCTGCTGAGATGGACAAACGGCATATGCTGCCCCTTCCTGTCCTCGCTGTAGACATGTTTTATCAACTGTATTGGCTGGCTTTGTGTATCAACTTGACACAAGCTGGAGTTATCACAAAGAAAGGAGCCTCCCTTGAGGAAATGCTTCCATAAAATCCAGCTGTAAGGCATTTTCTCAATTAGTGATCAAGGGTGGGAGGGCCCATTGTGGGTGGTACCAGCTCTGGGCTGGTAGTTCTTGATTTTATAAGAAAGCAAGCTGAGTAAGCCAGTAAGGGACATCCCTTCATGACCTCTGCATCAGCTCCTGCTTCCTGACCTGCTTGAGTTCCAGTTCTGACTTCCTTTGGTGTGGAAGTATAAGCTGAATAAATCCTTTTCTCTACAACTTGCTTCTTGCTCATGATGTTTGTGCAGGAATAGAAACCCTGACTAAGACATCAATATACATGCATGATCTGGGTGCTGGGTTTCATAAAGACAACTCAGAGTCTTTCAGTTTTTTCATGAACTTTTGCCATGTTCATCCTCCTCCCCTTTCTGCTGCTTTTTCTTCTCAACCTGCCTACTCCCGTTCATTTTCTTTCCTCACTTTCCCTTCTGTAGTGGTAGGGCTTGGTGCTCCTAGAACTGCTGGCTGGGTGTGTTGTGAACCAATTCACCTGCTCCAGTTGTAATGGACTTGAATGGAAGGTAATAGAATTCATTCATTTCAATCCAAGAAAGGGAAATGTACCCTTTTGGGGGAACATAAAGCTCTGGTCTCACTGATAAAAATAAATAAAATTTACTCTTGTAGAAACACGTGAAAATGATATGCAAATGGTAAACATGAAATATTGCCTTTTAAGTGACATATTCCTAAACTCTTGATTCTTTTCTTTTTTGTTTGTTTGTTTGTTTTTTGAGACAGGGTTTCTCTATGTAGGCCTGCCTGTCCTGAAACTCACTCTGTAGACCAGGCTGGCCTTGAACTCAGAAATCTGCCTGCCTCTGCCTCCCAAGTGCTGGGATTAAAGACTTGCACCACCACTGCCCAGCAACTCTTGATTTTAAAACAACTGAAAAGGAACTACTAAAAGCCCTGTCGAGGAGGGTGATTTATGTCGCGTTTATTAGAAGTTGGGGATTGTAAAAGGCATTAAACAAAGTAGTGCTTTAAGCCAGCTCGGCTGAGTAACTCATGACTTTACCGAGCTCAGGAAGCCTCGATTACTTGTATATTTCTGCAGAGAGATAGTAAGTACGTGTCCAGCTTCGTGGGTTACATTTCTGCAGAGAGATAGTAAATACGTGTCCAGCTTCGTGGGTTACATTTCTGCAGAGAGATAGTAAATACGTGTCCAGCTTCGTGGGTTACATTTCTGCAGAGAGATAGTAAGTATGTGTCCAGCTTCGTGGGTTACATTTCTGCAGAGAGATAGTAAATATGTGTTCAGCTTCGTGGGTTTTATTACTATAGTCTCTTCAACAATTTGGATTTATCCTCAACATATAAATGTGTGTGTATAAATCATTCAAGTCACCTGTGATTTGGTCTCGTGCTTCAATAATAATTATTTTGATATGTTTTGTCCCCCTTCATCTGTCCCTCTGGCTCTCTCTCTTTGAAGTAAACTTGCCCCTCTCTGTTTAAAATACACACATGCGCGCGTGTACAAACACACACACACTCATTGCAATTTGGGGGGTAGACACATGAGAACACAGCCTTGCCTGTGCCCCATTGTTATTTGGAGTTGAGAGTAAAATCCCCAAAGTGAAAAAGTACCTAGCAGTAAATTAAATTGAGAATAAAGACGCCTCGTGGTGTGTGTATCCATGGACAAGTAACTTAGTGGTTTTATTTTAAGACCACAATAGGGTAAGTATGTTAAAAAGTGAATAAAAGAATATAGAGAAGCCACGAAAGGGTTTCCAATCCTCTGGGCTCTCTACATGATTCATTGGAGAGTTCAGGGTTGTATTTCCTGGGTGAACAGACAAGAGAATAGAGGAGCCTATGGCCTGTGAGCATGAGTGGATCAAGGTGAGTGTCCCAAACTGGTTCCCAGCAGTTCTGTCCTCGGAACATGCAGAGAGGACAGAGGTAGCCCTCCATTCTCCAGACTTTCACTGCACAAATCTCATCCTGCCTGCTGGAGGCACTTCATAGATGTCTTTGCAACATACAGGAAGTGTTCTCACCCTGTCAAGATTCAGTCATGATGTTGTGTAGTCTCTGTCATCAAATGGTAGATCCCAGGGTTCTAGAATGACCTGTCTTTGTAGGTGAAATCAAAAAAGTGTTTTTGAGGGCAATACCAGGGCCCAGTCTCAAAAGCAACAGAGATTATTTTGTCAACCTAGCAATGGCTTCACAAAATATACTGTCCATCCCCCAACCACATTCTTTTTCTGTCTGTCTCTTTTTCTGCCTCTGCCTCTGTCTCTCCCCCTCCCAACCTGTGTGTGTGTGTGTGTGTATGTGTGTGTGTGGGGGGGGGGGCTAGATGGAGCCCTAGTTGTTCCTTAAGGGACATCTGCCTTAATTTTTGAGACATTTGAGTCTCCCAGTTACCTGTAGATTGGCAAGCAGAGTAGACTAGGCATCCACTTCCCATCACCAGGATTTCAAGGACATACTATTACCACCATGCCTGGCTTTTTTTTTGTATAGAATAGACCTCATTCAGGGCATGGGGAAGGGAGTTAAGAAAGCAGTAGAGGCAGAGAAAGGCAGAGAATAGGAGAAAGTAGAGAAGCGGCCACGTGGAGCGAGGCAGGAAGGGAATGGGGAGAGAGGAGGTACAAGGGAGCACGAGGTAATAGAGAGCAAAAGCGTAAGAGCCATGCATGGCTTTTGGTATGTGTGTACCAAGGAGTAAATCTCAGGTCCTCATGCTTATACTTTACAAATGGAGCTATCTCACCAGCCCTTGACTGACTTTATTCAGCTAGACACGTCTGCTAGGATAGAGCTGAAAGAGAACGGCTGAGATAGGCTGGGATCAGCAAAAAGAAGAATATCTTTCTAGCTTCCTCGCTTGGAGCACTGTGAATGAAGAGACCCTGTGGTTGGTCCACAGGAGGACATCTGTAGAGAGTACGACAGAACTTTACCTAAGCGATCGAGTTAAGCAGACAGCTACCACATAAGGTCGTAGCAGAATCCTGCAATGCTAGATAGATCCAGCTTCTGGAAGGTGCGCAGGGAGCTGAGCTTTAGTCAAAGCTGTGCTTTTCTGAGCAGCCACTGCTGGGTGTTTAGTTTTTACTTTACTTTTCTCTTCTGTCTTTCTCTCTTCCTGTTTTCTGCCTTTCATTCTCCCTCTCTCTCTCCCTCTCTCTCTCTCTCTCTCTCTCTCTCTCTCCCTCTCTCTCTCTCTCTCTCTCTCTCTCTCTCTCTCTCTCTCTCTCTCTCTCTCTCTCTCTCTCCCTCTCTCTCAAATTCATCAGGCTCAGGGATGCTCACTGCTCCTGCTTTACTGCAACACCATGCACCAGAAATGATGTTTATTAAGGACATCTCAATCCATTATCACCCAAATGTATTTTAATGCACTTTAATTTTAAAAGCAAACCCACTCAACCGCAGTAGGACTTTCCACAGTGAAAAAAAAAGCATCAAGGACCAGGTAAAGAGATCCCACCTGGTGCAGAATTCACAGTCCTGGACCTCCTGAGGTCCCTTGGTCTGTTTCTTTCCAAGTCTTGGTTTTTATTTAGACATATGAAGTAAGCAATGGTGGACAGCTTAGAAAGCTTGCTCATACTTCCAGGAAGCTCCCCACTATCACAGTGTTTCTTAAGTTTGCAAACCTAACATCTGGCCTTTGTTTATGGCTCAGGAGTTCATCTGTGAAATGGGCTAGAGTCTTAACCAGCACAGGATCCCACATCTTGGCTAAGGAGGCAATGCATACATGATTCAAAATATTTTTGATTATTAAAAAAAGGCCATCGAACCCCAACTTTTTTCTTGTTGCTTAGAAGGTCGCTGAGCACTGTACTCCATTGCATATAGGGCATCACACTCTGCTAACTTGAGTCTCTCAATTCTTTCCTAGCCTGAGTCAAATCCTATCACCCCTCTGGATCTCCAGATACATTGGAAGGTATCTTTGAGCTTGAAATGAATCACATGTCTCTAACATCTAGAGGTTCAAGAACCATAAGGTAGTTCTTAAAGGTTTCCAGTTCTAAATAACCAAGATCTCTGTCTATTGGTCTTCTGGAACCTGTGGCTGTCCTTAGATCTGGGCACTGGTCATAGCAAGATATCATCAAGGATTGTTGTCTGTTTCTGGTTGTGCTTTTCATGTTAGAGACAGCCCTCTAACACAAACACACACACACACACACACACACACACACACACAGACACGAGGACACATTTTGCACTGTCCTGACTCTATTGAACATGAACTTGTCTTTTACTGTCGGGTTGAGTTGGTATAATGGAGTACTGCCTCCACTCTTGGACCTTAAAAGAGTGGCTGACTCTAATGAGACATCCTCTGAGACTACTGGTCTACCTCTTCCCTGGTCTTGCCATCCAGAGAATCAATAGTAACCTTAGCTGTGTGGTTTGGAAGCAACATGTAGGAAACAAGCTAGTCTCAGTGGTGACTGTAGCATTCCATGTGATACAATGTGAGCCTCTGAAGGCACAGTTGTGGTGGTGTTCCTGTCTAATAAGCTGTTTAGATGCTAGACATGACAGTGTTGTAGATCCTAAGTTACCAAAAGGCACTTGTCTCCGTTTAGACTGTGACTTCAAATCCATGTTAGAATGTCTTCTTCCTCCCTTCAAGGAACACTGAGCACTAACCACGGCAAGCACTCTGCACTGTACTTGAAACATAGGAACGTTTTCTGGAAACATCTTTGGTCTCAAGATATCTTTGACTCTTTTTGTGTGCATTGTTAAAATTCTTCCAAAAAGAGCTGAAAGGAATGAAAATAATACAGATACTGTGATACATAAGGCTATGAAAATAGGACATTAAATAGACATTCATGGCATTCTGAGCAGCCAGTTCCCACACAAAGTCAGGAATTTCCAGCAGATATTTTTATGACTGATCTCTACCACCTATGTCCATTTGTGCACATATGCATTTTCACACACACACACACACACACACATATATGCACCCACATGAACGTGCATATATGTATATATGTATGTATATAAGTATGTATGTATGTATATACACAAACACACATGAAAACAATTTCAAGAGCTGTTAAACTATTATATTAGATTTATTCATTTATGCAGCCTGGGGGCTGTTGCATGGCAAGGCATGCAGGTGGTGGACAGGAGACAATCTGCAGGAATCAGTTTGTACTTTCTCCCATGTGAGCGCTGGGGGATCACACTAGGCCATTAGGCTTGGTGGTGAGCGGCTTCATCCTAAGAGCTATTTCTCTGCTCTCCAAAGGACAGTTTTTAGCAGTAAGACTCAGAGTTGTCTGAGTTGGATGTGGCTGCAATGCATACAGGACTCAGACAGAATATTTTTGAATATTCAAAGAAAACAGCCAACAAAACCAGACTTCCCTCTCAGAACTGTCTTTTTATTTTTATTTTGCATTTTGTAACTCTAGCTAAGTGTAGTCACCCAGCATCCAAGGTCAGATGAACTGAGAAAACAGAACAAAAACACACAGAAGGGTGATTTTTCAGAAGGAAATAGCAGCATTCATGTCCATAGAGGCAAACTTTAATCCTGCGGCTGAGAGGAGGAAACACAATGGCCGCATGGGGCTAATGGAGAATTCCTGGCTCTATTCTTCCCTGAAATATTTCATGGATGCATTCATCGCTCTTTCTCTTCAGAATGAAAGCAATAAAACAAATGAGAGACCTAATCTTTAGTTCAAATAAATGAAAAGAAATTGAAATCCACTTCATTCCCGGAGAAAGAGGAAGAATACAAATGAGGCGCATTGTGAGGTTTCGGGAAAGGAGCAGAGCACCACAGCTGTAGGAATGCGGCCCGACAGCCTCAGCTTGTCAGCGCCATTAGCGAGGAGGTCCGCTCAGGAAGGCTCCATTTTGTTTGAAAGGGTGAAGTCCTGCTGCAAAGACTGAGTGCATTATGCACAGGGCAAGAGTGCAGTCAGATTTTTTGCTGTCTTGTGATGCTGACTCCCCATCTGGTGTATGTGTGTGCATTTAGGTGTGCATGTGTGCATGTGTAGACACACACACATATATGTGTTTAGGTGTTCATGTATGTGTGTGTGTCTATGCACACGTCTGTGTGTATATTTGTGTGTGTGCATTTATGTGTGCATGTGTGCATGTACGCGCACATGTGTGTGTATGCCTGTATCTGTGCATTTAGGTGTGCGTGTGCATGTATGGAGGCCAGAGGATGATATCAGGTTTCTTCCTCAACCATTCTTCATCTTCATCCTTGAATTAAGCTCTCTCACTAATGAGGCTGACTTGCTGACCAGCAGTTCCAGGGATCCTGTTTCCACTTCCCCAAAGCATAGACTATGTGCTCACTGTGTGCAGCTCTTTTATATGAATACGGGGATCTGAGCTCAGGGCCTCATTCTCACATAGCAAGTACTTTACCAATGAAAGCCCCCTCTTACTCCCTCCTCATGTGGCTTTAAAGAACTCTGAGCAACAGCTTCATTCTGCTCCCTGGGGAGTGAGGACTGCTATCCAATGGCCTGGGCAGAGCTCTTGCACAGAGTGCACCCTGGAAACCACCAATGTTCTTTATATGCATCTGTCTTACAGGCTGGATGTATAGAGTTTGGGAAGGCACAAACACAAGAAAATAACAAAAGAAATTCTGTGATTTAAGATGCCAGTCTGTGGCAGCCACTCTTTCCTTCTTTTGTTTCTTCCTCTGTTTTTGGATGAGTGAATATGGTAAATGCATTTGAATGTGCATGGTGCATGCATGTGAGTATATGTGGTGCATGCATGTATACATGGTACATGCATGTGATTATGCATTCTGCATGCATGTGTGTATGGTGTATGTATTGTTAGTGTGCATAGTGTATGGATGTAAGTGTGTATGGTGCATGCATGTGAGTATGCATAGTACATGCATGTATACATGGTATGTGCATGTGAGTGTGCATGGTGCATGCATGCATAGTGTATACATGGTGCATGCATGTGAGTATACATAGTACATGCATATGTACATGTTGCATGCATGTGAGTGTATGTGGTATATGAATGTGAGTGTGCATGTTGCATGCATATAAGTGTGTGGTACATGCATGTGAGTGTGCATGTTGCATGCATATGAGTGTGTTGTACATGTATGTGAATGTGCATGGTATATGCATATGTGTGTATGGTACATACATGTTAGTGTGCAGATATGCATGTATACATGTTGAGGCCAGAGGAAAGCATTGGATATCTTCTTCTACTCTCTCTATTGCCTTGAAACACTCTCTCACTGAACCAGAAACTGGCCAGTCATAGAACTTCCAGGAACCTGTTTTGTCTCTACCTCCTATTGCTGGAGCTATAACACATGAATCTATGCCTGGCTTTATGCTAGTGCTGGGCACTCAAGCTCAGTTTCTCCAGCTTTTTCAATAAATGCTTTTACCCTCTGAGCTACCTCTGTAGCCCTGTGGCTGTCACTTTGACTTCCACCCCAAGTCCAGACAGAAAGAGAGGCATGTGTGTTAGTGTTCATAATTTTCCCTCTCACTGTGTTCCCCCCTATTCTTACCAGACTGAAACTTACCTATTGATGCCTGCAGACAAAATGTGTTCAAAAGTCCTTGCTGCAGACCACTTAGATAATCACGTTGAGTCACAGAAAATCTATCTTAAACCCACACATCATTTGCAGGTCCTTCTGAAGAACATGTTCTTTTAAAGAGCTTCATATAGTGTCATGCAAAGCATGGAGTCAGATCTAGAAGGTCATCCACACTAGTGATCCACTGATAGACAAAGAGTGTCCCCTCGGCACATGTAATATGCTCTCATCCCTTGTCTGACACATTATGCCCTAGGAGAAGCATCCCAGAACTTGGGTTGTGCAATAACTGAGTTAGAATGAGCTGGACTATGGCTCATCTCCAACTGGCTACTTCAACAAGCTTTTATGTAGCGAAGGGGAATAGGGAAAGAATTATTAAAAGCCGTCATGTATCAAAAAGAAAAACGAGCTCAGCACTAGAAAGCAAAAGTTCATTTTAAAAGAGAGATTTTTTTAAAAAAAGTGTTTCTTACAAGCTTGGACAGGGTATTCTAAATAGAAAGTGATATTACAAAAGGAATCGGCTCCATGCGTTCAGCCTGCTGTTGGAAAGGATCCTGACAGGTTGCAGGTGTGTGCGGCTCTTCGTTCTGCCTTCTGAGAAGCCAAGGCCCAGGCACCAGCAGATGTGGGCTCCACTGAGAATCATTTTGTGGTTGTCTACAGTCTTCTCAGTTTCCTTCCGCGGCAGGGAGAAGACCCAGCTGAAGCGTTCCTGTCCGGTTTGCTGAGGACTCCCTCCCTGCTCACCCTGACCTGCACAGTGCTACCCTCCACCTTCCCCTGGGACTCAGATTCCAGACACAGGTTCTAGATGGTGGCTTTTCTTCCAGGCTCCGGCAACATCCAGGTGTGCCTGACTCTATAAAAGGGGCGGTTTGACCCCTCCTCCTCACTCTCTTGCTCTTGCTCATCTTACTCCTTTCCTCTCTTCCCTCTCTGCACCTTCTCTCCCCATTCCCCTCTTCACTATCTTCCCATGTGTTCATAGCCAGCCTCTACTCTCTCTCTCTCTCTCTCTCTCTCTCTCTCTCTCTCTCTCTCTCCCTCTTCCCCATCTCTCTTCCTTTCTCTGTCTCTACTATTTCCTCAAATCCCCTCCCCATGCCTCAAATAAACTCTATTTCATACTATATCAGTAGTGGTATGGCTCGTACCACAAGGGGAAGGGATGCCTCAGCATGGGTCCACAGAGGCACCCTCTTCCTCCACACCATACCATGCCTCCACCAAACATAACCCTGGCTTCTTTTTCTTTTTTATAAAACACAACAGTAGAGGATACAAATACTCAGTCTGTCACAGAGATGAATAACATGCTTTCAACTACAACAAGTTCACCATATAGAAGATGAAAAACCACAGCAAAGAGATAAACAAGAAAGAGTAAGACACCTTCATTCTATTGACAAGACGGAGTGTTAATGGCCATCAGAGGTGAGTTCACTCACAGACACAGTCACAGAGAATGACTAGAGCTAGGGCTGTGGATGGTAAATCCACAAGGGGATACAAAGAACAAGGAGAGAAAACTCTGTCTTGGCAGTTACCAAAGAAATGCAAATCACAGCTCTACCTGTAACCATCTTCTCTCTGTTCAAGAACTTTTAAAAGGATGAATCCCAGCTGGACCCATGGCAATATTGCCACCATAAGAATCTAACATCTCTCTCTCTCTCTCTCTCTCTCTCTCTCTCTCTCTCTCTCTCTCTCTCTCTCACACACACACACACACACACACACACACACACTCATAAATGCGTGGCTACACGGGCACTCACAGACACGCTCACAAATGCATGGCTATACGGGCACACATGTACACGCGCACACACACACACACACACACACACACACACACACACACACACACATACACCCAGGAAGAGTAAAGGGCAGTTGTGCTCATGTTTGTGATACTTGGGATCATGGCAGCGCTCCTGTAGCCAGCAGTAGCGCTAGCGAGCAACATCACTAGAATGGGGGAAAGCCAGGAAATAAAGGATCCCGGGAAGCATGACATATTTGTACTATGCCTTTTGATTTTATTCATTCACCACTGTCTCCCTCTGGCTTCTCCTAGTGCTCCCACTGTCTGCTTATATGTGTGTGTGTGTGTGTGTGTGTGTGTGTGTGTGCATATAAGCATATATGATAGGACTGAGGAAAAGTCTTGCAGCTGACTTCAGCCTAAGACTTTCATTTGATAAAGACTGTATTAGTTGGAATCTATGTTGCTCTGATAACAAACTAACATAGCTGGCCCTGCTGCCCTTGGAGAACTTGATTTGAGCTGTGGCTTTTACATCAGGAGCAAGACTCAAACCCACAGACCAGATCTCAGTATGAATATTGATTGGCATTACTGTAGTCTCTGTGTGTAGCCTCACCTTGGCAGTAACGTAAGGCCATGCTAAAGAACGGCCCCTGAGTATCACAGGGAATGAGACACAGACACATGGGTGAGAAGTCTGCTGTTGTTTCCAAAACTGGACATTTAAGAGATCCTTCGTAAATATGAAACTGCTCCATTTTGTACAGCTGCTCTTTAATAGATGCACGCCTTCATGGTACCACGCGATGGCTTTTGTATCCATCACAAGGAAAGGGGGAAGTGTTTCCATTTTTCTCCAAGTTAATTTTCAGTCCAGCAAGTATTAGAATCAGCCCACACAGGGCTTTTTTTGAATTCTTCTAAGTATTACTTTTAATTCAAAGGATCCTCAGACCAAAATACTTAGTCACAACAAATAAAGACATACTTAAAACACACTTAATTCATCTGACATATCATATATTTGTTCAATGGATTTTGATCGTGTGATCCACAATTATCTCCCTCTAGCTTCCCCTAGTATCCACCATTCTCCCTTCTAATTTAAACATACACCTTTTGAGTGGAAAAAAAAAGTTTTACCAGTGATTACAGTCCCTGAATTTTATTTAATAATGACTGCACTAGTTAGGATTTCTATGGCCATGGGAACATACTGGCCAAAGCAACCCTGGGGAGGAAAGGATTTACTTTATCTTACGCCCCATCATCAAGAAAAGTGGGTAAGAGCTCAAGACCAGGTCCTGGAGGCAGAAACTGAAGCAGAGACCATGGAGGAGCACTGCTTACTGGTTTGTTTCCAGGATCACATCCAGCTAGCCTTTTCATACAGCTCAGGGTCCACTTGTCTAAGGATCATACTGTTTACAGAGAGCTGACCCTTTTACATCAATTAGAATCCTATAGACCACTTTGCCCTCTAGGTCCCTTCTGGTTTGGGTAGTGGCTTGGCATTGTAGGCTGCTGAAGTCTGGGGTGATGTAGGTGGGACATCTTAGATCTTGACCATTTACAGACTCAACGTGCCTCTGCCTGACCTGTAAGATCATTCCAATTTCCAGCCACTGCAGAGACTCTAGGGCGGTTGAAAATTGCCTTGATTTCATTAGAATTATTAGAAGCTGATGATAAGCTTTGCATTAACTTTTCCCTCCTAGGTTCATGCCAATTCCATCTCAAGCATTTGAAACCTTGGCTGAGCTGCTGCATTCCACACACAGAATAGCAAGCCTTCAGGAGCCATCGTCATCCGGAGGGAGAGTTGGTCAGACCGGCCGCACCGGGAACGTATGAGCCTGTGCCTGACTGCGAAGTTAATATCCAGATGTAATTTGGGTAATGAGTTGCCCGCTACCCATTAAATTACCACATGCCATTATTAGACTCCGCTGATGATGCCTTTTAATTTCACAACACCCTAATTCCCTATGGATGCAGAGGAAAAGGACAGAACGTTAGCTTATTGAAAACAGTAAGGAGAGGGAGGAGTCTGAACTGCAGCCACTGGGGACTTTTCCCAGAGCAGATGTAAACACCACGATAGCATTGGTCTGCATCCACAACTCCACATCTGGCACACTTCTGTACTTACTATGTTTGACTGAGAAAGGCTAGTAGAGAGGAAGTTTAGAAAATACAAGTGATTAAGAGGTGAGTGATTGGGACAAAAGAAAGTGATCATTTGCCCTGGAGAGCATCAGGGGGCCTCCTAGCTCTTCCTTGGGTTCAAAGGTGAGCTTAAGGAGGACGGTGGTAGGAGATCTCTGTACAGAGCCTGCAAGGTCTTCATCTTGACAGAGGGAGGAATACAGAGTTGTGTGTCTCCTGGGTACTGGCATGATAGTGACTTGCGCTGTGGGACCTGTTATTCTGTGCTCAGATCTCCATTGAGGTCAAGCAGATATTCAAAGTCCCTTTGCTGGGAGAACTAACACACACCTGTGATGGGAACAATATTTGTTTTGCTCCCCAAGGATGCCTATTTTCTAGTCCCCTGAATAGATGCATGCTACCTTCTTGGCCAAAGAGGCTTTGCATGTGACAGAGCTAGGGACTCTGAAATGGGAGGCTAGGGTACGCAAGTGGGACCATGTAATCATACAGGCTGGTTTAAAGGGGAAGGGGAGGCACAGAAGAGAGGCAAAAGAAAAAGTGGGGTGGATGAGGTCAGACTCAGCAGGGAAAGGCTGGGTTACCTGTTGCTGCCTTTGAAGACTGAGGAGGAGATGAGAAGCCAAGGCTGAGGAGACAGAGAAAGAAGCAGGGATCTCTCCTTAGAGTCCTCAGAGAGATTGTAGTGCAGGCTGCACCATGGCCGTAGCGAGGTGGCCAGTCGCACTTCAGATTTATAGAATGTATTTGCATTGTTTTGCACCATCAAGTTGGTGGCCACTGGCTGTAGCAGCATAGAAAACAAATTTACTGTAAACAGATTTGTTGGAATCAAACCAACAGAAATGGCAAATTCATAATATGTGACCCACTAAATATTCATAAGGAAAGACCCTAATGGACCTTGGGCTTCTGTGACCAAGTTCTTCAATTTCATCTCTCCAAGGCCAAAGGGAGCTGGGGCTCGATTTAAGGTTCAGAAAACAAGCTTGGCCTGGTGGCCTCCTCCTTCTCCCTGTATATAAAAACAGCTACTCAGGAGGCTGAGCAGGGAGGTTTGAAGTTCAAATCTTGTCTGAGCTCTGGAGCAAATTCAAGGCCAGACTGAGCAATTCAGCAAGACCTTGTCTCAGAAGTAGAGAAAGTGCTCTAGGATTGGAGGGTATGTGACAGTGTGTCCTTAGCATAGGTTAGCTTTATGTTCAATCTTTAGTCCCCCTGCCCTACCTACAAAGGTTCTGAGGGGCAGGGAGATGACTCAGTAAAGCTACACAGGGTTGGTAACATGGATTTGTATCCCCAGAACTCACATTAAGGAAAGACAGATGTGTTGGTGTCCGCCTGAAATCCCAGTGCTGGGGGAAGAGTGCACGGAGCTCTTCGGGCAGGTAATCTATCTGAATGCAAGTGCAACACTCAGTGAGAGACCTCTAAATAAAAACAAGGAGAGTGATAGTAGAAAACACCCAGGGCCTCCTCTAGCCTCCACACTCACGTGCACACAGGCGACCCCTCCCCAGGAAGCACACACCCTCCTGTCTAAACATCCCACCTAAGTTTCTGAAAAAAGAAGCATTTCCCAGTTTTGAGACATTGTAGCAAAGTTGAAGGGATAATTATGTATCAATGTCTTTGATCTCCTGCAACTGTGTTCAGAAAGGATCAGATAGCAAACTGGACAGAAAATCAGTGTTTTCATGCCTTTGTCTTCCTTGAGCCAGGCTTTTGGTGTCTTTATAAAAATCAATTAGAAACTGACTTCAGAGTCCTTGTGATAGATTTTCATTTGTAATATATTCCCTTGGAATGAACCTTCACTTTCATTTCTCTATGAACTAAGTAGGCTGAACCTTTATTTTCAAGAGTAGCAGTGATTTTCTTAAATAAAAACATTTTGCAAAACAGAGGGCACGGGATCGTGGAGAGACGCTCTATCCCTCATTTCCATGGTTATTAGTTCTATAATGGCTCATTTTGATAAGCGATCATTGCAGTTTAGCTCAGAGTTCTGTATTCTTCTCAAAGCTTTCCTCAGAACCTCAAGGATGATGTGTTACTAAAACTCTTATCCCCCCCCCCCAATAGCTGTATAGATCTACTACTCTCTGATGAGATTTGGGAAACATTTCAGCTTTTTTATTCTTAAAAAATATTTTCCTTTATTGCCCTTTGGTTTCTAAAAATAGGCTGGAATCAAATGTCATGTACCTTTGGAATTCGTTTTACAAACATACTTGGTAACTAGGAAACTCACATCGTCATTATTTATAATCCAGAAATTATTTCCATGGCAACTGGTAGAAGGTCACAATTATGGAGTATGGTGGAGGCCGGAGACTGTTGAAGAATTTGCCTAAGAAGAAGGCTGGCTTGCAGGAGGTGGTGGCTGACACCCAGCTGCCCACTGCTTTAGCTCCATTTATGCTGCTGTGATAAAAACCTGATGAAAATCAACTTGAAGGAGCAAGAGTATGTGTCAGCTCCCAGGAGAAAGCTATCATCCGGGGAAGACAATCCAGGAACACACGGCAGGGACCTGGAAGCAGAAACTGAAGCAGAGGCCACAGAGGAATGCTGCTTGCTAGCTCGCTCCTGGCTCACATTTGTCTGCTTTCTTATATAGCCCAGGCTGACTGCCTAGGGATCGGACTATCCATAGTGGGCTAGGCTTTCCTACATCAATTAACCATCAAGAAAACACCCCCATAGGTGTGCCTACGGGCCAGTGTGGTAGAGGCAATTCATCAGTTGAGGGTCCTCCCTTCTGGCCATATTAAGTGACAACCAATCATATCTGTCACACACAATTAGTGGGGTAAAGTCTCAGGGGTAAGACAGAAGGCACACTGCAGACCATTTAGTCATGTGCCAGGGTCTACAATGCCAAGAACTTGTACCATCTCACCCACTCTCACTCTCCAGGATGCAGCTGAGAGGTGATAGACAACCTCTCTCTGATATTTGGCCTGGTTTATACAGAGCCTGTAACGTCCAAAACTGGACTGGAAAGAACCTGTGCACAGGCCTGCAGGAAGAGTCCTGGTCCTCTGTTCTTTCTGAAATACCGAAAAAGGTAGAGACAGACCTTACAGAGCCAGCACCCACCTAATCTGAGATTGTAGAGGAGATGCAGGCAAATGAAGGTCAGAGGTCAGACACTGAACCTTTGTTTGTCTTTAGTTTGTTTTTCCTTATTTCCAGATGTGTGAAAGACTTGACCTGTCTTAAAACATTTGCAACCAAAAGCAGAATCTTTAGCATCATTGGGGAGGGGGAACAATTGGTTTTGTTTTGGTTTGGTTTGGTTTGTATTTTTTGTTTTGTTTTTGTTTTTTTCCGAGGCACGGTTTCCCTGTGTACCCCTGGCCATCCTGGAACTCACTCTGTAGACCAGACTGGCCTCGAACTCAGAAATCTGCCTGCCTCTGCCTCCCAAGTGCTGGGATTAAAGGCGTGCGCCACCACTGCCTGGCTCTAACAATTGTTTTCTTAAAGTGAGGTTTCTCTACGTAGCCTGGGTTTGTGGTGGTCCTCCTCTTTCTCTCTCCAGCATGAGATTAAAGGTGTAGCTGCTTCCCCAGTTGTCATGTGAAGCTTGAGGATAAAACTCATTAAAGTAATTCTATGACAAGAATTACTTTAATTCTTTAAGTATATAATTTACTTTAAGAAACAAATGACAAGAGCTGCATGTCTTTAGAACTGTCCTCAGGGTTCATCCTATTGTTGCCCTGTTTCTGTTGGGATTCATTCTCCACCATAATCCAGTGACATGGTTCTTAAGGTTGCTGCCCAGCCAAGCACAGCCCCCACCAAACAACAGAGACTTGTCTGTTCCATATATCTTCAAAGGGAAGGCAACAGAGAGGCAACTCTCAGGTCCTCTCTCAAACAGAGACAGTTTGGTCTCTCAGTGAGCACAAACTGAAGGGTGATGCTGCTCTTCACCCAACAGTCAGAAGATCCTAACAACGGTGTGAGAAGGAATGGAATACAGGCCTTCACTGGGAACTGTACACAAGGTGTGCAGACCCTAACAATGGTGTGAGAAAGAATGGAATACAGGCCTTCACTGGAACGGTGTGAGAAGGAATGGAATACAGGCCTTCACTGGGAACTATACACAAGGTATGCATCCCTGTGGCATGGTAGTCTAGAAGGTCCCACATTCCTGCATGGCTTTGCTGCTTTCTGATCGAATGGGCAGAAGGAATATGTGCCACACACATCTGTATGATAGACTGAATGGACAGGTCCTTAGCTACGGTAGGGCTAGCTCCAAGGGCTGTCCCAGATGTTTCCTTAATAAAATCCTCCTCCCTGGGCAACCGAGAAAAGACTAGAGCAGGAGTTCTCAGCCGTCCTAATTCTGTGATCCTTCAATACAGCTGCTGATGTGTGACCCCCACCATAAAAATTACTTTGTTGCTACTGTATAGCCCTAACTTTGCGATTTTTATGAATCATAATATAAATATCTAATTTGCAAGATATCTGATATGAACCCCTGTGAAAGGATCATTTGACTTCCAAAGAAGTCTCAACCCACAGGTTGAGAATCATTGCTCTATCAGGAGGAAACTTTGAGTAATGTTGAATTATCAGGAACCTCCCAGCCTTACTGGACTCTGCTGATGCTCAGGTAGTCACAGACACATTCTTCTACAAGAGTTGGCCAGACGCACAATCCTACCCAAATAGCCTACAATCCTACAACTGCAGCAGGGCCTGTTTGCTGATGATGCTCAGAAACAGGCTCACCTGCCCTTCACCCACACAGTTCTGATCAGGTAACCTAACCTGCAGACAGCCTCTGAGTCAGAGTCCTGATGCCAATGCTTTCTGTATCTCTCCTTTCCTGTTGGCAAGCTGCCGCCAAATCCTGCCCAAAGGAACCCTTGTAAGCAGATGCAGTGTAGAATCATTCTGCCCATAAAAGACATTTTTTTATTGTTGTTCCTAGCTTACTGGAAATCAATTCTTGTTTGGTTTGTTGTTTTTAGTTCACTGTTTTGAACAAAACAGGAAAGGAACCCTTGTGATTGCAAGACTAATTTCTGTAGACATGGAAACCATCTTCCTCAGAGGAGGTTCCTCTTGGGAGACACAGATCACCATCCTTCTCCACAGAGGCAAGTGGAGTTGCTTTAAATTCTCCCTTTTCATCTTCTAGGAAACGCTCTACTTTGAATATTTGCTTTATTATTTTTAGGTGTGTGTGTGTGTGTGTGTGTGTGTGTGTGTGTGTGTGTGCATGTGTTGTGTCTGGAGGTGGGCGTGTGCATGGGAGTGCAGGTGTCTGCGGAGGACAAAGGCATCGGATCCCCTGGAGCTGGACCTACAGATGGTTGTGAGCCACAGTGTAGGTGCTGGGAACTGAATTCTACTTCTCTTCAAGAGCCATTGCTCCAGAATATCAAACTATTCATTTTAAAATGAGGTATCATCATGGACGGGGGTGTGGGATAACAGAGGCTCTTAAAGGGATATTAAAGACCACACATCTTCAATCAGTTACACTATTATGCTTCTGAACACATACCAACTTCTGTAATTTATCATTGTACCACACACACTTCAAACAGCAAACTACTTCCTCTCTGTGTGTACTTAGGTTGCAGATGTCAGTGACTGTTGCTAAATAAGTCGTGAAGAGTTTACTATCACAAGAGTTTTATTTTGCAGCTGTTTCCTATAGACATTCACAAAGTGACCTTTATTATTTTTTAAAAAAAAAGATGTTAATTTCAGGGTTAGAGAGATGATTCAAGAAATTAAGAGCTCTTTCTACTCTTCTAGAAGACCAGAGTTTCATTCCCATCAGCCATATTGGGTAGCTCACAACTGTCTACAATTTTAGTGTTGGGAGAATGCAGTGCCCTCTTCTGGCTTCTCATGGCACTGCACACACACACACACACACACACACACACACGTACATACACACACACACACACACACACACACACACACACACACGCATAGACAGAGAGAGACAGAGAGAGCAACAGAAAGGGACAGAGACAGAGAGAGAGAAATCTTTAAAAAGCTAATTTATCATTTTTACCTATACACATTATGTGCAGTACCTAAAGACTAATTCTATTCCTTTACCTTAAAAATAATTTATATTTATCTCTTTAGTGTGTTTAAAAGTCTTTTATCTTTTCAGTATATGTGAAAGGTTTTTTTAAAGGCTAATTTTAATAGTAGGAGGTATCTATTTCAATATTTGATATATTTTTAAATATATAATTTTCATAATAACCCAGAGCTAAGTTTACAAAGAAAACAAACTCTTGCATTTGTACATAAGTATGTGGGCTATTGTGTAAATGTCCCATGTCTTGCCTGTGAGGCCTTAGGGCATCTCAGCAGAGGTTTCATGATGCTAGGGTAGGGCAGTATTTCCTTAAGATTCATGGATCTAGGTAACACACAGGTTAGGACTCATACACTCACCCAGCCCAGGGTGTAATTACGTACAGCTCAGGAAGGAAGCACGAGAGGCCAGGAAGTCCACCAGAATCTCCGGTGGGAGTCAAACCTTTTCATGGAAGCCTGAGGTGAGATGCTTTATGAAGCTGGGGAAAGTGTTGAAACCTTAGAGAAAGGAGTCTGCAGGAAGGAGGTTTTCAACCAAGAAGGGAAGAATGTGGGATACTCCCTAGTAGGAAAGATGCAATGTGGGATACTCCCTAGTAGGAGAGATGCAATGAGTGCTGCAGGCAAAAACAAACAAACAAACAAACATGGATACCTATACAAAAGCCAGAGAGCACAGGGAGCCATTAGGCCTAGACCTACAGGTGGGAGAGGAAGACTAGAAAAGTCAGTGGGTGCTCAACATGACTAGTGGGATGGCTAACCTAGACTTTCAGCTTGTGTGTGCACACGTATTTGTGGGTTCCTTGGAGGGCTGTGCACGCACAGGTGTGCATCTATGTGTGGAGGTCAGAGATCAACATAATTTTGAGGCAGGGTATCTCACTGAACCTAGAGCTCATTGACTTGGTTGACGGGCTAGTGATTCCCAGGGATCACCCGTCTTCACCCTCCCAGCCCTGGGGCTTAAGAGTAAGGAAGTCATATCAGTGGGCTGTGTCTTCCTGCATTTCCTGCCTCTGCTTTATTGCTAAACCCTCTGCAGCAGAGAAATCAATATAACTAGTCTCGTGGAAAGCTTCAGACTCTAATCCAGGATGGCAGATGTCCTGAAAAGACAAGTAGGATAATGGCCCCGGATCTTGTTTACTGAGCAGCGAGGGGATGGGGATGTTTTGGCATTGGGGAGTTACACCTGGGAGAGGCAAACTGTCTTAGGTGTGAATAAGATGGGATGTGTGTAAGTCACAAAAGCAGAGACAGCCATGTGGAGAAGTGACATGAGAAGACAAGAACAAATGGTGACAAAGTCTCAGGGGACAAGGAGCCATATGAGAAGGAGATGGCAGTGGGGAGGATGATGTGCAGCAGCTGGGGTGAGGGTCTCATGAGATGGCCAGACCAGATGGGGCTTCCCCCATGCAGCAACATCTGATCAAGTGGAACATGCAAGCAATCTCAGTGAAGAGCCTCACTGTGATCCTCTTGGCTGTAGCCCACTCCAGGGGTCATCTGACAAAGTCAGTACCATTTGGCGTGGTGTGTGCTGATGGTGTCTGAAGGGTAGACCAACATTCACAAGGCATGACTCCCTCCACGTGGCAGTGACTTAGCAGAGCCAAAATGTGAGTAGTAGTGAACCAGAGGGAAGAGGATGTGGAGGGTGGAGGTTGGCCAAGTCCCAGGTCAATGCTACCATCCAGAGAATGCATGGGGGAATCACAGCTAGCGATTGCATTTCCCCCAAAATATGAGGTACAAAAGGATAAAATTTAGATTATAGGTGTGACAGAGGGGGGACAGGA
Organism: Mastomys coucha; assembly: GCF_008632895.1. NCBI lineage: Eukaryota > Metazoa > Chordata > Mammalia > Rodentia > Muridae > Mastomys > Mastomys coucha. The sequence continues at coordinate 154,005,482 of NW_022196905.1, read as the reverse complement.
CAGGAGCTTCCTGGAAGAGTCATGGAGCCACAGTTTTCATGGCTTCCATTTTATCCTCACGAGTTCACTCAATGGTTGGAATAACTCTCTTCATTTGCAACTTTTCTGCTCAGCACTTCCATGGATTCCTGATTGGAAGCTCATGGTCCTACTGTGGTTTCTCATGCCATCTAGCACTAATGTGTAGCAGGTACCTCACACATAGGTGTCTGCTGCATTGGGTGGAGAGAGCCTTGATAGGTTCAGGGGAGTCCTAAATTATAGGAATGGGCAAAGCAAAAATGGCATCAGTTACCAGAAGAAAAGAGGAAAGTCCCGGACCAAGGACTTTCACCCCAACTTAAGACAGTACTTACGGGAGTCTGGTATAGCTGTCCCCTGAGAGACTCTGCCAGAGCCGGACCAATACAGTTGCGGATATACACAGACAAAAATTGGATTGAGCATGGGGACCCCAATGGAGAAGTTAGGGCAAGGACTATAGAAGCTGAAGGTGTTTGCAACCACATAGGAAGAACAATATCAACCAACCAGATCCCCCAAAGCTCCCAGGGACTAAACCACCAACCAAAGAGTACACATGGAGGGACCCATGGCTCCAGCTGCATATGTAGCAGAGGATTATTATGTGGCATTGCTGGGCAGGCTCTCTGCTGACAGAACCAGGTGAGAGGGGGAGAACCCGGTCCAGGTGAGCCTCTTGGGGCTGAGCGGGATAGTGAGATGACGTAGGGGGAGAGGAAAGTTGACGAAGGATATGGGGTCACTGAATGAGCCAACAAAGTTACTCTACTTCAGCAGGAGCTAGGCAAAGGCAGGCTTAAGCAGGTTATGCTGAGTCACGCCAGTACAGAAGTAACTGAGACAGTTTACAAAATTCGAGCCAGGCTCAGGTTTGTCCTCAAGGCACAAACCAAGGCCAAATAGGGCCCAACATGGCATCACTGGGAGGGGAGCCCCTTGATCCTGTGGAGGCTTGATGAGCCAGGATAAGGGAATGCTAAGGGAGGCAGGAGTGGGTGGGTGGGAGAGCACCCTCATAGAGGCAGGGGGAGAGAAGAGGGGATAGGGGGCCTGTGGAGGAGCCCAACTGGGAAAAGGGATAACATTTGAAATGTTAATAAATAAAATAACCAATAAAAAATGAAAAAAAATAAATTCTATAGAACCCTCCAGGTATGGTTATAACTCCAGCACTTCAGAGAAAGGAAGATCAGAACTTCAAAGTTGCCCTCAAGTGGGTTACATGCTATTCTACCTCAAAGCCAAGAAAATATAGCTGTAAAACAAACAAAGCTTCAAGGAGAAAAGAAGAGGAGAGGGAGGGAGAGGAGGGGGAGAGGGAGGGAGAGGAGGAGACATTGCAGCAATGGAACTAAGTTCATTGTCTCAGGTACTCTCCAGGTACCAGGCAGTGGGTTCCATGTTGCCTCTCTTGTAGTCTTTAGTCCTGCTCTGTCTTGGTGCTGTCACCAAATCTCTAAAAGAAGACACCTCTGCTCTGTGTCACCTGAGAGAGAGACCTGGTTCAAAGTAGACATTTAACATGAAAGAATTAAGAAACAGAATTAGGGGCTAGAGAGATGGCTCAGTGGTTAAGAGCACTGACTGCTCTTCCAGAGATCCTGAGTTCAATTCCCAGCAACCACACGGTGGCTCACAACCATCCGTAATGGGATCCGATGCCCTCTTCTGGTGTGTCTGAAGACAACTACAGTATACTCATATAAATAAAATAAATCTTAAAAAGAAAAGAAAGAAAGAAACAGATTAAGCAACATTGCAAATGAATGTGTGGTGGTTTGGGAAAGATAAAGTGACAAAGCTCACAGAGCTGCTGGGGACAAGAGCAATCCATTGTCAGTGCTGAGTGGTAGCCAGTGATCAGCTGTCAGGCTCCCCAGTGCCGGCTGCTGGGTCTCTGTTTTGTCAGGCTTTGCTGTCTCCTGGGCCTGGTTGGTATTCTAACTTCCCAAGGTTCCTGTTGCTTGCTCCTTCTTTCTTTCCCTCCTTCCTTTCTTTCATTTTAATATTTATTTATTTATCTTATTCACTTTATATCCTGTTCACTGCCCCTCTCTAGGTCACCCCCTCCCAAAACCCTTCCCCCACCTTCTCCCCTTTTTTAGGCAGGTAGACCCCCTGGATATCCTCCACCTGTTACTTTTTTTTAAGCCTTGAGTTCTACCCATTTCAAAATGAGTTTTAGAATTTCTTCTGAGTTTTAGAAATTCTTCTGTCACCTGGCCTGGTCCTCCTCTTATGTAGTAGCTGCTGTTACTTTCTGTCCTGCAAAGAATGGGAAACTGACTAGAACAGTGAACATCACAGCCTGTTGTGAGCAGAAAGAGAAAGGGATGCTGTCCCACACAGACATGTCTCTCTTTCTATAATCCCTTGAATCCAGGTCTTAATAATGGAAGGGAGATTGAATTGGGATGTGCTGAAAGCCTTATTATGGGAAAGGGGAAGTTATGCAGAGCCTAGCCACAGGAATGTGTTGACACCTTTGAGGAAGCTGGTGGTGTTTGTTGCTTATCTAGGTATGATACATCACACTCACCTCTATTATTCCTACAGGGGTGAGGATGGGAGGGTAGAAAATATGTTCCCGAGGGAAGGAAGGCTATGGAGAGCCTCCTGATTCCTAGTGAAATTCAGCATACCATGAAACAATAGAAGACTAGACCCAGAAAGATCTGTCTCATCCTTTGCTGGATTTGACCTTGTCACAGGTAGCAGGCAATTTCCCTCAACATACTTGAGTAAAGAGTACCTCGGTGTGAGGTGGGGTAGGCTGTATTTGTGAAATGACTGGGTGTGTGTTGAGGGATGCTCATAAGCACAAGCTCTCTCATTACGCCTCCCGAATCTGCCTCATCAGCACTAACTACATTTTAAGTGGTTGAGGCCAAGGTCAAAGATTCACAGTCACACCCTGGTCCACCCAACTAGCCAAGCTTGTTATCCTGTGAGCCTGTTAAGGTGATGTAAAGTGCAGACACGTGTGGACGGTCTCTGTTGGCTCCTTTGTTATGACTGAAATGACGGACAGGCATCTTTCCTTCATATCTAATTTATAGGATTCTAATTACAGCCACAGCCATTGTTGCAGCCCTTCTCCTCTGCTCACACAGAGGAGCACCTTCCTTTCTCTATCCTAGCCACTTTCTCTTGTATCTTTCCTCTAAGTTAATTTCAATCCTTTGAGAATCCTTGCAATTTGCAGACTTCTCAGAAACAACGCTGTCTTCTTATGAGATGTTTGTTGGAATCTCCCTGAGTCTCCAGGGGGATTCAGCGCACTTCAAAATGACAGGGGACCGGGAAAAGCCATGCCAACGAGGATTGGTGGCTGGCACTGATCTGGGGAAAGTGAGGAGAGAAATCACCTAGGAAACCTGGGTGTTCTTGGGGCAGAGGAGCTTGGTTCAGGGGGTCAGTAGTCCTCTGAGCTTGACTTCTGAAGATGAACAGCGCACCCTTTGTTTCTGGAATGGCTGGGGAGAGAGCTGCCTCAGGTTCCAGCCTCCCCAGGCACAGGCTTATACACAGGTTGCCCCTCTCAGATCCTCCGTGAGGCACCACGAGGGAGAGGAAGAAAAGGTGGGGCATCTGACATCCAGCATGAGCTCATGTCACTTCAGTTGGAAACCCATTGCTAAAGAGTATCTGCTCATCACAGTACTTTCTCCTTCACCCTGTCTTGAGAGGTTATGTCATGGTGCAGCACTTTTGATTTTCTCAAAAGACTTATAAGATATAAGGGGTTATTTCCATTTTTTGGTGTCTGTTGAGGCTTGCTTTGTGACTGCCTACACGGTCAGTTTTGGACAAGGTTCTGAGAGGTTCTGAGAAAAATACTCTCTTGTGTTTGGGTTAAAGGTTCTGTAGATACCTGCTGGGTCCATTTATAACCTCCACTAGGTTTATTAAAGGTTCTGTAGATATCTGTTGGGTCCACTTTAACCTCCATTAGGTTTATTAAAGGTTCTGTAGATATCTGTTGGGTCCATTTTAATCTCCGTTAGGTTTATTAAAGGTTCTGTAGATATCTGTTAGGTCCATTTATAACCGCCGTTAGGTTTATTAAAGGTTCTGTAGATATCTGCTGGGTCCATTTATAACCTCCACTAGGTTTATTAAAGGTTCTGTAGATATCTGCTGGGTCCATTTTAACCTCCGTTAGGTTTATTAAAGGTTCTGTAGATATCTGTTGGGTCCATTTTAATCTCCGTTAGGTTTATTAAAGGTTCTGTAGATATCTGTTGGGTCCATTTTAACCTCCGTTAGGTTTATTAAAGGTTCTGTAGATATCTGTTAGGTCCATTTATAACCTCCGTTAGGTTTATTAAAGGTTCTGTAGATATCTGCTGGGTCCATTTATAACCTCCGTTAGGTTTATTAAAGGTTCTGAAGATATCTGCTGGGTCCATTTATAACCTCCGTTAGGTTTATTAAAGGTTCTGAAGATATCTGCTGGGTTCATTTATAACCTCCGTTAGGTTTATTAAAGGTTCTGTAGATATCTGCTGGGTCCATTTATAACCTCCGTTAGGTTTATTAAAGGTTCTGAAGATATCTGCTGGGTCCATTTATAACCTCTGTTAGGTTTATTAAAGGTTCTGAAGATATCTGCTGGGTCCATTTATAACCTCTGTTAGGTTTATTAAAGGTTCTGTAGATATCTGCTGGGTTAATTTATAACCTCCGTTAGGTTTATTAAAGGTTCTGTAGATATCTGTTGGGTCCACTTTAACCTCCATTAGGTTTATTAAAGGTTCTGTAGATATCTGCTGGGTCCATTTATAACCTCCGTTAGGTTTATTAAAGGTTCTGAAGATATCTTCTGGGTCCATTTATAACCTCCGTTAGGTTTATTAAAGGTTCTGTAGATATCTGCTGGGTTCATTTATAACTTCCGTTAGGTTTATTAAAGGTTCTGAAGATACCTTCTGGATCCATTTATAACCTCCGTTAGGTTTATTAAAGGTTCTGTAGATATCTGCTGGGTTCATTTATAACCTCCGTTAGGTTTATTAAAGGTTCTGTAGATATCTGCTGGGTCCATTTATAACCTCCGTTAGGTTTATTAAAGGTTCTGAAGATATCTTCTGGGTCCATTTTTAACCTCTGTTAGTTTTATTATTTCTGTTTAGTTTCTGTCTGGATGACCTGTCCATTGGTGAGAGTGGAGTGTTGTAATCACCCACTATTAATGTGTGGTGTTCGATATGTGATTTAAGCTTTAGTAATGTTTCTTTTATGAATGTGGGTGCCCTTGCAATTGGGACAGAGGTGTTTAGAACTGAGATGCCATCTTGGTGGATTTTTCCTTTGATGAGTATGAAGTGACCTTCCCGGTCTCTTTTGATTAATTCTGGTTGAAAGTCTATTTTATTTTATTAAATATTAGAATGGCTACTTGAGCTTGCTTCTTGTAACCATTTGCTTGGAAAAATCTTTTTTAGCCCTTTACCCTGAGGTAATATCTATCTTTGTTGCTAAGCTATGTTTCTTGTATGCAGGAGAATGATGGATCTTGTTTTTTTATTTAGGATTTGAGTGGAAATTATTAGGTTACTGCTGATTTTCAGGTGATATGCTTATTGCTGACAGTCTACCACCACCTAAGTCTTTTGACCTTAAATCTAATCTTATGAAGATAAGAGGATTATGAGGATAATAGAAGAAATGAATAAATTCCTTAAAGAAATAAAGGAAAATATAATCAAGCAGGTAAAGGAAATGGATAAAACTGTTCAAGACCTGAAAATGGAAACAGAATAAAGAAAATACAAGTTGAGGGAGTCCTGGAGATGGATAACCTAGAGAAGAGACAGAAACTATAGATGCAAGAACCACCCACAGAATACAAGAGATGGAAGAGGATCTCAGGCATATAAGATATGATAGAAGAAAACGATGCATCAATCAAAGTAAATGTAAAATCTAAACAGTTTCTAGCACAAAACTTCCAGAAAATCTGAGACAATAAAAATTTGCTTTTAGTGGGATATTGAGTCCACTGATGTTGAGAAATATTAGTGACCAATAATCATTAATTCCTGTTATTTTGATGGTGGTGGTGGTGGTAGTATATGTGTGTGTGTGTGTGTGTGTGTGTGTATGTGTGTTTGTGTATGTGTGTGTGTTTGTGTATGTATGTGTGTGTATATGTATGTATGTGTACAAGAATGCTTCTTTCTTTGGTTTCCTGGTGTGATAATTATTCCCTGTGGGGTTTTTTGGTGTAGTTAGCATCCTTGTGTTGGAATTTTCCTTCTAGTATTCTCTGTAGGGCTGGATTTGTAGAAAGATATTGTTTACACTTGGTTCTCTCATGGACTCTCTTGATTTCTCCATCTGTGGTGATTGAGAGTTTTGTTGGGTATAAGAGTCTGAGCTGGCATTTGTAGTCTCTTAGAGACTGCAAGACATCTGCCCAAACCTTTCTGGCTTTTAAAGTGTCTGTTGGGAAATCTGGTGTAATTCTGATAGGTCTGCCTTTATATGTTACTTGGCCTTTTCCCCTTGTAGCTTTTAATATTCTTTATTTTATATATTTAGTATTTTGACTATTATGTGAAAAAAGGATTTCCTTTTTTTGGTCTAATCTACTTATTGTTTTGTAAGCTTCTTTTATGTTCATAGGCATCTCTTTCTTTAGGTTGGGGAAATTTTCTTCTACGATTTTGTTGAAAATATTTTCTGTGTCTTTGAGCTGGGAATTTTATCCTTCTTCTATTCCTATCACTCTTAGGTTTGGTCTTTTCATAGTGTTCAAAATTTCCTGGATGTTTTGTGTTAGAAACTTTCTTTGATTGATGTATCACTTTCTTCTATCATTTCTTCTATTCTTGAGATTCTCTTGTCCATCTCCTGCATTCTGTGGGTAATTCTTGCAATTATAGTTTCTTATCTAGGTTTTCCATCTCCAGGATTCCCTGTTTGTATTTTCTTTATTACTTCTGTTTCCATTTTCAGGTCTTGAACAGTTTTATTCATTTCCTTTACCTGCTTGATTATATTTTCCTGTATTTCTTTAAGGAATTTATTCATTTCCTCTTTAAAGGCCTCTATTATCTTCATAAGATTGGATGTAAGATTAAGAGACTTAAGCGGTGGTAGATTGTCAGCTATAAGCACATGGCTTGAAAATCAGCAGTAACCTAGCAGTTTCCACAGGTGTTTGCCTCATGTGGTAAGATGAAATGAACTTGTCAGGCAATCATCACACACAGACAGTATCTTTGATGGTGTGTATTTCATTCAGTGAGGGTGCTATATCCCAGCAGCTGCTTTTTACGAAGTGGGCGGAGACTCACTGGAAAGGGGAAGGCAGGAATAAGATGCCCCATCATGAATTCCTTAAGTGCTGTAAGCTGTGTGTGGAGCTCTGGCCCATGGAAGTGATCTGTCTCAGCACCAAAGGATGGAATGCACACAGGCTGAATGGAAGGACACCTATCATTCACAACCTTACCCCCAAGGTGCCTGCCTCTATTAAGAGTTCTGACACTGACATGACACTGTGCAGCTTTGCACAGTAACAGAAAAAAATCCCCAGCCCTGCCGCAGACTTTTCCCAAGGCTTTCAGCTGAATATTGTTTGTGTGTGCGGACTTTTTTTGGTGCTTCTCTTCTACTTTCTTCCTTCTTTCCTCCTACCTTCCTTCCTTCCTTCCCTCCTTCCCTTCCTTCTTTCCTTCTTTCTTTCCTCCCTTCCTCCCTCCCTCCCTCCCTCCCTTCCTTCCTCTTTTCTTTCTTTCTCTCTTTCTTTCTTTTTAGAGAAAGGTGAATTCCATACATTATAAGCATTCTGAGGAGCGGTGATCCAGGACTGCGCCAACCATCTATCCCAGCTTGGTTGTTTTCTAAAGGAGGAGGTGCATTTGCCCCTCAGCAGCCCTCCAGCTCCATCCAGGTGTTTGTGAGTTCCTGACGATATTACAGCGCATTACTTGGCCCAATGCTGTTCCACAGCTGTGCTCCCAGACCCTGGTTTATAGGAGTATGACTGTCAGAAAATTTCCAACATGTTTTATTACTCACTAGTGTATATGGAGGTGAAGTTCCCCTCGGAGTACGCATATTTCAGACATTTCAGGCTATCGTGTTTTTAAGTATAGACAGTCGGAATGTGGTTTTAAACTAGGACATGTTTCATCCTGGGAGGCTCATGTTTCTAGTAAGGTACTCTGGTAGTGACCCCGGTCCCACAGGGACTGTTCACCTGGGTGTTTATCAACACAACTCAATTATCCACACTAGAAGAATGCTGTGTTATGGCCTGAGGATGGATTGCAAAGAAAAAATAATAATTTGTTCCAGAAACACTGGTTCACTTATATGTTTAAGGAGACAGGGACCTGACATGGGAATGTAAGTGTGAATGACCACACACAAAGATGCCCAAATACACCTAGGTGTGGCAGTGACCAGGAGCTCTGGATATCATAGACGATACCCCATTTCCTCCTGGGCTTTTTCCCCTGTTCTTTCTTGAGCACATTATCCTACAGGTGGATCCCAGCTCAGTGCTCCTAGTTGTATGGCTTCAGACATAGCGTTTAACATCCCTACACTCCCTTGGCCTCAGTGTAGACTGAGCACAGCGGCAGTCTACTCCTCAGGGCATGCTGTTAAAATTCCACTCAGGTGAGGTATGCATGTAAATCTAAGGCTTAGCTCCTTACAGCTGAGCAACACGTGTTAGCAATGAACACCTTTGTTTCCAATGTCTACTTGTTTTAATGAAAGAGATAAAAACATGTAACTGTAACCTGAGTTTTGGTCTAAGTATGCCAAATAGACAAACAATGTCTTCCAGAGTGGACTGCAACATGTGAATGATCAGTGAGATGGTCGGTCGTCAGGGGGAAACTTCAGTTTGGAGGAACTACTGAGCCACCGTGACTTCTGCTGGAGGATACTGGGCAATAAGACCAAATGACTGACAAGTCCTTTTCCTAGCATGAGCAGCCGTGAACACAGGATGCTCCATCGAAGAAGCCTGAACAGTCCCCAGCACATGAAGTATCTGCAGTAAGGAGAGCAACAGACCGATCTGTGATTGAGAAGTCAACACAAAGCTTGTGTGTTGACAAGATCTGCTGTATGAAAGACCAACAGGTTCAATTTAGATTCAATTGAGTGCTGAGTCTACCGAAACCCACAGTGCCATGCTGCAGGAAGTGACATTTATGACATGTGAATTACATCCCAGGGACGCCGTTATAGAAAGAAAGCTTCACACACAAGAGTCAGGTGAAGACTTGGAGCTCTTCACCCCTTACCAGAGCTGGAGAGCTAAGAAGTCAGCCAATAGCATTGTGGGATTTACTAAACAGAAAGAGAGTCAAATAAAGGCTCCTCTGGGGCGTATGGTGGTAACCGCCACATAGTCCCTCATGCCAGGCGTGCATGGAAGAGACAGCAGGTTGACTATCTCTATCAACACCGGTGATTCTGAATCATTGGAGGAAATACATGCGTGAGGTTGCCCTGAGGTAAACATGGTTCCTACCTGTTTAAAGGAGACTGTATAATCTCTGAAGACTTACATGTTTGAACACTTGGTCTCTAGCTGCAATGCCTCTTGGCCTTGGGATCTTGCTGGTCAGTACTGGATCTATGGTGGACAGGACTCTTCGTGTCCTGGAGGACTAATACTCTCACAAGGATCACCGTGTCCTCCGCCAGTCCATCCTACCACAACAGACTTTATCCACTCAAACTGTGAGCTAGAACAAACCCTTCCTCAACTAGTTTGCTTCTGTCGGGTATTCTGTCACAGCCCTGATGCCACCCTTCTTCCCATGCTTGCTGCAGAGAGAAGCTCCCGCTGCTTCTGGATCATCTGCAGGGAGAGCAGAGGATGCTGGGAAATGTGAGCTGTGGAGCACAAAATGGAAGCCAAAGGAAAGAAATAAAAAAAGTAGAGATGAAGAAGAGGGCACTATTGATACCAAATGCCACAAGAACATGGACTGAGTACCCGGAAGAAACCCATGCATGGTTCAACTCACAGTGCGTCTACAAACTGTGGAGGCCTGATTCCAAAATACAGCACATGAAATTGATAAAACCAAATTAAAAAGCACCATTAATACCTATTAGTTTTTAAATATTGTGGCCTGAATTGTGTGTAGAAACGTTGGTGTGTGAAATCACAACACCAGCACTTGAGAGTGGGCACATATTTGGAGACATGGTCCTGACAAGAGAATTAAGTTTGAACAAGGTCTTTCCATTGGGCTTTGCGGTGATGCCGCTGTTGCCCCTCTGGGAAGAGAAGGATGGAAGAAGCTGCGGAAAGCCAAGAGAAAGCTTACCATGGAGGTTACCTCAGGCTTACCCAGGCCTCCAGACACTTTGATTCAGGACTTTTGGCCTTCTAAAATTTGAGACAATAGATTTCTATTTTCTGAAAAAAAAATTCTAAACAGTGTGCTAGCAGCTTGAGCCAGTTAAAATGTCAAGAAAAACACTGGTTAAAATCTCCAAGTCCCTCTGCAGAAGCAGTAAAACACCGTTAACTGTATGAAGTAGCAATGCAACAATGAGAGAGTTAAGAGCCCATGACACAGACACAGTCAACTAAAGGGTTAAGGATCATTGAGAAGGCAAGAAATGCTGGTGGTTGAGTTCCTAATGGATAAAAATGGGTTTTAAGACCAAAACTAAGTGATGCCAATATATAAATAAAGTTTAAACATTGTTTTTTAGATTAATTTATGTATTATATGGAAGTACATGGTAACTGTCTTCAGACAGCCCAGAAGAAGGCATCAGATCCCATTACAGATGGTTGTGAGCCATCATGTGGTTGCTGGGATTTGAACTCAGGACCTTTGGAGGAGCAGTCAGTGCTCTTAACCAGTGAGCCATCTCTCCAGCCCTTAAATACTGTTCTTAAACACAATGAATAGGAATCATGCAGATTGCAAAAGATAAAAAAGATGACATTTGATAATTAGATATTCCCAGAGCATGATATGTCAGTGTGTGAAACCAGAACAGAATGGAGGTTCTTTTCTACTGTGGAAGTCGATGCAGCTTCCAATTGGAGAAGACAAAAACATGCATACTCACTGCAACAATAGAATGCATTGCCTCACCATGGCTTCGCCAAAAATGTTGAATGCAAACCCTCCTCACAATTTCCATCAGTAGAGGGAAAATGCTGACTCTTTGACAATCTCATCCCTACAGTTGTGAGCAGAGAGGCTTCACAGTTCCCAGGAGATGTAATGTCATCAGTGAATGCACATCCAGATGCTAGCACCAATGTCTGATGCAATGAGGGCTTATGCGATAACAGTCCCTCGAATCGTGTATCAAGGTATTGGTAACCCACATGAACATATTTAGAATATCATCCAAGAACGCTTAATACTAGTAGGAACTATTGATCATTTTAGAAATTAAATACTACTTCTAAAATAAGTATTAGGGCTGGCTCTAGTGATGCATGCCTGTTCTCTCAGGTACTCAGGAGGCTAAGGAAGGTGATTCATTGTTTGCCTGAACTACAAAATGAGTTTAAGGTCATTTAAGGCAACTTAGAGAGATCCCATATCAAGTACAAAACAAAAAGATACCTCAGTTGTTAAAAATGCTTGCCTAACCTGTGCAAAGCCCTAGGTTCAATTGCCTATTCCAAAAATAAAATAATATAATATCAATGGATACCATGTTGAAAATTTAGAGTTTTAAATATTGTTATCATAAATATTTTATTCATTCAAATGAAATAATGACATTCTGGAAAAACATACATGGGGCAGAACACTAAAAATCCGGTCATTATTGCTATGAAGAATTTCACATAAAGCTATTGTACTGATTTTTCCAAACTTGAATTACAGTGTTTTAAAAGTTATTTATTTTCAACAACCTTGGACAAATACAAGAAAGATTTAAAAAAGAATAAGCTTTACTGTTGGCACATGAGGAATATCCCAAAGGAAGAGTTACCATGAGCCACATTGAGTCCTGTAAAATGGCCTAGGGATCAATCAGCTGGGGTTTCAGCCTAACTTTAGATTTATTTGTGAACACTAGAATTTGGCAGCTTGCAGGTCACCACAGCCACCCATGGATGAACTATAGATGGCATAAATATACCCCACAGGACCCCTCAGGTCAGCCCCAGTATCTCCAACCTTTCTACCACATGCCCAGTGCACAGAGAGAACAGATCCGAGGGGTGAGGTCAGACAATAGAACTTAGGGTGTGTGGTGGTGTCATCATGGCCTGAGTTGTAAACCTGTGTGAAGCATGACTCAAAATGAGCACCTCCATTTGGTGGTCCTGAAAGATGAAGCAGTGTAAAGGCTGGACTAGTTCCCCATGAGATTTGACATCAGTAAGACGCATACTCAGAAGAGCAGTACTTTCAGTAACAAAACCAACTTGTTTTCAATTGTAAAACTTCACACAGCCTTTGGATTGGAGGTCACAGAATGAGTTAAACCAAGCTGACAAGTGAATAAGATTTACCTGGAGGTCATGTTTGTGAAGTCAGCTTGCTGAGGGCAGCAAGGCTTGGCTCATGCAAACCTCAGATGGCATACTGTGGCTTGGACATTTTGAGAAGAGTTGATGTTTAGTCAAAAGAATCCCCGAGACTGAGCAGAAAGACAGGTTATGCCAGGGAAGACACACATCCCTCCTTTGAGTTCATCATTCACACATGGCTTTGAAGGAGTCCTGTGCAGTTTCCCAGATCAAGAGGGAGTCCTGAGTGGCATCATATAGCAGTTGACAGTGTTTGGATGATCACAGAAGCAACTATAAAGGTAGGAGATTATTTTTTTTTTTTTTTTTGGTTTTTCGAGACAGTGTTTCTCTGTATAGTCCTGGCTGTCCCGGAGCTCACTCTGTAGACCAGGCTGGCCTCGAACTCAGAAATCCACCTGCCTCTGCCTCCCAAGTGCTGGGATTAAAGGCGTGCGCCACCACGCCCGGCTTAAGGTAGGAGATTATTTAGAGATTAATATCACTTGAAGGAAAGTTGTTTTAAGCACACTATAGGTGAACATGTAAAATACCTATAACTCAATTCAGTTAGACGGTGGATAAAGGAGGGTGCGTGTCTGTTTGCGTTGCTTATGTCTGACTGGTTAATATATGGTGTCCATGAATACATTGGACATCATCACTCCTGTTGTTATGACTTGCATCATCACAGAGTCACCAGTGTTCTCTGTAGCCTTCAGAAGACATATAAATAGGATCCGAACTAGGAAAAACAGAATCTTAGAAGAAAATATTTTTCTTGCAAAATTAGTTTAAACTTTCGGGTTGGTGTAGTAACTGTGTCTTCATGTTGCTCTGATCAAATATCCTGACATAAACAGCCAAAGGAAGGAAGGATTCATTTGGCTCGCAACACTAGTCACAGTCCATTCCTGCAACTACTCATATCATGTTCATATCCATGGAACACAGAGACAGATGGACACATGCATGGATCACATGCTCCATGCTTAGATGGTGCAGATCCCCTTCCTCAGTGGTTCAAGATTGTATAGAGTTCACGATGAAAATGAAGCATCACAATTAGTCTAAGTTTCCGTGGGGAAAGGCCAGGAGTGATGTCACTGACAAAAGACAATCTGACGTTTACCAGGAAGATCAATCATGAGAAATAAAGGACTAATTTTGGAGGGAAAAAAGAGTAAGGAAGACATGTCTGTCTATGTGTGAAGTTCCAATAAATCAACTACTATGGGTTATTGGGGGCTGGCGGGCTGCAGAACAGATGGAGTGACAAAGAGATGAAATGGCACATGAAGAGGTAGCCTACACCATGGGAAATAATCTCTGCCAATTACAAATAGTTGGGGGATTGCTATTTGGAATTAATAAACCACTGTAAAAATTGAGAGCCCCAAATAAGTAAGTGTTACTAACAGGATAGATGAACTCTCCAGCAACTGAAAGCAAGCAGCTGAAAAGCAAACCACTTATTCTGTTTTCTTTTATCCAGACTACCATCACAAAAACCTTTAGTGTGGGTTTTCCTGCTTCAAAGAACCTGATGAAGAAAATCCCTCCAGGAGTGTTCAGCAGCTTGCATTCATTTGATCTCAGAGTTAGCAATGTTGACAATCAAGACTAACCATGACCTATAGACAGCCTGGATGCCCCTAACGGCAAATGACTGGTCTAGTTGTACCAGGGAGAGCAAATCTGGGTTACATCATTTGGGGGAGGAAATGGATAGAACAGGATATCATCATGTTAAGTGAAATAAGCCAGGCTTAGAATGACACATATGACTGAGAATGACATTGTCTCTCAAAAACATGGATTCTAGATTTAAACACATGCACTCACACTCATGCACACACACAGCTAGAAGGGAGGTTATTATTAGGAGTGAATTATTTGGAGGGAGGAATACTATTAGAGAGGGTGGTAGGAGGGGAACAGGAGCGGAGTACAGTGATCACCACGGACAGAAATCTGATCATGGAAATTGTTATGAAAGAGGGCGTTTGCTGACTTACTTTGGAAATGGCCAGTGAGATGCTCTACCACAGTCTTGTTTAAAAGAGAAGAAACAATACTACATCACTTTGAAACAATGTATCACGTTTTGAGGGAAATGTTCACAGCAGGAGGTTGGGATGGAATAAACATGATGAAAATGGCTAACATACTAACCCTTCAGGAATGAAAATAGAGTGTAAGTCAATAGACAGCAAACAATTAGACAATCAGGGGATGATTCACAGAGGTTACCGATGGACAGCTTGTTTAAAAATGATGCATTTAACAGAACACATGTTAAGGTGTCTGCCTCAGAAGGCTGAGGTGGTTGGAATACTTGCCATGCAAGTAGAAAGGTCCAAGTTCGGATCCTCAGGACCCATGAAAAGGTGCAAGTGCTAGCATGTGCTTGTGATGGCAGGATTGGGGCAACAGAGAGATAGAACCACCCATCCTCAGCCAGCTCACTGGTCAGCCAGTCCGACTAATTGTTGAGCTCTGGGCAGTGAGCAACCCTGTCTCTAAAAACAAGACGGAGAACAAAAGAGGAAGACATGCAGCATCCACACACAAGTACACACATGTGTGCATACACACAGACATAAGCTTATATACACAAAATTAAAAAAAGCATATTTACCCCATCTTTCAAATCAAATAATTTTATTTTAATAACTGTTTCCTCCTGAGGGTACTTACACTTTTTTTATGTTCTCACTGTACAGTTACCATTTCCAAGTTGTAATTAATAAATATGAGATACTTGAGATGTGTAAACACCTAGTTCCTGGCTACACTGCAGGTATCACTTTCATCCTGTGGTGACTATTTTTGGTGTTTGCTAAGGGGTGAGGCTTTCTGTTTCTTGTCTTCATTCTATGCCTGCAAGCTGGGTTTCTGCTAAAATTAAAATTTCTTCTTCAGCTGATTTTCTATTCCTGCTCTCCCTCCCCTTTCAATTAACAGAGTTTATCATCTGTGGAAATGCCAGGCAGAAAGCGCGGTGCTCAAGTAAGCAAAGCTAACTCCACTTGTTACCAGTCCAGTCAACTGCCTTTCCTGGTGTGTTGTACCAAGCATAAGTAATCTTCTCTGTCACAGAGAGGAAATCTCAGGACACCAGAGAGGGAAGCTGTGTAAGGTGTCTCTCCAGCATTAATCCAAGGGGCCGGGATGACAGGAGATGAAGATGATATGGAAGGGTGGCACTATGGACCTATAATTTTTGAGTCATATCCTGGAGCAGACAATGGATGCTAATGGAATATTGGTGTAGTTTGAGTGAAGTATCAGGCTGGCTGATAGCACTGTGTAGAAGTAGAACTTTTGTGTGTGACTCATGTCAACATCATGGCTACTGAGGGGCTGTCACTGGGACAGCGGAGGGAGGGGATGAGCAGAATCCTGTATATAGTGTTTGCAACTCTTTAAAAGTCAGTAGTCACTCCATAGTGAGACCCTTTTGGGTGGATCCTAACTATTTTCACATTGAAAAGACATTGCACAATGACCCTTTTGAGAGCCTCAGTGTTTCTGGAAAATGCATATTATCGCCACATTTATAAAAAGTATTGCCATATATAATGGCAATGGATAACAGGCTTCATTTTTACGTTTTCATGCATGCTTATAGCATTCTTTGGTCTTGTACACTCTCTCCATTATCATCTCCCTTAAAATGTTTGAGTTTCATCCTTGAATATAACATTCAGTGATTACATCCACCCCTGACTGCCCCCTCAGCTCTCCACTCCTGCTCACTCCCTTCTTCCTGACTACTTTCTCTCTCCTACTTTCATGTCTCTCTTTATTTTCTGTATTTATTGTTCCCAGACCCTGTGCAAGCTGCTGTGTGTTCATGGTTTGACCACCTAGTTGTACCCAGAAGGCAGTGCCCAAGACCCTCTTCATTGTCCTTCATTCTGCTTTCCACGATCTATCCAGCCTCTCTCCTGTGACATTCCCTGGGCCGTAGAGAGACTGACATGGATGTATCTCCAAGGGCTTAGCACTAAGCAGTCACTCATTTTCAGCATGTTGACCAGTGATGGTCCCCGTAGAGCCCCGATTGCACTTTAGTTAGAAAAGAGTTCCATACATGCTACATAACTGGCATGTATTATACAGTAGGTGTGATGTTTGAGAGCCTTAGTTGGGGGACAGACTTAAACTGGACTATGTCTTCCACAGAACAACCATTTAAGAGAGGTGATTGAAACTGTTCAAATGTAACTCACTACT
The DNA here is from genome assembly GCF_008632895.1 of Mastomys coucha. NCBI lineage: Eukaryota > Metazoa > Chordata > Mammalia > Rodentia > Muridae > Mastomys > Mastomys coucha. Next base: position 153,988,735 of record NW_022196905.1, on the reverse strand, counting down.
AAATAACCTGAACCAGTTGAATAAGCATCATAAAACCCCCAAAGAGAAAAAAAATGTTCTCAGACTACACAGTGTCTATATTTAGCCTTTTTGGACTTCCCTGGACAGTTTAACTATCAATCACGTACATGTTGGTGGCAACCAACAGATGTGTAATTGGACTTAAGAACCATTCAACAGGTGGGAAATCATGCCTTATACTGGACATTTTAGACAGCTTCCTGGGGCTAGTGAGGTCATGGACCTTAGAAAAGAGTCTATTGACACCACTTTGCTAGAACAGTAGGATTCCTTTCTCCATTCTAAATCTTATCCTTATACCCACAGCAAGTGTAGCTTCCACTCATTAAAGAAGTCTTTCTTTAAAGCACATGGAGATCCTCACAGGAAATCACAACTACACACAATGCAGAGAAGAGGTTGTGGGAGCCAAACACCAACAGATGCATCTACATCACAATCCTACTTCTATGGCTCAGGGAACACTGTAGATGAGGTGATGGAAAGACTGTAGAAGTCAGGATACTGGACAGTGGGTGATGAAATGGTCTCTTAGAAAATGCGGCATGAGCAAGCCTGACACAATGCAACATCAATGGACATGTTAACATACAAGGAAAAGTTTGTGAGGTACCTCCACCAGATATGGAACTACATTAGCTAATGGCATCTCAGGGGAGGACAATTAGCCTGCCCAGGGATAAGCTCCCTTATTGGCTATGCAGGGCAGAGTGGTTAACCTTGAAGCCATATACACACAATCAACAAACAACAAAAATGGGCTCAACTGTATTTATTCTTGTGTGTATGTGTGTCTCTGTGTGTGCATACATCTAACAATAATATAATCTAAGAAAGAAAGGCTATCAATTTGAGAGTTAGAGAACATGGGAGCAGTTTGAAGGAAGAGAAGAAGGGAAAAAGTAATGTAAATATTTCAATTAAAAACTCGTTTCAACAAACAAAAGTTTTTTGCCATTGTCTCTTAGCATAGTGGTGCAGTATACTAATAAGATTATGAACTTGATCACAAATGTTCTGTCTTTTGATATAAAATAAAACCAGTTGACCATCATCACACAAGGAAATCTTTTATAACTTATGATTAAAAAAACAGAATTTAAGTTTCATGATACTAATGCTGTTTAAAACCTACAGTATTGCTATGCACACTCGTCTACTCCAGTCACATCCAAAATATCGGGGATAAAATCCTGATAAAGGATAAGAGGCAATAAGACCTCAAAAGGGGTTCTGTGCCTCCTGGATTTCAGACTAGTCGCTGGTATCCCCTAACTCAGATGTGTTCCAGATTAGTCTTTCTAATCATCAACATGGCCTCATAATTAGGCATAAAGGTACCCCCAAGAAATGATTTGTAAATGGTTAAGATCGGGCATTGTCTCCTGGCTGACACAATGTTTCCAACTATCCTAGTTTAATGTTTTCGGTACTAGAGAGTAATTGAAGGGTTTCCCTCACTCACTCTAGAACATTAGCTAAAAAGTGTTAGGTCGGGACTCCCCTCTGCCTGCCTCCAACAAGAACCAGAGAATTAACATAAGAATACCTCAACAGAGAGGGCTCCACCCCTCTTCCTCCTGCTTTACACCTAGCTACCAGACCCTGCTGACCTTGGTGTGGGGGTCCCTTGCCTATGTGACTTCAGTCTAACACTAGGACTGGGGGAAGAAGAAGGACTTGGACTAGGACAAGGAGAAGGACTAGCACTTGGACTCACAGAAGGACTAAGACTAGAACTTAGATGGGCTAGGACTCAGATTCATGCAATCCGCATTTTCCCAGGCCCAAGCGCTCTGGCCCCGGGGGATGCAGTACCAGTCCAGAGGAGATAGCTACTACTTTAGACCCAGTATGTTTCAGATAGCCTCAGATGTACCTCAACTATTGAGCTGCCAGATTTACCATCTCTCTTTTGCAATGACTGTAAAAGTCTGATGCCATTTCTAAGAAATACATTTAGATCTTATACTTCATGTGTCGTCTCTGCCATCATTTCTTCGCCTACGCCTTGTCGACCTGACTAGGACCCCCGTTTCTCCCACGGGTTGAGGGAGGCCCAGATTGGCCGGACCGCTGCACAGTATTTTAGGTAGTTTGTACTGATGCATAGATTAAAGAACAAAGAGAGATTATAGACAAGCTAACAGGAAATTATGGATAGAAAGATGGATAGTAGGTAATTGGATATCAATTGATAGATAGACAGATGGATATATTAGTGCATGCATGTATGTATGTATGTATGAGCAGACAGATGGATTAGTGAATAGATGGATCCATAATTGTGATGGATAGGTGGATGGAAAGATGGATAAATGCATAGATGATGATATAGAGATAGATAGATAGATAGATAGATAGATAGATAGATAGATAGATAGATGATTAGAGTGAGTGGGTAAATGGATGATTTAGTAGAAAATACATGGATGATTTATGATAGGTAGATAGATGATAGGTAGGTAGATAAGTAAATAGATACATACATAGATAGATAATTGATTTATTGGTGGTACATAGTTGATAGATAATAGATAGATAGATAGATTGATTAATTGGTACATAGATGGTAGATAGGTGATGGGTAGTTAGATGATTAGAGTGAGTGAATAGATAGATGGTTAGAAAATATATGAATGATTTAGAATGGGGTAGTTAGATAATAGATGGAGAGGTAGATCAATTGATCGATCAATAGATGATAGATAGATGGGTAGTTAGATGACTAGAGTGAGTGAATAGATGGATGGTTAGAAAATACATGGATTTTAGAACAGGTAGTTAGATGATAGATGGGCAAATAGATGGATAAAGAGATCAATTGATTGATCAATAGATGGTAGATAGATGGGTGGGTAGATATGAATAGGTAATGAGTGATAAATAGGAGAATGATGGGTGTAGATTGTTGGACAGACAGACACTCAGACATAATAGGTAGGATTCAGATAACACAGAGAGATGCCTTGCCTTATTACAGTGCCCAGGGAGGCTTGAGAGTGAAAAATCTCACCTATGGTGGTCTCATCTCAGGCCTTTCAACTCTCATCCAGGTCATATGGGCTCTGCACAATGTTCTCTGCCAAGATGCTCACACACTGCCTGGGACTTCCTGACTTATTCCAATTGCAGTGCCCCTCTTACAGACTTCCCCTTTCCAGGGGCAACTGAGGCTCATGTGCCTTTCCAGTGCTCTCTGAGCTCTCACCCGGGAAGGAAATGCCTCCTTCAGTGTGGGAAACTGAGGCAGCTTCTTGGGGTGGCTGTATTCAAATGGGAGCTCTGAAGTTGCTGGGAGAGAAACCTCCAACTCCTCCTGTGGATGTGGAAAGAAACTGGAATCTAGCACTCCAGCAAAGCCCAAGCAATCTTGTCTCCATCCTCTACAGTACTGGACATACAGGCGCAAAGGCGACCATGCCTCACTTTTATGTGTCCTGGGGGGTTAACCTTGGGTCTTCATGCTTGTACAGCAAGTGCTCTTGCTTATTGAGCAATCTACCCAACCCTATTTATCCTAAGATTTTTCTAGGTCAAATATACAATCTTATAATCAGAAATAAAAACCCACAACCTTCTGCTGCTGTAAATGATCAGAGACATATGGGAAGGCAGACAACAGGGTCAGGGGAAGGTGTGTCTGCAAGCACTGTAGTTAGTTCAAGAGGAAGGCCACCTGTCACTCATCCATATGCTGGAATCTCTTTCTTTTGGGAACATACAGATCCATGCCAGCCATGCAGAGCGCAGTCTCTGAAATTCACCACAGCCTCACCTTCCTCTCACGGCACCTCAGAAAATTTATGACTTGCCATGCATATGTGCAAAGATATAAAGTCAAATAAACTGCTCTTTCTTCAGAACATCTGTCTCCCTTATGTGGCAGTTATTGGGCAATTTCCTGAGGAATTTATTATTAAACCAGAGGAAAGAAAAGGAGTCTTAGGATAAGCTATGGAAATCCCACTGTGTAAGGCGAGGTTGAGAGAATGTGCCCTGCATGCTGGAATGCTAAGCAGACTTTGAGAGCTTCCTTGCCTTCCATGGGAGCTCGGATGTGTCCTTTCCCTCAGCTTCTCGGGTTGAGAGACCAGGTTGAAGATGAGGCAGGCAGTCTAAGGGTCCATGGCCACCAATTCCCACCGAAGACTTAAAACACTGTGATATCCTCCTTTCTTTCGGAAACTATCAACTGAATTGCTATTTTCTCCAAGACCCCACAACAGGTGCAAAGTTAAAAGACTGATTGTGTAAGGAAATACTCACCACTGCCCCAAGACTGTGGGTTTTCCTCACCAGGGAGATCAGGGTCTTTGGAAGAACAGAGTGCGGGGTAGCTTTGCTCTTAGCTATCCCTCCCTTCTCCCTTTCTTCCCTCCCTCCTCCCTTTCTTCCCTCCCTCCCTCCCTCCCTCCCTCCTTCCTCCCCTCCCTCCCTCCTTCCTCCCCTGCCTCCCTCCCTCCTCCCCTTCCTCCATCCTCCCCTTCCTCCATCCCTCCTGCCCTCCCTCTCTTTCCCTCCATTTCCTTCCTCCCTTTCCCCCTCCCATCCTACCTACCTTCTCTCCTTCCATTTTCCATTATTTTCCCTTTCCCATTTAGCTTTCTATTTGTGGCTGTTGTTTAATAGCAACTAACTCTAAAAGAATTTTACTGTTTAACAAGCATGATTTTTTTTTTTTTTTAATTTGGTGGGAACAAGGATAATAAACTTAGGGCCTGGACAAAAAGGCTACGATTTTCTGTGTTGATCTTAATGTGCTGTAGGATCCTGGGTCCCCATATCTCTGCATTCTTAATGTCACATGGGTATTGCATGGCTGCTATTGTGATTTCTATTTTAATAAGTCAGTGAAAGAAGAAGAGCAATTGCTTCACTCCAGTGCCCCTGAGGTCAAAGGTGTAACAGTGAAGACCATCTGATAGAACTGCAGGGAGCGGGCTTGGCGGGGATGCAGGCTGTGAAGCCGCCCTGCTCTCTGTCCCTTCACAGGGGCTGGGCCAGGCTGGGTCTCTAATGCCGACTTCACCATGGCCCCTGAGTAGAGGGTGCTCTAAGATTTATATGTTCCCCACAGAGGAAAATAGGTAACCCCTTTTTATTCCTAAGTAGTAAGAGGCATAGCAAAGAGGCCTCTTTAAACATTGTAGGGGACAGTGCTGCGGAGAGACGCTTTGTTTCCAGCTCGCCATGAACTGTAACAGAGTTTCTTTACACATTCCACAGTCCATTCCAAGCACAGTTTCTTGAGACAAGGAAATCATGATCTCACCAAAGAAAGCAGGCTGCTGCCCCTTTCCTGATAGGCCTTCCTAAAGGTCTGGGAAAAGGAGCTGTGGATTTTTGTGCCAGAGCAATGAAAAACAGAATAAAAGTCCCTTCACTCCATGTGCTTAGAAAGCGCCAAAGTTATTTGTCCTGAGGTGTCTGATCTGGAAAAACTGCCAGCCCCGGGGCGTTTCAGTTCTTTGAAGGTTTCATTATGGTGAGTTGAATAACCCATAATATAAAGACGGAGCAGACAAGTTGGAAAACTTGCAGCATATAAACTTTTACTGAACTAAGTCCCTTCATTAAATTGAAGCAGCACCTTTGAACTGTGGGGCTAACGTCTGTGTAGTAATAAGCTTCATGTGGATTATGACGTTTCTATTTGATGTCTAACGGATCTTGGAAAGGCCGCTGCACATCTGAGAGTCTGACCAAGGCAAAAGTTCTGTTTACAACAGCCTAGCTGAGCGCTGCTCCAGACTGTCCAGCTCTCCTGAGTATTAACCCTGGTTCTGCCGCTCTGAGCAGGAGCCGCAAGCCCTTTGCAAACAGCTGTGGGGAATTTCGCTCAGCCTTGCAGACACTAAGCTTGCTCTCACAGATGACTAGGGAGATGGTGAGAGCAGCCTTTGCTTCTGGCTGCCACTCTCCTTGGGGAAGGGGTAAGCTGAAGAGGACAAAGGACTCTGCCAACCCAGAAGCAGGCCCAGTGGCGAGGAGCACAGGCCACATGCTAGGGATGGTTGTGACAGTCTGTTCTTGCAACTCACAACGCTCTGAAGGAAGCTTCTGGCCAAGGGCTGGAGGGAGGTGCACTTGGCACAGCAGAGCAGATGGGCTCTCCCCGTCTAGACAGAATGGTACTGTCCCAGACAGAAAGGTCTCTCAGGCCAGACGGTCCTGAAGCACCACCCTGCTGAGGGGCCTCACAGGCAGAGAAGGCAGAAAATAAGAGAACAGCAGTGTCCATGCAGCAGGGCAATTAGCAGGGTGATCTAGGTCCACAGCCTGTGTGTGTGTATGCTCGCATGATGTGCATGTGTGTGTTCTTCTGTGTGTGCATGTGCGTGAGTGTGTGTGTCTGGGTTCTTGTGCATGTGCATTCGCACACGTGTGTGTGTGTGTGTGTGTCTTGCAGTTCTCTACACATCACCCATGAGCTCAGTGTAAAAGCCTTCCACTTGGGTTTTAAAGGCAATTATAGAAAGCAAACAATTCTATAACTGGATTTGTTTCTCGAGCAAGTCAAAGAAATTCCCTTTCCACAGTTTGTTTCAGATGTCAGGTTTCAAACATAGAATCCCTAAACTCAGAATCTAAACGATGATGCTGTCAACAACCCAGTGGCCTCGGATTTTGCATTTAAAACAATGTGTAGGAATGAATGTTCATGGGAAGGGTGGGCATTTTCATGGACTTGGCAAACATGAAAGTTGTAGAACAACACGTCCCGTCATTTTAAAGCACAAACCCTTCACAGCCTCCTCGTGCTGAGAATCTGGCTGAGAATCTGGCTCTGCTGTTTCCTTCAGAGGAAGTGCTCCTTGTATGGTCCCTCCAGAGGAAGTGCTCCTTGTATGGTCCTTGTATCTATTGGCTCTCTCTGCACATATCAGCTTGAAAGTATTAGCATAAGTTTGTATGCATTTAGTTTGCGTAGATCTTGGTTTGCAAAGAATACAGGGAAAAGTAAGTTGGTGCCTTTCTCGATAATGTACTACAAAACACAAAGCAACATGGACCTGCTTTCGAACAATGAGTGTCACATGTTCACTTACACACAGAGAGAACAAGTTTCAGTCTACCTCAGTGCTCGCTTCTATCAGTGTCAGGGTCCTCTGTTAATAGACCAGGGCAATTAATTGTCTTTGTCTAAAGTTGACACAAATTTGAGGCACATGGTCTGGGCTGTGTTCATGGCAGAGACCCAAAGATATGTGCTACTTTGCATAAAACAGTGCAAAATTCTAACACTGAACTTCCTCAGAGCCAGACCCTCAGCACAGGGAGGCTGTTTCCTGTTTCATCCACTGTTATTTCAAGACACTTTTTGAAAAATATGCATAGGTCTTGTGAGAGATGGTGCACGGCCGTGTTCAGAATGCAACCCTGGTTAAACAAGCTCTCCAGTGGGCAGGAAGCTGTGCACAGCGGCAGAGTGAGGAGGGCACCAGTGTGCTGCATCCAGCTTTGTGTTCTGCAAAGAATGTGCACTAGCCATCCAGGAAAAGCCTTCGCTTCTCTCCCAGAAGTCCATAAGGAGGATACCCCAGGGAAATGAGGTGACATGACTGTGTCCCCATTCTGCCTTGATCCTCAGAGGGTCAAGTTGAGCAGAGGGCAGAGGCTTTGCCCCTGGTGTCAAACACAACCTGCACATGGCTGCCAAGAACGGCCAAGGGTCTGTTTTAGTCTGTGTTTTGTCAACTTCAGCACTTAATGCTATGCCTGGTGTATAATCTAAGGTCGATTTTGAAAATAAAATCTAGTTAGGCCTCTAGAAATGGGAGACACATGGCAATCAGATAACAAACACAGTGTCAGTCTCCGAATGATAGGCTCTTGGCACAAACTGTAAGACACAGCTGTTGCTCAGATATCGTCCCTCCAGATATGGGTTTGTAATGGATAAACATCGCTGTTAACAGGGCCGAGAAGTCGCTGCCTTGGAGCTGGGGCCTATGAGAGTTTAAAGTTACATTAGATGATCTTGAGTAATTTAAGGAGAATTCATTTTAATTCAATGGAAATATAACTTTCATAAAATAACTTACTTCTAAGAGGAAACTATTTTCTGTGCCCTGTAGAAATGTTTATCATTCCTCTGTCTTTAACATCAAACTAATAAATGATTTTTTTTCCTCAAAAAGTAAAAGCCACATAAAAAGCCACATCCCCACATAATACAATAGAGAAGTCAACTGCTCTCAAAGCGCAAAGCAGTCATTGCCCAGGCTGCTCTTTCTCAGATGCTCTAGGGTTAAAGAATAGAGGCTTCTATTTGAAAAGGTTGGTGCATGGATATTTGGCAAGTTGGGACTCTAGAGAAATTATTTTTGTTATGCATGAGGCTCTCTGCTTTCAAGTTTTAGCATCAGCAATATACTGTGTAGAATTAAAAAAATAAAAAATTCCTTTTCATTAGTTCACAAAAAGATTGGCCAAGGAGAAGGTGGAGAGAAGGCAGCCCCCGTTGATGCTCCTGAGCTGTGCTATACATTCATGGGGGTTCTCTGCAAATTCTTTCTAAAGCCTCCCTTTCCCTGTGGGCTGGTGCTCTGAGTCTGTGGGTGTGTCTTCTGGGCTTGGCTTGTTATACCTGCTCCCTAGCAAGCAGCTGTCACACCTACGTCACTCCTCTCCTTGTCACCACTCTGTCACTGGCTCAGTCTACTGCACAACACATCCAGCTTCCCTTGGGAATCCCAACAGGCATTTGATGGAGATACCTTCCCCTCTCCAGGCCGAATCCAGATGCATGCTCACACCTTCCATTCTGCCCTGCATTCACAATGGGTTTTTCCATCCAATGCAGGATTTCAGTGAGGGCCATATAGTTTTTCCTGATCCCGCCCCCTCTCCCCTCTCTCTCTCCATAGGTCACCAGCGATAGTATTCTTTCTCATATCAGCCCTCCCTCTCTCCTTTCTAGGTAGCCAGTGAGCTTTTCCTTTTAATGCCCAAGTCCAATGATATCATCCTGTTCTGAATCTTTTAACAGCTTCATATATGGCCCTGAGATAAATATAAAATTGATTGTCTTGCCAGAGGATTTAATGTCCTCTTCTGAGCTGTCAAGGAGATCAACTTTTCTAACATGCCCTGGTGTTGAACCTGCAATCCTTCCTTCCCAGAATACTTCTAGTCCTTGATCCTTAGATCAAGCTCCTATCTCGTATTCAAAGCCAGACCTACCTACCACTATCTACCCCCAAGAGACTCCCTCCCTGGAAAAGGAAAATTAAGTCAGGATTCTTTCCAAAATCAATGTATTACTGCCCGAAGGAGAAACTATGTTCCCAGGACATATTAATGTGGGCAACTCTGTCACCATAACAACATCATGCCCATGAAGAAATGATCATATATACTGTAGAAGAACAACCACTCAGTGTTAACTTTCCTGGTCCTCATAGGTTTCCATTTTGTTTTAGGCTAATCAATCATGGATTATGGGCTAATACTGGACAGGGCATTGTCAGTGGAGTTTGAAGGCTTAGAAGCTATAGCAGAATTCCACTGAGCCCAAGAGAATGCAGTATCCCGAGACAGAAGAACCTGAACCAGGGGAGCAGGAGACACACAAGACACACAGCCCATCTCCCAAGGCGGACTGCTTTACATCCAAGGTCCTTTTTGTAAGAGCCATTTGCCACCATTATTGCATGTTCTGCACTGTATGTAGCTGAATGTACTACTGTTTCCTGGGATTTGTGTCACCTCAAATGTCTGTGTGACACACTTACTACATCCTGATGCCAGAAGGGCTGCCTTGGCTCTTGGAGGCAGGCAGCCTTCAGCTCCATTTGCAGGGACCACAGTGAGGTGCACACATGCGGTCAATGACTGCTGTTCTTATGTGACTCAGGCTCTGTGTCCTCTGGCTGCTGCTCTCTCACCCTCATCTTTGAAGAAGGCTGGGATTTGCCCTTGCAGGGTCTCCAAGCCTTGTGCTGTGTGTGCCTGGCGTGCCGCCCAGCAGGTGTCTTGGTAAATTGGTAGGTGCTGTGATTGTATGAGACAGGTTTGGGTTAATCGAGGGACTGAAAGTGGTTCATCATTTTTGACGTCAGGATACTCCTTGACTCTCCATGGGTTTTGTTTACAAACCCCATGTTGTATTGAAAGGGGCCAATGCCCAAGGCTGCAGGTGATGGAGTTTCCAAGCATTGAGGTCTGCAGACTAGAGCCCCAGAACAGCTTCTCCTTGCCATTTGACCCAATTCTGACTGTTGAGTTTCTCTCAGCTAAGCACACACCCGAAGGACTGGGAGTAGGTAAAACTTTTGAGAAATAAATTCATCTGAGAACCCAAATCTGGTCTGTGGAACCTAGATTAAAGAAACAAAACCAAAGTGGATGTATTTGTTCATCCTATAATCAAAAATAAATGAATGTGGCTGTGCATGCCTATAACCCCAATGCTGGTGAGGCAGAGACAGGTGGATGCCTGAACTCAATGCTAGTAAGGCAGAGACAGGTATATGCCTATAACCCCAATGCTGGTGAGGCAGAGACAGGTGCATGCCTATAACCCCAATGCTGGTGAGGCAGAGACAGGTGCATGCCTATAACCCCAATGCTGGCGAGGCAGAGACAGGTGGATACCTATAACCCCAATGCTGGTGAGGCAGAGACAGGTGGATGCCTCAGTTTGCTGACCAGCCAGTCTGACACAAACAGGCAAGCTCCAGGTAAGTGTGAGAGACTTTATCTCAACAAAACAAAAGAAGAAGCTTAAGTTTAACCTCTGGCCTCAATGCAGTCATGCATGCACAAACCACACACACATACACACACCACATATGCACGCACACACACACCTCTTCTCACCTGAGATCTTGTTCTATAATGCATATGTAAGCGATGGCCCCTGGGTAGGGTGGGAAGAGCTTTCTCTGAGTTAGATTCCCTGGGCAACTGGGTCACAGAGCTTTTTACAGAGCAAGATTTACCGAATTCTCTTGAGTGTTCTTCTCTAGACTTTTTGTTTCTTTCTGACTTTTTGTTTGTCTCAACTGGGCATCATTTTAGATTGCTATCATGCATGCTGTAATTTTCTTACATGATACCTTGATACACATTTTAAAAATAAGTCAATATTTAGAAACAGTGACAAAACATATGGATCTGGTGTCTCTCACTTAAAATCCCAACACTCACCCAGACACCTAGCACTATTTGCACAGTCTTGCTCTCAAATTCAGCATTTCTTTTCCTTTGAGGCGTATCTGCTGTACATTTAATTACCAATAATTGCCCACCAGGTGGAATGGTACAAGAAGTAAATATCAATAATTAGTAATTGTGTAAGATGGCTTTTTTTTTTTTCCTTTGGGGAGATTTATTTCTACCATTGCGCTCAGGCACAGCCCTTGAAATACGAGATAATGGATTTTTATTGATTTTCAGCTGAACATTGAAGATGTACAAAATACATTTCCATAACTTTGATGACCATGAGCTTGAGGACGTATTGATTAGAGGGACGTGATACATTTGTTTGTTTAGAACATGATCGTTATGAGAGGCAAGGGTGCTTGCCTGCAGATAGATATGGTGCAGTGCACTGGGAAAGGAAGTGGGCAGACTGACTGCATTCAGAGCTCTCCGCAGGAGCCCTGCCGCCTGAGCCTCTGGGACCAGCTCATCAGTAGCCCAGCATTCTCCATCTAAAGTGAAGTGTGCACAAAGTACACAGTACATGGAGCCACCACATGTACTGTGTGCATGTGCGTGTGCATGTGTGTGTGTCTGTGTGTGTGCACAAGTGAGTGTGTGCTTAAGTGTGTGTAAGGAAGGCTTGGAAGTGTGCAAGGTCACACTCTGGTTTTCTCACCAGTTAGCCAAGTGGTTTTGTCATGAGGACCACTTTCAGGGAAAGTTTTCTTCCCAGTGAGCTGCAACAAGCCAGTGCCTCAGAGGCTCCTCACTGAGGACTCCTTTGCTAGCTGAGATGAGAGAGCTCTGCAAAGTTCATTCAGATGCAAATGGTGTTAGTGAGAAACGAAGGGTTAATTTATTTCTCAGAGGCCCTCTTAGCCCAGATGAAATAACAGGGCCTCAACAGCCTCAATCCAGTCACAGCAGCCATCTTAGAAAGTAAATCAGTCAGAAGCAGCCTATCCAATCAGCTGTCTGGCTATGAATCTAGGGCACTGAAAGCAGGAACCTGACAGCTCCCAGCCAGGGTGGCTGCTTCTGCTGGTCCTGTTGGAAGTCAGCTTGGCTTTAAGTGAGGCCTTCGTTCCTGGTGCTGTCCTCATAAGGGAGAGGAAGAGCCCAGATGCTCCATTCCTGCTTCTTATCTGTATTAGATAAGAACAGGTATAAAAAGAGAATTTAAAAAAGCTCACGGGGCCGCTGCCCATATACTTGGCACAAGCATGTGAAAGGATGTGAAGTTAGACAAAGTCTGCCCCGTTTATACGGGAGGGTTGGAGCAAGTCCTGAAAATCAATACAAGCAGACAAAGAATCCAGTAAATAGAGTGAAAAGACAGTAAGGACCACAGGGTGAAGGTCCTTCCTCATGGCCACTAAACCCACGGAAAGGTGAGAGCGGCCTCAGCAGCAGATGGCACATGTACTTGGTGCCTGTGCTTCAAGGTGAGACTCTCCAGCAAGTGTGTGTGTGGTCTGGTTCTTCATATTGGCTTTCTATCTCTGATCGGCTATGTGCTTAAGGCCAACCTCGCATTCTAATGTACAAGTTATTGAGAGACATGATCCAGAGAGGCATCTGCTATAACCCATAGGTTCGACCTGATTTTTTTATCATGTAAATTGAAGTTGTGTGGTATAATTCTTAGCCTAAACAACAGTCTGATTAGGGTCTGAACACAAGAATTCAGAAAGGGAAAGTACACAGAAGGTTTCTCAAAGAAATGATCTTGCAGCTATGCAGGCTTCAGAGTCCTCATGCCCCAGCAGTAGGAGCATTAGCAGAAATGCAGAAATAACCTGCTCTTGAATTTTAAATTATAGCCAGATTTTTCTTTTTTGCTACTGAAATTATACTTTCAAAGATTCCCAATGTTTCTAAGAATAATTCATTAAAGAAGAAAAGGAAAGCATTAAAAAAAAACCCAAAATAGAAGGTGATTATCTGCTGTTTTTATGGGAGGTGATTATCTGCTGTTTTTATGGGAGAAAGTGACATGAACATTGTCAAAGAATGTGTGTTTAAGAGCAAAGTTGTATTTAAAAATTAATCACTGATCTTTTCCAATTGTGTCTGTGGTCCCCATCAAGAGTGTCCTTTGTCTCTACAACTGGAGGACCCAGCCTTCCTGTGTCACCTGGCTCGATGCTTGTCTCAATGGTGCCAAAACTTTGCATGTTCAAAGCCAGCCCAGCAGGGGTCGGATAGAAATGGGCTGTGTGACACCTGTGAAACCTGCCAGCCAACCGCCCTAGCATGGATCTTGTCTCACTATGGAGAGAGAGAAAGATTCATGCCAGGCCCTCTGCAGACCATCTCTGTGACAAGCTGTTGTCTAAACAACTTCCATCATACTTCTTGCATTGGGCTCCAGTGCCCCACGAGACCCTGGGGCTGTAGTATAAGACACTTGACTACCAAAGAGGAAAATAAGGCACAGATATTCCAGAGATTTGCATGGTGAGGGTGTCAGAACTATTCTCCTCTGTCACTGACAGTCTTTGCTTCCTATGGACTCAGAAGACAAAGTAGTGGATGTCTGAGAAGGGGACAAGCCTTGTTGAGTCGGGAGAAGCAAAGCTTTCCTGAACACACTCTGCTTGTATGAGGCTGAGTTTCATGATGGATTCCATGCCTTGCCTGGAGCTCACTATGTAGATATTGCTGACCTTGAATTTAGAGATCCATCTGCCTCTGCCCGAGTGCTGGGATTAAAGGCGTGCAGAACACAATTTTTTCATAGAGAATTAGGAAACCAGTCTGAAAACATGAGACATGCCCACCTCATAGTCACTATTCCAGAATGATGAAGAGCAATCTGAGAGCCATCAGGATCTAGCCCAACATAATAACCAAGTATGTTTGGAAACATGAAATATCATCTCAGAGGAATATTGCCAAGAAATCCAACTCATAGCTAAAGCTGGGAAATTAAAGCAGTTCTCCTACACTCAGCTGCTGGATCTATGGCTGAAGGGAGATTGAGATGACACCACTAAGTGAAAACTGGCTTAATCTGCATTAAATCTCTCCAGTCCTCTGTCTCCTCATGCCCCCTACATCACAGGGAGCACCAGGAAACAACCCACAGCCCTCCGTGTGTCGGGGTAAGTCTCCAACCCCAATAAGCCCATGTAAAAGCACACCGCTCAGTTACAGTATTTATAAGCATACCTAGATTGGGCACATTTACCACTACAATACTCTGTTCCCCAACTATGAGATCCTTCAGTACTTGCAGCTTCTCCAGGCCATAAGGTTCTGCTCCATCTTCCTTCCACCACCTCCTCCTTCCCTACTTTCCATCTTCCTTCCTCCATCTCCTTCTCCATTCCCTACTTTCACCCCACTCTCTAAAACCTCCAGCTCCACTTTCCCCTGCCTCTGCCCAAACACAGGCTCTAGCCTTTATTTGACCAGTTAATAATGGGAAGAAGGTTCACATGAGATCACCTGAGAACATGATGTACCCCTCTTGAGGAAGCAGAATTAACATTAGAGTACAAACAGCATCAGGGCAACCCACAACCCTCCCTGTCCCACATCTGCTGCACTCTTCTGTGACTGTGAAAAGGACTCAGCTGTGGGTGTCATGTGAAATCAAACGTCATATTATCAGCTTCATATATGTAAACAACGCCTTGTATCCATGTGTGATGGTTTGTATGTGCTTGGCCCAAGGAGTGGCACTATTGAGAGGTGTGGCCTCGTTGGAGTAGGTGTGGCCTTATGGACAAGAGCTTTAAGACCCTCATTCTTCAGATGAAGATGTAGAACTCTCAGCTCCTCCTGCACTATGTCTGCCTGGATTCTGCCATGTCCCCCACTTTGATGATAATGGACTGAACCTCTGAATTTGTCAGCCAGCTCCAATTAAATGTTGTCCTTTATAAGACTTGCCTTGGTCATGGTGTCTCTTCACAGTAGTAAAACCCTCACTAAGACAGAAGTTGGTACCAGGGACTGGGGTATTGCTGTGATAGGCCTGACCATGCTTTTGTTTGGAAGAATGTGGATCTGGGGACTTCAGATTTGGAAAGCCATGGGATGTTTTAAGTGGGGATTAATGAGCCATACTTAATGAGTCTTCCATGAGTATGGAAGACTTCGTTGCTGTGAGCGATTTGAACTCTGCAGACATGGCCTTAGGGGTTTCGGTGGAGAACTTCAGTATGTGGCCTAGAGACTGTTTTTGTGGTATTTTGGTGAAGAATGTGGATACCTTTTGCCCTAGTCTGAAGAGTCTGCTGAGACTAAGGTGAAGAGACTCAGATTACTTGCTGACAAAGGAAGTCTCAGAAATGCCCATCATAGATTTTGTTCTCTGCTTAAGTCTTATGAAGAGCATTTTAAACAATCATAGCAAGCTGGAAAAGGAAAAATAAAAAAATATATGGTTTGAGTATTAAAGGGGTATCAGGAAGTGAAATGGAATTGAATTCTGTGTTCAAGAAGATAACAAATTAAGGTAGTGGGACTTTAGGGTAAGATCCTACCCAGCTAAATTTAGATTTAGGCATGGTGGTGCACACTTTTAATTCCAGGAGATAAATTCAAGCATATCTCTGAGTTCAAGGCCAGCCTGAGACAGAGCAAGTTCTAGGTGAAGAAAAGCTTAAATCCAGGCATGGTGGTATACACCTTTAATCCAGGAGACTGGCATGCAGATCTCTGAGTTCAAGATTAATCTACAGAGCAAGATCCAGGACAGTCAAGTTTAGGCAGTGAAGGAGTTGGAAAAGAGGAAGCTAGTGATAATGTAGTAGAACAAGGGGGTCATGTTCCAGTTCCTGCAAGGAGCAGAACTTGGCAGCTTTGGCCATGTGTCTCTGACTTTATAGTCGAGAGGAGAAGGGACTGCTGGGACAATTGATGCTGGGTAGCTGGAGCTAAAAAATGAGTGGTGATTAAAAAGAGACCAGCATCACTGAGGTGACATCTTCTGGGAAGTGTTTTCTGAGAGCACAAAGAAGCTGTGTTCCAGAGATAGCCAAGGTTGTTCCTCATGCTGTGGCTGGGCTTAGTAATGTGTGAGAATCACCCAAGAGGTACTTATTTTGAAGGCATGAAGGGATCATGAAGAGCAGCTGAGGCTTGGCACTGTGAGAGACTATGGAAGGCCATTGGTGAAGGTGCGGGCTCAGTTGCAATTGATGGCTCAGGACTGAAGGGGTCATGTAAAGGAGTTGAGAGATCCTATAAGAGGCTATTGGTGAAGCTTATTTGCAATGGAAGACCCCAGCATATTGGAGATGCCAGTACCATGGGATGATTGCCAAGAACAGCAGTGACAATGGAGTGGATCAAGCTGAGCTTATGGAGGGCAGAGCTGGAGAAGTGACAGCACTTTGGTGAAGCCCAGAAGATTATGAGTGGGTCCCAGACATTGAAACAGTAAGCTATAACATTGACGTTGCCCTTGGAGACCCCAAGATGTTCAAGATGCCAGAGCCACAGGCTATCTGTATGCTGAGGAAAGCTGCTAGGAGGGAGTAGAACCAGTCCAGGAGAAAGAAGTTTGTTGCAGTCAAAACAAAGATAATAAAGGAGTTGGAGATCTGAACATCACTTTGACATCAGACAAGGAAGTGCAGTTTAGAGTTTGCCTAGCTAGATCCCTGTCTTGATTTTGGGATTATATTTAAGTGACTGGATGGATCTCAGAAGGGATTTTGAACTTTGGAATTTGAACATTGTTGAGGCTGCTATCAGTTATTGGGACTTTGGAAGTTGGACTAAATGTACCTTTTTATTATGCTATGGCTAGATATGTCCCCCATAGACATATTTTGAACAAGCTTTTGGGAGCCAGGGAGTGGAGTGTGATGGTTTGTATATGCTTGGCCCAAAGAGTGGTACTGTTGGGAAGTGTGACCTTATTGGAGTAGGTGTGGTCTTATGGGTGTGGGTTTTCAGACACAATACTTCCTGGACACAAGTATTCTGCTAGCAGCATTCAGGTGAAGATGTAGAACTCTCAGCTCCTGCTGCACCATGCCTGCCTGGATGCTGCCATTTTCCTGCCTTGAGGATAATGGACCTGTAATCTCTGAACCTGTAAGCCAGCCCCCCAAAAATGTCATTTATAAGACTTGTCTTGGTCATGGTGTCTGTTCATGGCAGTAAAACCCTAACTAGGGTAAGTAGTAACCCTAACTAGTAAAACCCTAATAGGCCATGGTCACCCCACTGAGCTAATCTCACATGCTCTCCTTACTCCTACTTCCATGTCTCTCTTATGTGCAGGTCTCATACCCTTAAAGGAAGTGGAGTACAGTATACTGGGAACCTAAAAGATCCTGCTGATTGCAAAGTCTCAGGAGGGCTGTGTGGACTCACTATCCCAGGCCTCTCAATCTTGCTTCACCTGCCTGGCTCCCTGCAACCACACTCTGGGGGATTTAAAGAATGTCAGCTGATGTCACTCCTCTGTTCCTTCCCTGGAAGTACGGAGCCCACCTGTAGGAGCAGAATGGACCCTTATGGTTTCAGCAAAGCAAAGATTTTAAAAACATTTTCTTCTGTTTCATGTAGATGAGGTAGAGAGAACACAAAGGCAGATCCCAGAAAATGAGGAGACCTGAGCTCTGGCTGCAGTGTGTAGGAGGCCCAGACCTCCAAGCAGCCAATTGGCCACACCCCACCTGTACCTGACACAGGTTACCTCTGCAGCTTCCCTCCTCTTACTGAGGTCTAAGCTTCCTAAACTGCCTGCCATCTCTCATGGGAGCTGAGTGAGTTGTGTGACAGTACATCGCCAGTTAAAGCATTCTTTTTCTCTGGTGACCTGGGGACCAGTCTCTGTTGTGGCTGAAATGTTTGGATATGAATTCTTCAGGATGCATGATGCTAGAAGCCATGAATAACTTACTTGGAATCTGCCTTCATTTCTAGCTAGAGGATGTGTCACTGTTTACTGTCCTGCGCTCACCACAGCATCCTACTTATGGTGACATGTACTGCCCTGGGCACGGGTGCCCTTTCAGGCATTCTCTGCCTTTATGTTGAGGGTTCTCTTATCTCTTTAGCTTCTTCCTGCTCATTAATGACTGATCCATAGGCCTTTAGAATGGTCCTTTTCTCTGGCACCTTCCCTTCTGCCCACCTTGTATCTCATTTCCATGATGTCTAGGATGGATGGCCCTTAGCTCTTCTTACCCTGAGACTTGGAGACATGGAATAAAAACGCCCTGGTCTGTTTAATCATGAAAAAGTCTCTGAGTTTTGATATTTATCTCCTGGGGCTTTCATTCTGGCACAAGGTAGATTTGACAGGCCATTCTACCTTGATTGGCCTTATTCTGTCATGTCTAAAGTCTTAGATCATGACCCATCATGGGGTCCCTTTGGGCTGCTGCAACAAAGCCACCACCAACAAAAGTTTATGCCAAGCTAGAGTCACTAGCACGAATGGTTCCTGGTAAGGGCCTGATTTGGGCTTCATGGTGACAATCTTGTAATCTCTCTTCCCTTTGTTAGAAGTGACATGATGGAAGAGGCAAGGGGAGTCTTGGGGGCTTCTTTTGTGACTATACTGACCTCATTTTGAGGTCTCTTTTCCATCACCCTTGTGTCCCCCATCTCCAAGGTCTCATGACAAATACTACATGAGGGTTGGGATTTCAACTCATGGATTTTAGAAGGACCTAAATATTTAGTGCAGTGGGTCCAGGCATTCCTGATACTTGAGAGATAGGGCAGAACATGTTAGGTTATTTAAAGAGCAGCTGTAGAGACAGGAGAGCAGAGAGGCTGGGCCTACAAGGGAAGCTGGGAAGGAAGTGTAATCCTTTAGCAGGAAACTCCCATTCCTAACTCTGAGGGAATATGAAAATGCAGGGTGGGGCATTATAGCTGATTTCTGCTGAAGAGGGTCTTTGTTGGAGGAGGTAGATATGGGTCTATTGAAGAAGGGTCCTCTGGCCAGGAAATGGTGGCACATGCTTTTAATCCCAGCACTTGGGAGGCAGAGACAGGCGGATTTCTGAGTTCAAGGCCAGCCTAGTCTACAGAGTGAGTTCCAGGACAGTCAGGGCTATACAGATAAACCTTGTATTGAAAAAAAAATAAAAAAGAAAGGAAAAAAAGAATGCTCAAGAAGAAGGGTCCTCTAGTCATGTATCAGGAGCAAAGTCACAGCTTGATCAGCTGTGATGGATCAGGCAATTGCTGTCCTGTATTCCTGAAGAGCCTTGGCAGTGATTATCAGAGTGCTGTGAGCAGATGATTTGGTTACAGAGTTAAACCGAGAGAATTCTCTGGAAGGTTGAGGGAGGGGGAGGAGCAGAGGTGGGAGAAAGTTGACATAGAGTTGAAGGGGTGGCAGTGGCCGGTCTCATTGCCAGGACTGCTGCACCAAATGACCTAGCAGAAGCAGTAGGGAGCTAGAAAGCATCAAAGGAAGGAGACAGGGGAAGACAGAGGACTGATGTAAAGAACTGGATCTGGCCTGGGTGAATGGGAGGAGACAGGGGAAGACAGAGGACTGATGTAAAGAACTGGATCTGGCCTGGGTGAAAGGAAGGAAGGTTCCTTTTGGCCAGAGTTTCTCCACAGCACCTAAAACGTCTTTTTGCTGATGTAATGGGAACAAATGGAGCTGTGGTAGGGTGAGCTGATCTGAGCTAATCTGAGCTAGTGGGACAGAGATTAATTGATGCAAAGAAGGCTTCAACCCAGCTTTTTAGTCCAAGTCCTAAAATCAGTGTTCAGACTGGCAAGAAGAGGGGTGAGTTGGATGGCTGATGGCACATTAGTCCCTTTACAGAGGTCACCCGAACTGTTCTCAGGGTTTGGGTGATGTCTCTCTCTCAGTAACCGCTTCAAGGCTTGCCAAGGGCGAGGTAGTGAGCATCTATCAGTGACTCCAAAGAGGGTTCATCCAAGGGGCCATGATAGAACTTAGAGTTTGGCTAAAGATACAAAACCTAAGCCAAGAGGTAATAACTGCACAACCCTGTGGGGGAACATTAAGAGACAAAGTTACACGAGGAAACTTTTACACCAAGGTTAACAGGAGTTAAATGCAGCTGTACAATTGGATGGACCAGAGTTCTGAAGAAGCTTGAAGTGACTGTACTCGCCTGTTTGTTTCCACCATAAGGAGCAATCTCCTGGAGGTTTTATAAACAAGGGGGTAAAGGAATGGATGAGGTGTCTAAGTGACAGTTCCTTTCCATTTGATGCATTTCGTTTATTTGTTTTAAATATTAACAACATCAGCTATTTTTAGATGTACATAACAAGAGTATCTTAAGTAAGACACAGCCTTTGATAAAGTAAAACTTTAATAATTGGGACTATTTTGGCTGACTTATCAAGGAAGGCTATAGCCAGCTCTTTATTCCTTCTGTGGACGGGCAAATCTCTTAGTTCAGTGCGAAATGACAGCAGAAAGTATGTTCATTCTATCTAAAAATAGACTGGCTGTTTAGAGGCACAATTTGTAAAGCAAAATAACTAAATTAAATGAGCTTTTGACTTTTGGAATTTCCTAGAAAACATCCAAAAGCATCAATGTGAAAGAAAGTTTGTAGGCTCAAGGGGTGAGAGTTGCAGGGGCTGGCCCTGGAGTTCTCCATCTGAGTAGAGAGTCTATTTTCTCAAAGCACCACAGGTGAGCACAGGTTGGAGAGAATCTCTTTTGTGTAAGTCTTCTCCTCCCAGAGAATCTAAAGACTTGAGATATCACTTAATAGAATAATTTATTGATTCTACAGATACAGAACTAATTGTCCAAGATACCCCTTGGATATTCTGAACAACTTCCCAAAGCTGTAAGTTTGATGACAGGGTATCAGGTGTCCTCCTTTAATGAGGGAACATGGGTGGTTAGGGCATAGACTGAAATTAGCTTTTGCTGAGAGGAAGAATTGAGTGCCAGGGTAAGGGGCATGGCCAGTTGACCTAGCATGTAGGCTCCACACCAGTGAGGAAGTAGGTGGACTAAGGTGCAAGGCTCCTCTGTCCTCAGCATTCTCATATGTCAGTTTGGTAGACATTGAAGGCAGATCTGAAAGATGCCTCCCTAATGTGCCCCAGGGATATTATCATAACATGCTAACGGATAGGACAGAAGATGTGAGTATGGAGTGTGAATGGAAGTTTCATTCTCACTGCTGGCTGGAACACCCAGGAAGACAGTGAGTGTCCTGAGCATGACAGATAAGTCATGATGCCAGACAAGTCATGATGCCAGACAGAAGAAAGTTGGATTCTTGGTTCGTACACATTGGAGGTCACATCTAGAGCAAAGAAAGCAACTTGAGTCTTAGGTGGATAGATAGTGTTTAAAGTCACTGGACAAAAATGAGTAACCCACACTTACAGGGGTTTGATCACACTGGGAACCCCTAGATTGTGTTATTTACTGGCAAAACCTGTTTCTAGTTGTGGTGTGGCTCATCCCTAGCCCACACCTTTAATCCAGGAGTTTTCTGCTTATTATAAACAGGATTAAATAAAGCCAACCATAGGTCAAGAGGTGGAGCAAGCAACCATTTGAGAGGGAACTGAACACAGAAAAAATCATAGCTAGTAAGAAGAAGCCAGGAGGATGGAAAGAGGTGAAGGGAGACAGAAGGGAGGGGCGTCCCATTTGAAGGGATTTTTTAAAATGTTGTGAAAAAGGAGAATTTCCTTTTAGGACACTGGCTATGGAGGAAGGTCGGCAGGTCCTTTAAGACATCAGCTATGGAGGAAGGTCGGCAGGTCCTTTAAGACATCAGCTATGGAGGAAGGTCGGCAGGTCCTTTCTCTGCCTCTCTGAGTTAGCAGGCTTTCACCCCAGCATATAGTAACTGGCAAAGTCAAATGTTTGAGAATTGTCAAAAACGACAACCTACAAATTGTAGTGAAGAAACTCCATCTGACTCAGTGTTTGGGTGCTAATGTGGAGGGAATGCGAACACCATATACTGGGAACAAAGAAAAACACAACTGAGGGACCGTTGTCCAGGATGGTGAGGAAGTACAAGGAGAGTGTGGTCCCCATCACAGTGGCTTCTACAGTGGAACATCTCCTAGGAATGGGGGGACAGAATCAGGTATGCAAGAGCTGTGAACAGGCAGACGGGAAGCAGACATCAGGTCCAGAGCCCACCTGGATGGTTTTCTCTCTATGATAGCAAAGGACTTCTGTTGGAAGAAGTAAGGAATAAAAGAAAATTAAGTAATAAAATTCAAACCTAAGAGAACATGCTGTGTGCAGGTGGAGGTGAAGGGATGGGTGTTGATGAGAATGAGGAGCCATGGATACTGAGAAGAGAGTCAGCAGAAACAGTGGTGAGAAGCTCCAAGCTCTCTTGGTCACTATAAAACTAGAATCATGGAGTGAAACTGTCCCGCAGTTACATGAACTGGGCTCTCTCTCAGTCGAAGGGAGAAAGGGACCTGAAACACAGAGTTCAAGAACAAAAGGACGTGAAGCCAAGTTGAGTTCCAATCAAGGCTTCTAACTTTACTTTTGGGGTTCAGCATTTATAAGTACACGAGAAAGCGAAACTGGATCTCTAGGTTACAATGACATTTGCATAACATAAACAAAGTGGGAGGAGTCAGGAAAGAGTCAGAAAAGAGTCAAGGGGAAGTCAAGGGGAAGTCAAGGGGAAGTAAAGGGGAAGTCAAGGCGAAGTCAAGGGGAAGTCAAGGGGAAGCCGGGCTGCCTGGCTTGCCCGCTCTCTAGGGTGGCAGCTCAGGGTGTCCCGTAAGTCTGGGCACTGGGAGACGTTGGAGGCACGGCCTGGCCTGCCGTGGGGGCAAAGGTCAACAGAGGATGTCCTCAGGCAGTCAGTTTGTTTACGTTCAACAATGTCCTCAGCCAGCAGTCAGCCACCAGGCCTTACCTCCCTCCGGAATCCTCCTCGAAGTTGGAACTCAGTGTAGTGGGCCTTTGTTTTAGGCACAGCAGGCATGAGCTGAAAATCTCTGGTTGTAAGCTCTGATGTCATGGAGTTGAGGCAGGAGGGTGGAACCCAACAATGGAGGGACTTCACCAACCTGTGAGTGAGCAAATGACAAGGAGGAGAAGGTGTGAACCAAGATGAGCTATGCCAAGCTTAGGAGTTTGGGCTGCAGTTTCCATATGAACATTTTATCTCTATAAGGCCTATATACATTAAGGTGACCTTTGCCTGAATTTTGGAATAAATTGGACAAGATGCCCTATGTTGACCTCCTTAAGATCTTTAATGGCCACCGAGCCAATGGGGGCTTTGTCCCAGTATGAATATACTTGCCAGAGAGTACTCTGCAGCCCAAGGTGGAAGTATCAACCCTTCCCCAAGTCAATGCACACTCCTCGTCACTTGCTTCCTGTCTCTATTCTTCTTTGCTGTTTTTCCCCTTAGGTATAATTATTTTCATTGCTTAGTATGTGTGTGTAATTTTAAATTATTTTATTAATCGCATTTCTTGTTTGTGTGAGGGACATTGATTGTTGTATGGAGGGACATGTGTACCGCAGTGCATGTGTGGAAGTTGGAGGGCGACTTGTGAGAATTAGTTACCTCTTGCAACCAAATGAAGTCACAGGGATTGAACTCAGATCATCAGGCTTGGGGCCAAGCACCTTTGCCTACTGAGCCATCTTGCCAGCCCTCCATGTTTTATTTTTATGAGGGAAATGAACTAATTCTTTCCCTCCAGTCTAAATCATAATTTAAGAGGGTACTTTTTTATTGTTATGATAAAACCCTGTGATCAAGACAACATATATTTCTAGAGAGTGTTTAACTAGGCTTACAGTTTCAGAGGGTAAGAGTCCATGATTGCAGAGTAAAGACATGGCAGCAGGAACAACTGAGGACTCCCATTTGGATCCACAAGCAGGAGACAGAGTGCTCAAAGGTAAGTCTTTCTAAACCTCAAGCCCACTCCCAGTGACACCTCCTCCAACTGAACCACAGCTCCTAATCCTTTCCAAACAGTTCCATCAACTGGGGGCCAACTATCCTAATATATGTGGGCTGTCCAAATCACCATACCCTCTAGTCATAAATGTCTGTGTACACCCTTAGAACATCAATCCACATGATCAGTTCAACCAGGCCTCTGCTTCAGATTATTTACAGTATGCTAGGGGTTTGGCCTGTGGGAATACAGTGTGGGCAAATTTCCACAGCTCTTCATGACAAACAGCACACAGTTCAGATAAAATGCTTCTGCAGTGAACTCTCTAAGCAGCAAATTGACTCCTAACCAAGCAACAAACCCCAGACTACATTTCCCAGAATTCCTTGTCACTATGCGTGGTGTGTGAATGAGTTCTAGCCAACAGCTTACAAGTTCAGGTACAGTCCTGAAATGAATTGGATACTACAGTCTAAAGCCTGGTTATGACTTTTCCTCGTGTGTGTGTGTGTGTGTGTGTGTGTGTGTGTGTGTGTGTATTTTACAGTGTCTTTCAGAATTAATTTTGACTGCTGAAGCTGTGTTGGCCATTGTGATCCGTGAACAGCTCAGTG
The DNA here is from genome assembly GCF_008632895.1 of Mastomys coucha. Classification (NCBI taxonomy): domain Eukaryota; kingdom Metazoa; phylum Chordata; class Mammalia; order Rodentia; family Muridae; genus Mastomys; species Mastomys coucha. The sequence goes on along the minus strand of NW_022196905.1, from coordinate 153,964,094 downwards.
GAAGTCATGTTTGATTACCCTGAGATTCTAGAAGGAGCCAGGATCCATTAGAGTTCCAGTTAGCTCTGATCAACTCTATACTCCTTCAGCAACACTGTAGAGCCTTATTGTTGAAGCTTCCGGTATTTCAAGAATTCATTTATGCATATTTATGTCTAACTAAAATAGGAGCTTCCACCCCAAGAATGTTGGAGGAGTTCAGAAGACATAATGGGATTCAGTCTGGTGCCTTAAAGAGCTTTCCTTGAGTAGTGACTTTGAGATGGCAGTGTTTGAAGTTTGCTGAAGTCGTGGACTGAGCATCTTGGGTAGGGGAAGAGAAGAATCATGAGGAAGTCTAGGCTACAAGGGCTACAAGTCAAAGGTGCAAGGATTCTGACTTCATCCGAGCAAACCAGGGAAAGACTGCCGGGGCATAAACCAGGGAGGCCGACAGGGACCAGAATCTCCCTGAGGACAGAGGCATGGTAACAGCTCTGCTCTTAATTCTAAAAGGAAATGAAAGGTTACTGAAGAGTTTTACAACAATCAGACTGTGACTCTTACACTTTTATGCTTATTGTGCTTGTTGGAGATTATTCACTGCTCAGGGAAGAAGGGCAAGACGACCACCCAGGAGCTCACCCGAGTTTTTCCTGCTGTTTGCTCCAGATCCAGAAACTGCAGTGTCAGGCAAGTTGAAGTCTCCTGAGAGGGTGGAGCTTGCCCTCCCTGCCCTGAGCTGAGCTCTCTGTGGAAGGTCAGGAGGATTTTCTTAAGGTAAGATTTACTTTTTCTGGTGTTCTGTGAACACTGTCACCTTCAATTTATGGCTCCATAGCGTACCCCAAGACAGTAGAACTATCATGTGTTTCCAAGCATTCAGCACAGCGCCTTGCTCACAGTTGGTGCTCAATACATATTTATTGATTTAGTTAACGGATGGATGAGTAAACAATGCTTGTATAATTCTCCCCAAAGGAATCCAAAGATGTGAACAGAACTTGCTGGAAGGCTCCTCCGAGAGTTGTTTGTTTGCTGACTGTTGATATTTGTAGCTAAGGCAGCAGAGACAGAGAGACTGCTTCTGATTTTGCAAATCCATTTGCCTGTGCAAGCAGCCATCCTGCAGGCACTTGCACAGGACCCAGGACAGGAGTGGAGCAACTTCTGTCTCTGGCAGGGGGTCTGGAGACACTGTCTTAGCCCACTTGGTCCTTTGCAACCTGGATCAGTAACAGCAGGTTGTAGGAAGCCCCGGTGGCTTTTCACCTCTTTGTAGTGACTCAGGTTTGAACAACAAGTTCAATCTTAATCATTATGGTTGTTTATTCAGAAAATGGCAAAAACAACTTTCATATAAATTTTTAGAGTTGATCACGAGTAAATAGAACCAAATATTTCACCCAAAGCGATGTAATCGTTGGCAAGTGAGACTTTGCATGGTGAGTCAGAAACACAGAAAACATAGGCTTCACTCAGATTGTCCAGTCCTACTGTTAGCAGGCCCACGTGACAAAAGGAATTGGGGCAGGGAGGTGGCCAGGATGGGAGCTAAGAACATGTGACAAAGGGAAGCAGATAGAAGGAGACTCCCATGAGAACTGAGAATAGGACTTTTAAAAAATTCTAAATTGATCCTCCGATTTCATGAACCCAATCATTACTTTCAGGGGTAATGTTTTAGGGGACAGGAGCAGCCCCTGTAGGAGGAGGACCCCAGTAACCTCGCTGCAGCACTGTGATCTTGTGCCCAGGTGGTACATTCTGTGTGAATAGAAGACACATGAGGAGGGTTGGAAGTGACACCAGGTATCAACCTATCACTTTCTTCCATAACTGGTCAGCACAGTTTCAACTCACTCGCACTAAACAATGGTCCACCACCTATCGATTTATCTTCAGAACTTCCATAAATATCCTGTACTACAAAATTTGAAGATAGCACGTGAATGATGACATTCGTAGCCTCCCTCTTTCACCTCCCCCTCCCCCACATTTATATTAATCCATCTTTTTCAAAGCCAGACTCTTCCCATGAGCCTGTTTCCCATGAGGTCCTGTGGATGCATCTGCAGCAGGGGTGTTTGCACAAGCAAATGAATTGCAGAATTAGACGGAGTCTTTCAGTTTGCCCATCACCAAATACTTGGTAATCATTTGAATGCCTGCTATTTAACTAAATTTGTGGCCAACGCATAGGCTGCACCATGCTCACTCCCTGCTCAGTTACTGCATCTCTTTCTTTCCTTTGTGGATTGCAAACTTCATCCCGCTTTTGTTTGTTTGGTTGGTTGTTATTTTAATTTTGAAAAAACAGAGGGCCCCTTTCCTATGTTTTACAGATAACTTCGTTTCAGTTGATAATATGTGATGGTTTGGATGTAAAATGACCTCCATAGGTTCATGTGTTCTAACATTTGATTCCCAGATAGGGATGCTATTTTGGGAAGCTGTGGGGGCATTTATACACAGGGTTTAGCAGGGTTAAGCTATAGGGACAGACCAGAGAGTTAGGCTGGCTTGGCTTCTGGGAGGGTTGGGCTTTCTGGTCCAGAATGTATCTCCTTATTAGGAAAAAAACCAAACCTTTCTTCCCCTAAGATACTCTGTGTGGTATAATGTCACAGTGAACAAATGTATTATACAGTTACTACAAAAAATGCACAAGAACATGTAGAAGGAAGGGCCCTGGCCTCCCACGATGAGGGTGTCTTAATGTTTTATTGCTGTGTAGAGACCAATGCAACTATTATAAAGGAAAACATTTACTTGGAGCTGGCTTACAGTTTTAAAGGTTTAGTTTATTATCATCATGGCAGAAAACATTAGTGATGTGCAAGCAGACATGGTGCTGGAGAATCTGAGACTTTTACACCTTGATCTGCAGGCAGCAGAAGGAGACTGTATGCTACATTAGACCTAGCTGGAGCATATGAGAGCTCAGAGTCTACCTCCACAAGGACACACATCCTCCAGCAAGGCCACACCTACTCCAACAAGGCCATAACTTGTAAAAGTGCCCCTCATTATGGGTTAAACTTTTAAACACATGAATCTCTGGGGGCCACAACAGAGGGGTTCCATTTTGCAGTTATTTCACTGGGTCTACAGTAGTGGAGACAGTGGCTATTGTTAGCCATGAGCTGCATCCCCTTGCTGGCTCCCTGCCCTCCCCCCACCTGATTTACTTTTTGAGTCACAACAATGTTGCACTCTTCAGTTTCTTTTGTATCCTTAACATTCTAGGCTACATTTGTTTCCATATCATTAAATTTCCTAGCACACATTGTGTTGTTTTTGGATGCCTGCGTATTTTATAAAAAGGATAGTCTGTAACTGTTTTTTTTTAATTACTAACAATAGGATTTGTTTAATGTTTCATTGATATAAACTCTATTAATGTTTTTATTTACTTTGTGCCAAAACATATTGCTAAATGCCTAAACTACAATGGCCACGCATTTATATGAATCCTCAACTGTTTTCTGATTATGGAATTCAGAATGTGGGGCCAAAGGCCAGGGCATTATGCAGACAGTATTTCTTAAAGACGAATTTTCACAGCTGAAGATATTTGACTCAAGTCTAATTTGCTTCATTGATATGTCAGTTAACATTTGGAAGTCACTTAATCAATTAGACATCTTCCCAAACGTTCAAAGAGTGCTTCGGATAACTTCATGGCTCTAGGATTGCTCCTGATGCTTGCTGGCTATGCTGTAGACAGGGAGTAGGTTTACAGCCAGTGCCCTCTGCCAGAGAGTTCTGTAGACACACCTGCTGCCCTCTGTATGAGAGGAAACAGTCTGGGGCTGTGCTCAGCACCTGTGCAGGTAGTGGAGAAAATCCTTCTGCCAAAGGGAGTGTGTCAGAGGCTGAGGCTGGGTGCTTTTTCTTAGAGGTGCACTGCTTCTATACCCCACGGACAGCATGCCAGTTCTAAGCCCATTGCAGCCTGTGTAGACCTATGCCCTCTGCATCCGGCCACTTGCATGCAGTCTATGCCTCAGCATCCCTCCCACTCACAGTTCCTTCTGCAGGAAATCAAAACTGGAAGCACGACGTGCTGGGCTCTAGGGGAACAGGTGGCTGGCAGTGCTGCCTCATTTTTCCTGCCCTTCTGGAAGACAGTGGAATGTGAATCAGGATTGGATACACTTAGCAATGATGCTCTTTGATTACTAGAGGATCTGTTTGAGGAGAAAAGGAAACAAATGAGCTGGGTTCCATGAGTAAAATTAGAAAACACTTTCAATCCTAGGAGAGGTGCCTAGATGCTGAAAATGTGTTGACCAATGCTGAATTACGTATCTGTGATCACAAAAGAAGACAACAACAGTTAAGCGATTTACTAGGTGCAGGCTGTGAAATATTAAGGACTTGATTTTGTTCTGAAAATCAGGCCATGGAAGACATCTTGGATGAGGACTTCAGATTCAGGGATATTATGATTGACATGTGGACAGCTCTGATTCAGGAATATGCGGCTATGAAACCAATGTGGTAAAATATTGCATAGGTTTGGGAAAATATTCAAGCAGTCAACATATGAAAATCCAAATCTCAAAGAATCCATTCTTTAAGAAGAAGAAAAATATAGATGTAAGTTTTCACACCTTTACTGAAGTCAGGCTGAGGTACATAAACTGCACATATTTCAGACACACACTTGAGAAGTGTGTCCTGTATACAGACCCCCAAATCCAGCAATACCGATGGCTGTGTCTGCTCCATCACCCTGAACGCTCCCTCCTGCCTCTTCACAGCTCTTCTCTGACATCCCTGTTCAGTTTGTTGCTGCTGTGACAAGGATGCATGTTCTGGAATGATGTGGAAGGGGCTAGTAAAACATGCCTCTGTGGTTGGCTTTGTTTCCCTCCAAATAATGGCATCAAGATTCCTTCATGTTTTAGTGGACAATACTAGTTCATTCCTTTGTGTCGCTGATAAGCATTCCCCTGTATGGCTGAACATCTGAGCAGATATCATGGCTCTTTAAGTCACGCGTGTTAATATTCCACGGGAGGAAGTGCTTTACACTCTGATCTTTCTTCCATCTTTACCAAGTGGGTCAATTTTTCTACAGTGTCAATGTTCTTTAAGATTTAAAATGATGCTGTTTATGGCATTTGTAGTTTTGTGTGTGTGTGTGAATGTGTGTGCCAGTGCATGAGTGCATGTATGATAATACATGCATGTGTATTTGTGTGTGTGTATCTATGTATGTATGTATGTGTGTGTGTGAATGTGTGTGCCAGTGCATGAGCACATGTATGATAATACATGCATGTGTATTTGTGTGTGTGTGTGTATTATGTATGTATGTATGTATGTATGTGTGTGTATGTTTATGTGTGTGCATGGAGTTGCAATAGGGTTGTATATATGCATGTATGTGTTGTGCATGAGTGGGTATGTGTGTGCATGCTCATTTGGAGACCAGGGACTTCCTTGGATATCACCGTCGATCTGAAAATGCCACCTACATTTTTCTAAGACAGTCTCTCTCACTGGTATAGAGCTCTCTGATTTGGCCAGTGAGCCCCAGGACTCTGTTTCCCTCTGCCCCATCTGGCCATATGGAGCCAGAGCAAATTGTTCCTTGAGTGTTGTTTTCTGCGGTCTGAGACAAAGAAGCTGTCCTGATTTCATTTTAAGGACTACATTCTATCAGTTACATGTGTGATACTCAACACCTTATTGACAAACAGGCTTGTGTCAGTTGATCTTGCTCATGAAGTTCTGAGTACACTGAAAGTGGGCATGTCTAAGGCGTGATTTCTGTAGCAGGACAGTTCATCATGGCTGTCACATGGAATGAGACATGCATGGGTGATAGGCGAGCATGCCCCTGGTATTGATGGAAACTGAGGCAGGAAGGCCCTCTTTGCATGGGTACTGAACTGCTCAACAGGCTGGGACCCAGATAGAACCCAAGTGGGAGATATCCTCTTTTCATATCCTGGTCTCCATGAGTAAGTAGCCTCATTTTCTCCAAGCTTCCTCTGTCTTAAAAGGCTCTGCCTCACCCCAAGTCTATAGCAAGGGAGCAAGTGGCCATGGACCAGCCACTGTGCCTGAACAAGTCCTTTCTTCAACAAGCTGTCTTGAGCTGGCTGTTCTTGGTATGAGCTTCTTGCCCTGCAGCCCCTTAAGACATGTATGGTCTAACCTAGCCTTGTGGTCAGCTAACTGCTCTGAGCCTCACTTCCACAGGTCACAATCCTGCCTGACCCCATTCATGCGTCCCTTTTCTGTTCTTGTCACATCCCACCAAACTGCCTCCCACCTCCCAACATTCTTCAGGATAGGAAGTCCTGTGGGTGACTTCAGCTTGCCCAACTGGGAGACCAAGGGCAGCTTCCAGCCTCAGCCCTGCCCAGTTGAGACCTGAGCAGCTGTGGCCACCCACACCAAGAAGCTGCTAGCTTTCCTGGCCCCTTGCTGCAGACCACGCCTTCCCACAGTCTCCGTCCAGGCCTCTCTCCCTGCAGACCACGCCTTCCCACGCCTCTCTCCCTGCATGGGATACTGCACTTGTAGCTGGACTGCAGTTTGCTGCTTGGGTCCAACAGTGCTACAGCATATTAGGGGTGCTTACCCTCTGGCTGCCATCTGCTGTGTTGCCTTCTCCTATGCCTTTGGGACTTGTAAATCTGATGACATGTCTTTTATCTTTGCATCAAGTTATTGATAGCGATGCTCCAAACAGCCAAGGCTAAGACTTGCATATTCCATCTCCTACTGACAACTATTGTAACTCATGAGTCAGTGACCTGATCATGAGACCCATCCTGTCATGTGGTCCCATACCAGAGTCAGTTTCACTTGCTATGCATGAGGGTTACTCCCGTCATCTTTGTACTCCTATGCAAGGCAGAGGGTCAAAAAATGGCAGGTATTTATAGCAGGGTATATTTGGGAGATGGGAGAGGGCAACGGGGATGAATGTGGTTGAATATATCATATGCATTATGAAAAAGTCAGAATGAAACCATTATTGTAATTATTGCTAATAGAATATTTAAATGAGATAAAACTAAATTGAATTAAATGTACATTGGTTAAATAAGATGTCTGCTGAAGTATTTTATTGAAAGTATTGCTGGGCCAGGGAGGTGACTTATGGGTTCAAAGCATGTACTCCTATTGCAGGGGGTGATCTGGGTTCAGTTCCCAGAACCCAAAGAGTGGCTAACAACTATTGCTATGGTTCCAGGAGATCCTTCTGGCCTGAGTACACTGCCCATGTGATATATATACACACACAATATTCACACTTAGAAAGTAAATAAATCTAAAATAAAATTTCTAAGTATTGTCTCCTCTTTAAGGTGTCTAGACTCTGGGAAAAGGGCCTGCCGTGGCTGACTGGTACCAGGTAAGCATGCCTGAGAGCAGCTAATGAAATGTAGATCTAATAAATCTTCTAGGAGAGGAATGCCTTTACCGTCTGTGATGTGCGCCAGCACTCCCTTCCTTCTCTTTGTGGCTCTGAGAAGTCCACATGACTATCTTCCTTCACCTTCTCTGATCTTTTCCATGTCTGTTTTTTTGAAGGTCACAAAGATGTTTGGGGGATCATGTTTCCACTGTTTTCTGGATTCTGGGCCTTGTGTAGGGGCTCCCAGGCTGCCTGCTTGCTACACTCATGGATGGCTTGCAACATTGAACCTAAGCTTCCTTTACATTTGTATCAGGACATCATTGTGTATGTTGTGTGTGTGTGTGTGTGTGTGTGTGTATGTGCACACGCGCGCGCCTGAAGTAAGTAAGAGACAGGAGTAGGGAAGAGAGGAGGAAGGTAAGTGGACATTGTGCTGTCACAGCGCAGGCTCACCTGGTACTCCAGAACTCAGTGATGCTGAGGCAGAGACTGGTCAGTTATAGAGCTCAGCACCATGTAAGGGTATCCTCCTCTCCCCCCACCCCCGGCTGCTCATGGGTAATGACTGTCTCTACTCCTCTCTCTCTGTCTCACACAATGTCAATGAATGCTCATGGCTCATGGCTTACCTTGAAGTCCTTGGTGATAGCTTGCAACTTTCAGCATCACCAGACTGAACTCCAGCCAGCCTGCCTTTTATCTCAGAGTATCTTGTTGCTGGGGCACAGGGTCCTTGCCGGGAGGGAGGGGCAGAGTCAGATGTCCAGCATTCAGTACAGAGGAAGGAGCTCATACCCAGGCCCCTTCTCACAGAATGGAGCCTGGGTTTCCATTCACTGAGAGAAACACTCAACAAAGGCCACATTCTTCTCCTGGCTTCAGCTTGTTTTCAGCCCACATTTATTTCTGAACATAGCCACCCACTCAATCCGGCATCCCACACTTATGTATGTCTGGACAGACAACTATGAAGACGTCATTCCGGAAGATACTGTCCCCCAAACAAGAACTGGTCTTCTGCGAGCGAGTCTCAAATACCCCGAGGTTCTGTGCTGGGACCTTCCTTCCTGCAGTGTAGTCAGTGAGTCTCAAATACCCCGAGGTTCTGTGTCTGGGACCTTCCTTCCTGCAGTGTAGTCAGTGAGTCTCAAATACCCCGAGGTTCTGTGTCTGGGACCTTCCTTCCTGCAGTGTGGACAGTGAGTCTCAAATACCCCAGGTTCTGTGTCTGGGACCTTCCTTCCTGCAGTGTGAACATCCCCCTAGTTAGGTCAGTGAGGAAGCTTTACAACAACAAAGCTCTGCTGTTCTCACGTTGGGAGATGACAGGACAGAGAAAGCTGTAATCACTGGTTACATCTGGGTACTAGTCTTTAGGGTCACCATGGCAACGCACTTCTAGGTGTGTCTGTGAGGGCATTTCTAGAGAGGTTTAACAGAGGACAGAAGACTGCTGAATGTGCATTATACCGTGCTAGGGTCTAGGGTCCCAGAAAGGAGATGAACAGAGCTGAGTTCTCTCTGCCTCCTAGCTGTGAACACAGTGAGGCCTAGCAGTCGCCTGCACGCATGCGCATGCGCTCGTCCTGCTCTTTACACCAGAACTAACCTGCTGTAATGGGCTCACCCTCAAACTGTACGCTAAAGTAGGCCTTTCCTTCCTTCTGCTCATGTGTTAGTTATTTGGCCAAGACAATAGGACACATGACTGACACATTGTTTGAGAAGTCCATGCTAGAGTGGCCATCAAGGAATCATGATACAGAAACAAAACAGGTGTGACTCTGAGCTACTGGGCTTCGGACATACGCCTTACCCACTGTAAGACTCGCTGTGGTCAGTGGTAGGAGCAGAAGATGCCCACGTTTTGGAGACTTGAGTGAGAATACACCAAGGGCATGGCCTGTGTGAGAGATTCAGCGTGGACTATGTGAGAGAGTGTGGTGCAGGCCCTGCATCTGGCCTTGTGGTGGGACTGCTCACTAGCATCTCTCCGAGCTGCCTTGCCTCCATGTAAGCTTTCAACTTTCTCCTCAAGTTTTCACTCATGACCTTTCGTGTAGTTTCTCCCCACCCAAATCCATGGGCTTCTCGGGAGTCTCCATGGGGATAAATGAATTGTGGTTTTTTAATCAGTCTTTCTTTGTGTTTAAAAATGAAACTCCCAATGACCTTATCAACTTAGTGTGGGAGGATGAGCAAATAGAAAGTGGTCACTGTCTGCTCACAAATGCGACATGCCCATAATCTTGGCATTGGCATTGGTGAGGAAAAAGGTGGAGAATGGTCATGGGGTGTAGCCGGGGATCTGTAGTGAGTTCCAGGGTAGTATGGGCTAAAATGAGACATTGTCTTTAAACAAACAAGCATAAAAGCAGACACTATATTCTTGGAGTTAGATTTTAAGTGAGAAGGCAGTTGTAGTTATTTGTTATAGAAAGGACATCATCCCTCTGTAGACTTGCTTTGTGTGTGTTTCCGTTGAATGATACCATATTTGGCGTTGTTCATTCATTGGCATTGAACCCACTGTACTTTGTGCCCAAATCGAGTTTATCTGACATGCATTGATTTCCACTGAGGCTCACCACAGCCTTACAGCTCACCAGTCACTATGGGGAAGCTCCACCTTAAGACACCAAGTTACCAAAAACCTACAAAGGGGTTGACACCACATGACCACAGAGTTATAGCATGTATCTATGAAAGGTGAGACCAGAAGGCAGAGGACCACCTTGCTCAGCCTTGGGCAGTGCTTCTGGCCAATCATTACATATCCATGAAGGACCCCAAAGGACAGTGAGTGCCACCTGGCTCTGGCTGAGAAATTAGCTGTACTGAGAGGCAAGCTGTGTGAGCATGCAGTCTGTGACTGCTGAATGCACTACGCCCCTGGATGGGTCATCTAGGGAATTGTGTTCCAGACTGACAGGTTCACCTGACATTACTTCTGACGTTCACGAACACTCTCAGCCTTAGAACAATTTCCCCAAACTTAACAAACTCCCTCCACCCCCTGAGATACCACTCTCCACACTGGCCTCCGTATCAGCCTCCACCTGTGTGCTGCCCACCCCCACACAGCCTGAACACGGCCCTGCGGCCATCATTGTTAGGTCTGAGATCTCTTATTTCCAAGGACACACAGAGCAGAATAAGATCAAGGCCTTAATAGTGTCCCCTGATTCTGTCCCAATTCTTCACCCTTGGGTGAGATGACCCTGAGGCAGGTGCCACCAGATTCTCAGAAGGTTCCAGAAAGATTGAGCCCTGTCACCTGCAGCACATCTTTCAGTGGTGGGTGGAGCTAGTGGTGACATAGTAGAGGTAGTAGTTGTAGTGGGGCTACTACCTGTTTTATAAATGACTTTTGTCTAAAAGCTAGAGTCAGTTTTGGCTCTCACCAAGACTCTACCTAAGGTAGACAATTTTCCCTGGGTGTTGGAATGGAACATCTGCCATTTCTGCAGACTGTAGGACCTCACAACTTAGAGAAAGCAGCTGGGTTGGGTCCGTGTTGCTGTAACACAATACCAGAGGCAACTTAAACGCAAGAAGGGCTTATTTGTGCTCATGGTGGGGAGCAAAGAAAGAACTCACAGTGTAAGAGATAGAAAGCAGAGAGAGAAAGCTGTGTGGAGAGGGGTCCAGACAAAAGCACTCTTTAGGGCATAGCCTCCAAAGAACCCCACTTCCTCAAGTGTCTACCCTCTCCCACTTCCTCAAGTGTCTACCCTCTCCCACTTCCTCAAGTG
>NW_022196905.1:153950747-153952070 GCF_008632895.1 Mastomys coucha | reverse complement strand
TGTCTACCCTCTCCCACTTCCTCAAGTGTCTACCCTCTCCCACTTCCTCAAGTGTCTACCCTCTCCCAGCAACGTCACCAACTACAGGACAAGCTTTGACCAAATGAGGCTCTGCGGACATTCAGATCCAAAGTGTAGAAAGTGTAAAAAGTGTAGAAAGTGTAGAAAGCAAGTTCGACCCTGGTCCTGGTTGGTTACTACCAACTCCTCAATGTCCTGAAGTATTGGGGCAGACACTCAGAGTCCCCACAACAGGGTTGCTCCGCTCAGTAGCTTGTCTTAGTTCACAGTTGGAGTCTGAGATGCAGATGTAAATAGAAGCTGGTTCACTCGGAATGTTTTAGGAGACATTGGCTCTAGACCTTTCTTTGAGCCCGGGATCTCCAGTGCCGCTTGGTGCTCCTCAGTGCTCCCCAGTGCTCTTGGGTGCTACTCGGCTGGTAGCCACCTCATTGCTGCCTCTGCTCTGTTACACTCCATTCTGCGTGGTTCTGCCTGTGTTGCTCCTTCTGTAAGGACATTGAATCTAAGCCAGTCACATGACTTCATCAACTCTGGAGTAAGTCTGTAAAGACGATCCCAAGCACAGTCCTTGACACAGCTCAGCGGGTGAGGGTGTTCATTGCCATTTCTGATGGCCTCAGATGCTCGGTCCCTGGGACCCACGTGGAAGGAGAGAACTGAAACCTGAGAGCTATGTTCTTTCTTCCACATACACAGCAGATTAGTCACGTGTTCCACTTTCCCCTACTCACAAGATAAATAAATTCACTGAAAGAAATTTTTTTTTTAAAGACCATACTAAATCTATCCTAAGGTCACACACACTGGAAGTTAGTGCTTGAAAACATCACAGGCACGCAGGGTTCAGCTGGTAGCCATGTTACATGCTCCATCATGTCTCAGTTATTTTTCTTACAGCCCTGATTAAGCAATTCCAGGGAGGAAGGGTTTGATTTGGCTCCTGGTTTGAGGGCAGACAGTCTATGGTGGCAGGGGGTCCGCGCAATGCGTGATCCATGTCTGCTCTTATTTTAGAGGAATGAGAGGCAGACACAGAGCAAGCTTGCACCCAGACAACTCCTAATTTCCAATCCGTTCATTGTAGGACTCCTGCCCATGGACTGTGCAGCTCACATCCCAGCAGATCTTCCAGGCTCTGTTAAACCAGGTGAAAACCTCTGTCCCACACAAAGACATGACCTTTGCTATTGCCTTAGGTGTTTCTTGAGCAAATCAAGTGGACCCTTGAATTTACATCACTTTACCAAGGAGCAGCCCCCCACCCCACCCCGCCTGTGCCCCGCCCCGCCCATATCCCCC
>NW_022196905.1:153916053-153950712 GCF_008632895.1 Mastomys coucha | reverse complement strand
TCCCGCCTCCAGCCCCACCCCGCCCTGCCCTCACAACACCACAGTGTCGTTCAGCCATTTAAACCCCAGGGTGATCCCTCCTTTTCTCGTGGCTTTCACCCCTTTGTCACTACAGAACAAGTTATCCATTTCCCACACACTTCATTGCTTATTAAACATTGAGGGGGGAGAAAAGCATACATCAACTTGATGTCTCTCTGAATAATTATATTTTCAACCTTAAGTATTTAATTTTCCAATTCAATCTAAGATGCTTGTTTGACATTTATAAAATATTATTAAATCCTTGGTGAAAGTAACAATTACCAGTGACACCAATCTCCTCCAGGACAATTACCCTGCTCAAGAGAAGGCTTTCAGGTGCAATTAAATAAAATACTAATGTGAAAATTTTCTGTCCAAGATCTCATAGGGCTTTACTAAGTTCATGGTGCCTTCTGCTCAGTTTAATTTGTATTTTTTTCTACAAGAAAATGGGTATGAATACAGGTGATGATATCTTATTTGTCTCTGAGGGACACTGTGTACAGCTACAGTAGTTCTGAGCAGAGCTGGACCGTTTTCCTGCAGAGAACACCCTGGCTGAGGCACTCTTCTCTTGACCAGACTGTTTTCCTGCAGAGAATGCCCTGGCCAAGGTTCTCTCCTTTCTGGTTGTTTGTTTTGTAAGATTCTTAATGTTTTCTGTGTTCTGTTTCTGAAACAACAGCCCATGGGAATAAGGACACACTGCCCTGTGAAGGAGGCAGATGGGTAGTTTATAGTGCTGTAAACCAGGACCTGGGCAGGTGTGTCCATGGCTGGAGAGACAGGCTTAGCTCAAGTTGCTAATAGCAACAGGCACAGATCTGGGCTTCAGCCACAGGAAATCATGTCCATGCCAGGCTGCTGTCAGCAACAAAGACAGGGAGGTGCATCAGGTCCTCATCTCTGTCTAGCATCAGAGGTGTGTGTGTGTGTCACTCTGTTGTGACACATTCACCAGAGTTGAGCCCTCAGACATGGGTTCAAGCCAACAGAGAGTCTGTAATAACCGGCTGGAGACTATACCAGGTGTTTGGAATGTAAATGCAGTCCTGAACCTTTTTCAGGTTTTAAGAACAGAAATTACAACATGGGGTTAACACACCCCAGTTAGCAAAACAGTTAGCCAAAAGCAGAGCTATAGAAGCCAGAAAGTACATTCAGAGACTTTCCCTGAACTGTGGACTTTGATGGATGAGTGCTGCCTGTGCTCTGGACTAGTCGCCACCACCCTACCTGCCCTCGAAGGTTGGAGTTGAGGTGGCCTGCTGCAGCAAGCTCACTTGAATGCTGCTACAAGTGCCTTTAATAGCCCCCACCTGTGCCCCATTGGTCCCAAGAAGCATCACTTCTAAACAGTAATTCCTGATTGGCTGGCATTGTTTGCGCCAGCAATCCATGGTCTCTAAGGCAGTCTTCAGTTAGGTCTTCCTGCAGGAGATGGCTTTGGGGCTGCGCCTCCCTCACCCCACCAGCGTTTACATAGAGGTGGCTGCAGCTGCTCCCCCTACAGATGAAGTCTTTGTTCTCCTTTAGGCAGGTGGTGCTGTCTACATATTGGGTTCCAAGGCCTGATAGTATTTCCATCCTGGAGTCAGTTGTGCTAATATCTGGGGACCTACTAAGGTGTGTGTGTGTGGGGTGCATTACAGGCTCACAGATGTTCTGAACCAGGGAAGCAATAGCTACCCTTCAGCCAGCAGTCAGAGGGGCAACCCTACTTTCTGCTCATAATAGAGGCCTCACCCAGTGTATTCTCAAAAGGAAAAGGACCAGCAGAATGAATATATATCGGAACACACACACACACACACACACACACACCCTGAGGATCTGCTGAAGGCTTGGAGGGCTTTGAAAAGCCCCTGGTCTTTAGTTTATGTTGGGACACAGAAAAGCTGTGGTCTTGGTGATGGTGGCACGAGGGACAGGATAGACTAATTCACCAATGAGAGGTGGAAAAGGCAGGAGCACTTTGTCCTTGGGCCTCTTTGTATCTTCCAGAAGATGCTGTTCACCTCAAAGAGGGTCTGGAAAAGCCTTCACAGACCTGTGCAGGTGAGCCTCATAGTTCATTCTAAATCGAAGCAATCTGATGATCAAAACCAACCATCCAACCAACTGACTCAGAATCTCTCACAATCCTTGTCCGAGAGACAAGATGGCTGGCTTTATTTGGTTTATTGTTGGCCCCTATTTCTTCTGTATAAACAGGCTGTGACTCTGCAGGACAGGGACTTGGATCCTCTGCTTCACAGGCTGTTGGTGAGGTTGCCATCCCTTACAGGACATGTATGTCCAGTGTCAGCATTTCCTAGCTCTTCCTCAAGGTGGACAGTTGAAGATAACTGCTCTACTTTGTGTTTCTGTTGTGATAAAACCTCATAATCCAAACCATCTTGGAAATAAAAGGCCACCCTGAAGGGAAGTCAGGGCAGAAGCTCATGGCAGGAGCCTATGGGCAGGAATAGAGACAGAGACTATGGAGGAATTTCATTTACTGGTTTGTTTCTAGACCCATGTCCAACTACGTTTCTTACAGCTCTGAGGATCACGTGTCCAAGTGTGACACCATCCATAGTGGTCTGGGCCCTCACATATTAATTATTAATCAGGAAAACACTCATAGGCTTACCTACAGGACAATCCGATGGCATTTTGGCAATGGAAGTTTCCTCTTCCATTGATGACCCAAGCTTGTGTCACGTTGACAAAACATTACACAAAACAGTGACCCAACTCAGTGCTGGGAAAAGAGTAATTAGTAAGTGCCGCTTCTCATAGTTGCCAAACCTTGAGGAATCTACCCCAAAGTAGAAAGACAGAAGTCTAGCTTTACTTTGCATCCACAGGCTAACTGACCTGTGTCCATACTGCCTGTTGTGTATGGGTGTAAGTCCCTCAACCCTGACCAGAGCTTCTCCATGGCTTTCCTGCCTCCCCTTGTCCTACCAGTCAGTGACATGACACGCATTCACATTCATCAAAATGCTGAGGGTCCTCCACAGTTGCTCCATCTACATATTCCACAATTCTTTCCATGGATGATCAGAAAAGGTCTCGTTGCATTATTCCTGGAAGGAGGGAGATAGCAAGAACATTGTGTGCATGTTCAGACCTGGAAATAAAACTGTGAGGACACAGGAACAGGTGGAGGCCCAGCTGAGCCCTGAGCCCTGAGCCCTGAGCACTGTCTTCTTTATTTCTCACGCTGTGAAACAGAATCTTGCTGTCTTACCTTAGCAGCTGTGGGTGATGCTTTCCAAGCAGCCGGCACCCAGAATCAAGAGCAGATCTACTTTGTTGAGTAACTGCCAACCTCTCTGTCACTCATATGTTGAGTTTTGGTCTTTTGAGATCTATTATCTGTGAGCTTTTAAGACTTGGTTGTCTTAGAGATGAGAGGGTTTGTATGTATATCTTGGCCCCAAGTTATTTTTGATTGGTAAATAAAGATGTTAACAGTTGATAGCTGGGTAGAAGAGATATAGGTGGGCTTAGGTTTTGGGGCTTAGGAGTCGGAGAGGGATCGTGAAGGGAGAATAATGCAGCAGGAGGAAGAAGTTGTCATGGCTTAGGACTCAAGAGAATGTACTCCCAGAGCTGACCAATTAGAGTTACAAGTAGCCCAGCTGAAACATAATAAATAACAACTTTGGGTTATGATAAGAAAATGGATCCTAACAGCACAGAGGGAAGGCAGCTGCACAGCTTTTGTACTGTTTAAGACTTACTGTAAACAAAAAGGTTGTGTGTGGTTTTTTATCCGGGAACTTACCCTGAGTTGGGATTAAATATTTCTGCAACGCTCATACATTGTTTCTTCCTAAGAACATTTTCGCTGCCTGCCTTGCCATGGGCACAGACACCTGTGCGTATGTGACTGTAGGGGTACGTTTGGTACAGTGCACATGTGGAGGTCGGAGGACATCCTCCAGTACTGATCCTCGTCTTCCATCTTGTTTGTCTGACTGTGCTCTGCTGGTTGCTCTGCGATGTCTGGAGATGTTCCTGTCTCCATCTCCTGTGTAGGAACCCTAGCATTGTAGACATCCATAGTCATCTTCCTTTTATGTGGGGATTTGAACTTGGGTCCTCAGGCTTTTGTAGCAAGGCCCTTTATCCAGTGAGCCATTGTCTCAGCACACATGGCTTTTGTTGTTGTTGTTGTTTATGAGATGAAGTTCATCAGGGCACTAGTCTGTTGAACACATGACGAAAATGACAGCCCTGTGCTCTGATAATGGCTCCCACATCTCACCTGAGCTCACTATGGGGAAATGTCTCTGTGTGTCCATTTTCTTAAAGTAACTTCTTATAGGAAACTGACCAGCAAGTTGTTTCACACACAACAATGTCTTTCTTCTAAGGAACTTGTTTTGTGGAGGTCACCCTTCCCAAAGTATCCTTGACAATGAGTGTCAACCTAGCACCAGCTCATGAAGTTCCCAAAAATGCAGAGCTCTGATGAACATAATATGCATTGATCTTCACTGTGGATGCCCATTAAAATGTTTCCAGCTCCTCTCAGCTCCTCAGCTCCTCTCAGCTCCCAGGGTAACCTGTTATGTATTCTGGGAGAGTATTGTGTGCTCAGGAGTATCTTCTCCAGAGAGCCTTTAAATGCTAATTAATTAGATAATGCATCCTTGCCATACCATGAGGTCCAATTCACAATTGGATCTGGCATATGGTGCTGGAGAAATATCTCCCAAGACACTGCACAGGCTTCCAGAGAGAGTGACTAGTAAGAGAAGCCCTCCTCCGTGGCCCTAATGAGACCAGCAGAGGAGCAGAAGCCTGGGGGCAAGCTATTTGCAAATCAATCACTATCCCAGCCCCAAGGTTTCCATCCTGGAGTGGCTTCACAGAAGGAGAAAGAATCTCTGACTGGTCATTGTCAGTGTATGAGGATCCATACTAATATCCTTGCAAAAGCATGCTGTTGATCACTTCGACTTTCCACATATGTACGAAATACAAGCCTAGGAGATGACGGTTTGTCCAGGAGCTGGGGAGCCAGCAGAGGGTGAGGCATAGGTTGTATAGGCACAGGCTCTGTCTGAGCAAGGCAGCATGGGAGTAGCACTTTCACCCCTGTGCATCTCAGATGACGATGACTGAGGGAGTGTGCTCCTGGGTCCCAGCTCTCTCTTTAAGAGCAGGTTCTAGGTGCTAAGTCTTGGACTGCAGGTACTGAAGGCTCATAGTTGAGACCCTCTCTGGGACTCTCTTCAGCTGAGCAGAGTTTCTGGAAGTGTGCTTGTATATGAGTGGCCTCCCACATCACTAGGCTTCCTCACCTCCATGGTTTTTGGAGAGGTGTCTTGTTCCACCCTGATTTAACACCTGGAATGTCACTCTGCAGGGTCCCCCATTTCCTGCTGTGATTGTGATTGTCCCTGCCCCTTGATAACTCCCTTTCTTATTTCATACATGCTATCCTTCCCTGCATAGGTCAGGCCAGGGATGGAAGAAGAGGACCAAGTCTGAGGAGGCACCTTGGGCATGTACTGTCAAACAGAGTCCTCAAAGCCCTCACAAAGGCAAGCCTGTGAGACTTTGATGGGGGACCACTTCCATGATCCAAAGGAAAGATAGTATCTAAAGGTCCTAGCTAATCAAGTCCATTGATGCAGGGGCCCTCACCCCAATTCTCAGGGGGGTCACATTGTTTTACTGCTGTATTCTGAGTATGGCATGGCAGAGCTGCTGGGGTTGCGCATCTATGTCTACAGGGCTCAGCATTCAGCCTCCATCCGCAGCTCCTCCTGCTCCCTGTCTGAGAGGAAGGTCACCTCTGAATTTGACAAGGAACATAACTGTCAGCTTAGGTTACTCAACACAGTGCCATAGATAGATGTCTCCCATGAAAATGCCTTCCCAGTAAGGAGGCTGGAAGTCCAGGCATGATGCTGACTAGCTTCCTCACGAAAGCTTTCCTGATGGCTTGCAGATCACAGCCTCCCTTCAGTGTCCTCCTAAGAAAGAGTGAGACCTTCAGGATGATCCCTCTCCCTCAGGGGTGGGGGTACTGATCTCATCTGATGATGAGAGTGAGACCTGTAGGGTGGGGGTACTGATCTCATCTGATGATCAGACAGAGCCTTACTCTCATGACTACAGTGCTTCCTTCTCAAGGGCCCCAAGACCCAGTTCCATCACATAAACAGGCACAAATTCCTCCTGTGAATTAGGAGGATGCATTCAATGCACAGGGGCCCTCTGAGGTCTACTCTTGTGGATTTTCTTTCAGTCTCCCTGGTGCATGAGTCCCACCCAGTCTTTACCCTGTGGATATGTAGATCCCTCCTGGAAGAAGGACTGCCTATGTGCCCCTGGCTTATATTTATCAGCTGCCAGCATAGAATCTCTCCTTCAGTTCTCAAAACTCAACTATCTCTAGGCATGTCAAATATTCAGTTGGAAGCAAAATACAGTGTTGTACAGGCCATCACATCAATAGCCTCTGCAGGGAGCACTAGGTTACACAGTCCTGAAATCCCTGCCATCCTATGGTCTACATGCCCCATAATCCCTACAGTGCCTAAGTTACAGCACTGACTGTGGTGATCTCACTACATAGCTTGGGATGACCTCAAAACCCCAGAACTTTTGCCACAGCCTCCTGAAAGATGGTATTACAGATGTGCTCTACCATGCTCAGCTGGGGCCAAGTCTCTCTCTCTCTCTCTGTCTCTCTCTGTCTCGTCTGTCTGTCTGTCTGTCTGTCTCTCTCTCTCTCTCATATGTGCCTATGTGTATGACTGTCTTTTTGTCTATCTCTATACCTGTCTGTCTGTCTCTCTCCTCCATCTCTCTCTGTCTCTGTCTGTCTCCCTCCCTCCCTTTGTGTGTGTGTGTGTGTGTGTGTGTGTGTGTGTGTGTGTGTGTGTGTGTGTGGTGTCTTTGTGAATATGTGTGACCACAGGTCAATGGTGGGTGCCTTTTTTAATGTCTCCCCACTTTACTTTTTACTAGTCTTTCTCTGAATCTGAGTGCTCACCGACTTGGCTAGGATGGCTGGCAGTTAGCTTTAGGAATCCCCCCTCCCCCGTTTCACTTTCCAAGGGCTGGAATTACAGGTCACTGGCTATTTTGCATCCTACCAACTGGACCATCTCCTTAGCCTTAAGGTTGCTTATTTATATGCCACAGAGAAAGGCCCCTGTGAGTGGTGCTATGTATGAATAATAGCTCTTTAGTGGTGGCCACACCTAATTGACCTTAAAAGTTTAGAAAGATATCAGCAATAGGAACAGCCATGTTACCAACAGCTCTGTGGACTCCCTAGAGAATTCTGTTGCACATCTTCAGCTGTGGACTCTGAGCCTGGAACCCCTTGTTCAGGGAACCCTGAAGAGGATATTTGTCCATTTTCAGGTGTGGCTTCTGCTCTGTTCATTCATCATTTTTATCTATCTATCTGTATCCATCTGTCTGTCCATCATCCATCCACCCCTGCACCCATCCTTCATCCATGCATCCATCCTATCATTATCTGTCCATCCATTGTTGTCTGTCCATCCATCTATCCATCCATCTGTCCACCCATTTATCCATCTTATTCTTTGTACTCAGACTTAGAAGTGACTAATCCACACCCTGAGGGAGCAGAGGGACTGGCTTTGCTGCTCAGCTACAATGAAGACACATCACAAGGCATGTACAATAGGAAGGTGCTGTCCCCCTTGGAGGCTTGTTGGAGTCCTGAGAGACTAGCTGTGTAGCAAGCAAAGCCTATGCCAGTTATGAAAGTATACTATGGGTTGGCGAGCAGGAGCACATCAGGGTGAGTGAGCAGGAGCACATCAGGGTGAGTGAGCAGGAGCACCTCAGGGTGAGTGAGCAGGAGCACATCAGGGTAGGTGAGCAGGAGTACCTCAGGGTGAGTGAGCAGGAGCACATCAGGGTAGGTGAGCAGGAGCGCCTCAGGGTGAGTGAGCAGGAGCACATCAGGGTAGGTGAGCAGGAGCACCTCAGGGTGAGTGAGCAGGAGCACATCAGGGTAGGTGAGCAGGAGCGCCTCAGGGTGAGTGAGCAGGAGCACCTCGGGATGAGTGAGCAGGAGCACCTCGGGGCAGGTGAGCAGAAGCACCTCGGGGTAGGTGAGCAGGAGCACCTCGGGGTAGGTGAGCAGGAGCACCTCAGGGTGAGTGAGCAGGAGCACCTCGGGGTAGGTGAGCAGGAGCACCTCGGGGTGAGTGAGCAGGAGCACCTCAGGGTGAGTGAGCAGGAGCACCTCGGGGTGAGTGAGCAGGAGCACCTCGGGGTGAGTGAGCAGGAGCACCTCGGGGTAGGTGAGCAGGAGCACCTCGGGGTAGGTGAGCAGGAGCACCTCGGGGTAGGTGAGCAGGAGCACCTCAGGGTGAGTGAGCAGGAGCACCTCAGGGTGAGTGAGCAGGAGCACCTCAGGGTGAGTGAGCAGGAGCACCTCAGGGTGAGTGAGCAGGAGCACAGAGACCTGGAGATGAAGACGCAATAGGCAACAAAATCCAGGGAAGGATTTTTTTTAAAAAAAAGCAACACTCAATTATTTCATTTGCTCTTCAGCTATCAAAATATTGAAAAATCGAAATAGTCCATGCAGATGAGTGTTCTGCAAAAATGTCTCATCCATGTGGGGGTCTCCAAATTGACCAAACCTTTTGGTATCCGATAAACATATCCTTTGGTCCCATGGTGGCTTCTTTGAGAATGAATCCTCAGATCTTGCTTCTAAACAGGAAGAAAGAACCTAGTGAAGGCTAAGGGACTTAGAAAAGCTTGGCATAATTCAGAATTCAGTAGGATGATAATATTGAAATAATACTGTTTTCCTTTTGTTGTTGGTTTTTTTTGTTTGTTTGTTTTGTTTTTTTCAAGATAGGGTTTCTCTGTGTAGCCCTGGTTGTCCTGAACTCACCCTGTAGACCAGGCTGGTCTTGAACTCAGAAATCCACCTGCCTCTGCCTCC
Source organism: Mastomys coucha (assembly GCF_008632895.1). NCBI lineage: Eukaryota > Metazoa > Chordata > Mammalia > Rodentia > Muridae > Mastomys > Mastomys coucha. Next base: position 153,941,732 of record NW_022196905.1, on the reverse strand, counting down.
CAAGTGCTGGGATTTAAGGCATGCACTACCACTGCCTGGCCAATACCCTGTTTTCAATGTAGGATCAAACCCAAAGTATGATAGGTCATAATGAGACTACTAAATCCATGTGACAACATGGAACCCCTGTGTTCTCATAGATATGATTTGTCTGTGCCCTGAACAAGTGGCAATGTGACAGCTTCTGGAATCTTCTTTGTAAAATATGAGTGTGAGCTAATTAGCATGCCAGCTCTTTGCCATATCTATCACATGTATGACATTTACATGTATGTTCTGCTCTAAGACAACAGAGGTACCTCCCTTGGGGCTGAAATGCCCAGGGACTCGGTCCCCTCTTGCCCATGGGGGTGAGGTTTTTTTCCCCACAGGCAGATAGATATGACTGTCCTGGAAAAGTGAGAGAGGGTCAAAATCCTTCTGGGGCTTTGCTGTGTGGAGGTCGGTGATTTGCTGCAGAAGAGCTGCACCGATGACTGTGATGTGTGCCTCTGTGGAAGATGTGCCCAGCCAGCCAGGCCTACTATCCCTAGCAGGTCATTGCTTCTGGAGGGGGTGGGGTGATGTGGAATGGTTAGCTCTGGCTGGGTCCAGTCTCCTCTGACCCCAGACATTCTTTACTTGTGAGGTTCCTTTAATCCTCCCTCCCTTCCAGACTCAGGTCTTCCAGCAAGGTTTTGGTTTTCTGGGGAATGTGAGTGGGCTTGTTCTGGCAACTCTGGGATGAAGGTGCTGGGATTTGTTTGTGTGGACTCTTCTGTCCCTACTGAAGGTTCTTTGTGTGGAACGGTGAGAGAAACAGGGCGTTGGCCGCAACAGCTCACGGTGATGCCACAGTGTGGTGTGTGCAGCGCAGAGCAGGTGCCCAGAGCACATGTGTCTCCTTCTTTCTTTCTTTCTTTTCCTGCGCCACAGACAGGATGTGGGAACGCAGCCTCTGAGCCTGGGGATGGAAGAGGCGTGAAAGAGGAGCACGTCATTGTTCTGGAAGGTTCGTTTTTGCACTGTGGTGAGGCAGGGATGTGAGCAGCAGAAACCCTCAGAAGGGAGCTCGATTTGAAGCAAGGAGGGGGCTCTGTGTGCTGATGTCCCTTCCTTTGGCACCTTGCTGAACTCAGTTTCAAGGCACACGAATAACAAATAGCGTGCCTGGTGCCCTAGGTAGGCTTTTGCTTATGCCGCATTTGCAGAGGCCTCTCTGTGATGACAGAGAGGGGTCTCTCTCTAATGAGATGCTGACCACCCGCATGAATTCTGTGCCTCTGGTTTTGCAAGGCCAAGCATCACTTGAGCCTGAAACAAATAGACCAGACAAGCCCCACTTCTGCTCAGGGCCCAGCCTGGGAGGAGCACAAGCTCCCTGATGGAGCGAAGAGAGAAAGCCAGTTACCTCTGCCCTTAGATTAGGAAGGAACAGGGGGTCTGAAGTCCTTTCTGGGCTGGCATTGCCCTGGGTGGCCTTGGCTCTTCCTCCTCCAGGCTCAGGTGTGAAGAGGAGATATGATCCCTGTGCTCTGCAAGACAACAATGTCGTCACCCAGCGAGTGCCCCAGGGCTCAGAGAGGCCAAGGCAGGAACAGACAAGGACACAATGAACCCAGTTGTCCTAGGAGGGCACAAAGCTTGCCAGGCTGGGGCAAGATGGCATAGATGCCCTGCCTGTCGCCCTGGGGGAGGCCGGGGCTTTATCTGGGTCTCTCCCTTCCGCCCGTTCTACTTTGAGAAGGCTGGGACTGGTGACCCACATGCTTTGAATGGATTTTTCTATTTTTGTGACTGCCTCTGCTGTCACCAACGCATTCTGGCATTTTCTACTCTTTTTACATTGCTTACAGCCTGGATGGAGACAAAAACATTACACCCTGGGCCAAGACAGTTAGAAATCAGGGCACCAGAGCCTCTGAACGGAGCAGACAACAACCTGCCTAAGTGGTGTGGAGTCTCTGCCAGCCAGTGGCGTCTGTCATCTGTCACCGGAGGGGCTCACTGGCTGGAAGATGGCATTTTGGAGATTTATGGAAATTACAGTCATTTTCAAAAACAACAACAACAACAAAAAAATCAACCTGCCTCTTATCCCAAAACACCAGCTACGAAGGACAGACCCACCCACAAACACGCAGGAGGTCTTTGCTGTCGTTTATTTATTTTGTATCAAATGCATATTATTATAGAAAACAACATGCAGCTTCAAAATAAGTATATTGTGGAATACCCCAGTGCAGTGAATTAGCATAGGAAATTATTACTCACACGTACTCCGGGATACTGTTGGTGTTCTGAAAACACCACCTAAAATCTACTCTACTGGTTTCAAGCTCAAATCACTACGGTGTGACCTGTTCATTGTTTATTTATTTGTTGTAGAAATTGAACCCAGGGTCTTGCAAACACAAGGCAGGCAGGCAGGCACTCTTCCCCCATCCATTTGGTTTTTATTTTGAGGGTGGGTACGTGGAGTGAGCCCATGTCAGGACAGGACACCTATAAACTCACCAGCAGAGTCATCCTGGTGTTTCCTGGGCTTGGCTGCGGTGCCGAAGCTACCTAAACACTGAGGGATGACTAAATCACACCTAACTAACTTAGATTTTTTTCTGTCTCTCTACTTTCAATACCTTGCAGGGTCTGGTCAGAAGTACACGCCAACACCGTGCTTGCAAGGGGGTAGATAAATGCAGGTCTGTGTGTGTCAGCATCTCCCTTCATCCTGCCTTCCCTCTCTTTCTGCTTTGTCTCATTTCAAGGCACCAGAACTCTGGTCAAACATTTGTAGGTTTTCTTCTTTCATTTCGTCTTTATTTCTCTTAGAACAGACCGTAAAGCTTTAATACGCCCATAAATCTTAGGGTCTTCGTCACACTGACTGTGTTTGTTGTTTAATGTCTGTGTTTACAGTTCAGGTGAAAGAGGAAGGGCTTGTGGGATGAGGAGGTCACAGCCGCCCTAGGCAGGCTCAGCCCTGGGGTTTAATGAGGGAGCGAGGAGGCGCCAAAGGGCTCAAGGAATTAACCCAGACCAAGCCTGGGTTTCCACTCAGCAGCCTTATGGGCTGCGGGTACGACACAAAGCGTCCCAGGATCAGAGTGTGAATAGAGGATGCTCAGTGTGGAATGACTCTGGAAGCAAAGACCAGAGCAAGGAAATCTCAGGGGTGGCTCCTGGGTAGGCCAGCCAACCCTTTATGTTCTTGCCTCCCACTGGCCTCAGGCAGTTGTGTGGCTTCTGAGCCCTCCCTCCCATCCCTTCATCCATCCTCCTCCTCCAGTGCGGGCATTCAGTTGTGCAGTGTGGGTATTAGAAGTTAGGACTTCGGTGAACATAATTCAGCCCATAGAGATGGCTCTGAAAGTGCCTCACCACCACCGCAGGGTCGGCCCTAGTGATGGGTCTTTGCTGCTGTTCTTTGTGAGGAGCTGCTGAGGCCTCTGGGCTGAGCTCGCTGCATAATCAGGGAGGGCCCAGGAACAGCATTCAAATTAAATATTTATCCTGATCTTTCATGGCCCTACTTACATGGGGGGCAGTTATTGTGATGCTAATTAGCTTTACCAGCATATAGTTCCTGGCAATAAAAGGTCTGTGCATAATTAGTTTATATGAAAGAAATGACCCTGGTAAATATTAAATATTTAATAATGAATATTTAATAACTCAAAATAACCACCTATCACAGTTGGCCAGAAAAACTACAATCCTGGACTCTGAGAAAACCAACTCCGTCATAAACAATTTACAAAAACAACATCTGTCCACTGCATTACTTTATCCAGGGAAAGCAGGCCTCTGGCCATTTGGGGTTCAGCACATATGGATACCTGGGTGGCCTCTCCCACTCTGAGTCCGGTCACATGCACAGCAAATCAGGAAGGAAGCTGTAGCCCCCGGCAGACGGTTAGGTATAGGTGTTGCAGTACAAAGCTCCTCCGTCTCCTTTTCATTCTGGGCTCCATGAGGTGGGAAATGTGTCCTGCTGGAAGCCTAACATGTTACAATTTTGAGTAAACGCTTGTATGCTTCTGTTACAGAGCAGGGCTTCTCTACCATCATTATCTGCACACTGGTGAGTTATGTTGTTGCTGTGACTGAATATCTGGTAACAAACAACTTAATGGGGCTGATGAATTTGTTTTGGCTCTGGGTTTCAGGCGAGAAGGTCCACCATGGTGGTGAAGGCAGGACTGTGGCAGCTCTGTGCTTGCAGGAGCAGGAAGCAGTCCTTTACGTCTACCTCAGTACACCAGAAAGCAGAAAGAGACAGAGGGCAGCAGCTTGCAAAGGCAGAATAGTTTTGAAGTTTGGTCCATTCTGAGACCCTAACATGCAGGATGGTGTCACCAGGGTTCAGCTTCTCTCCTTCATAAAATCTATCATGAGGGAGCTGGAGTGATGGGCTCAGTAGTTAAGAGCACTGACTATTCTTCCTGAGCCCTGAGTTCAATTCCCAGCAACCACATGATGGCTCACAACCATCTGGAATGGATTGAGATGCCCTCTTCTGGTGTGTCTGAAGGCAACGACAGTGTACTCACATACACAAAACAAGTAAATCTTTAAAAAAGTCCATCTCAGATGAGTCCAAATACCCTATGTGTTTCTTCATCCAATAGTGTTGACAATCTAGAAATCGTCACAACCATCTTTAATCACTACTATACTTAGTGATAGTATAGTACCACTAAGCCGTGAGTGAAGCCTGACAGATGGGACAGAGAGAGACTCAGTGAAGACTGTACGGCTGTGGAGAAAGCAGAACATAGTTGGAGATCTGGGGAGGCTTCATGGGCATGAAGGGCCCCTGAGAAACACTGACTGAGGGCGCATTGAGAGGAAGGGCCAACATCTCTGAACTGGTTGGGAGGAGGGGTTCCTGCTGTGGTAAAGAGTGGGTGCAGGAGACACTGAGGGAGGAGAGGCTCCTGCCGTGGTAACGAGTGGGTGCAGGGGCCACTGAGGGGTTCCTTCCTGGCCACCACATGCTCCATGGAGGAAAGGAAAGCTCAGGATGCTCACAGTGGCCAGTATCCCATGCAGGTTTAGATGGAGAGAGTGGATGTCCTAGGAGGAAGCAGAAAGAGAGGAAGTCCCATGAGAGGGGTTGAGGAGAGCCTCCATTTCAGAAGGTTAGAGAGGTGCTATTGAGAGGAGGCAAGCTAGACTCCAAGGATGTGTGCAGCGATGAGCTTCAACAGTTTGTTAACACTTAAAGCTCACTTTTCCACTGAGCAAGCCAGCGATGGGGAAACAGTACAGCTGCAGATGCATGGCCACAGATATGGGGACAGCCCGTGGGGTGACCAGACCAGAATGGGGAATCCTAGCTCACTTCTGTTGTCTGTAGGCTTTCCCTACACCACCTCCCACTGCTAGGAATCACATTACCAGAACACGAGTTCAGCCTCTGGGTGGAAACTAAGAGAACTGATAGCTTTCTTTTCTTTTTAAGAGATGTTGAAAGTGAAGCCCGGGACTTGACTGTGGTCTATGAGCAGGTGGAGTCATTTCAGGACAGTTTAAGGCTGTGACCCTCGTGTCTCAGAATCCTGCCACACTTGGAAATCCAGATGATGCAGATGTTACTAGTAGAGCTACGATGCAGGTATGCTAAAGAAGGTTGGGCCCCAATCCTATCAGTCTGCATCCTTGTAAGAAGAAAGCTGCATGAAGACCAGCCCTGGGAGAAGCCATGTGGCAAGATCAGAGTAAAGCCTGGGCTTTTATTGGTTCTAGGAAGCTGGAAGAGGCTCAGAGAGTTAACTTGCTGTTTGATGGTAGTGTTTTCTGCTGAGCTGTCTTCACACTCTGGTCCCCAGCACTGTGACAGAGGCGGTTTCTACTGCTGGAAGCCACTGAACCTGATAATACTTTGTTACAGATCCCCAGGAGAACAGACCCATACAAATCTTGTGCTCTACATCATGAATCTCAAAACAACAACAACGACAACAACAACAACAACAACAACAACAACAAAACCCAACCCCCCCAAAAAACACACACACAAAAAACCAATGACTATCTTATTTGAAACTGTTATGAATATTGAAGCTAGGCCCCCAGTAAGTGGCCGAGACTCTGTTCATCTTTTATACCTCAGCTGCAGTGAGTCGGCCCTCACCAGTTTCTTCCTCACACACCGGACTTTGTCTCTCTTTAGGCACAGAGCATGGTCTCGCTCACTCTCCTCCCTCAAAACGCAGCAGCAGCTCTTACATATTTCATTCTCGTTTTGAGTGATCTCTGCTCCACTTCCAGCATAGATCTGAGGCAGCTTCTCATCAAAACATGGATGCAAGTTTTATGCATGCCGAAGATGCTGACAGTTGGAAGACACGCCCGTAAAGCATGTAATGATATACGGTTATGTGGCCGTGTGTGCCGGAAAGGCAGTAAATTTTTGTGACTTCTAGATGAAGATGTATCCTTCTAATACCGGCTAGCAGGTTATTCTGTTTATTTATTTTATCAATTTTGTTCTTTTGTTTTCCTGGTGCTTTCTCAGACTGATAGAACAATCACGGCCTGATATGAACGGTGAATATTCCACTCTCTCATGTGGGACTTACAGAGGAACAGACGGAAGGGGTCGGGCAGCAGCTGGGGGCTCTCTGTTGTCTCTATCTTTGGGCACCCCTCTGGTTGATTGGCTGCAGGTCACGCATCAGTCTTCCCTCAGAATGCAGGGGGCAAACTCAGCTGTGTGGGGGTCTGTCTCCAACACTCCCTCTGTGAAGCAATCTGACAACTGAAGGTTTGTCAAGGCAGCACTGGCATGCCCCTTTGTAACCTTTCCCCACCACTTCCTTCAAGGCCAAGTCCTGGACAGTGGTTGCTGGTCATCTTCCTGTCCTTTGCTTTACTGCTCAGTGACTGGATCACATGCCACCCTAAGTTAGTGCTTGGCAAATTGTTTTGATCTCGTCATTCCGGGATCCCTTTGGTATTTTTCTAGGAGTTCCTAGGAGACCACTGATGTCCTTTGAGTCACACAGCTGAAGACAAGCTGGTCCTAAAGACAATGATCTTTCTTCTCTGCTTTTTTGGCTGATGGTCACTATGGGTGGATGTTCTGGACTTCAGAGGACTGATTCTAAACACAGTATAGACTCAGTCTCTGCCCTACTAGTTGGGCTCCCATGCTGCAGCATGAGTGTTCAGGGAAGACCAGCAGCCTTTCACACACTGACTGCTCATTCTGTAAACAGAGACCTTCAGGTGTGAACTTCTCCTAGGGACTTAAACATTCCCTTGTGAAGGGGGAGGAAAGTTCCAAATCCCATGAACTGCACAGGGACTTATAAGACTCTCGAAGGCCCTGGGTGAGACTGTGTAAGTACTATACCACTGGCGAGATTTGTCAGTGGTGGGGCTGCCTGCAAGCTGTGCAGGAATCTCAAGTAGTGTAGCTTTCTTGAGTTGTCTGTGTTGGGGTGGAGCTCAACTCACACATGCTCCTGTAAGTGGTCCCAACAAACCCACTAAGCTGTCAGAATGGAATCTTCGGTCTGTTATTTCCCCTCTGTAAACAGACTTCTCAGGAAAAGAATTCCCAACCCCTCCTTGTGGAAGACAGCGTTGTAACCACCGTGTTTTCACCAGCAGGATCCCCAGAGATGTTGCTCATGGTTCCAGATTAAGGAAGGATAACAGCAAGTAGTGATGGGAGCAGAGCACTTGCCTGCCACAAAGGGAGAAAGCCATGGTAAGAAGCTAGGCAGCTTGGCCTTAGAACCATCTTCCTTGAATCACCTGTGCCATGACAGCGAAGTAGCAGTGGAAGGGAATGTGCAGACTGAAGCGCAAGAAATGGAAGATGAGGCAGAGGTCCAAGTAAATTGGCTTGTGCACTCACGAAGCCTGCAGGAGCAGAGGTAAGGGATGCTGAAGACAGGGACGCTGGTAGAAGTTGTTGGACTGAATGCTGCTGTCGGTAATAAGTCTCAGTGGACCTGGAATATCATCTTGCCGAGATCACCTGGGAAACTGATTGCCTTTCTTACAACCAAAACAGTCCCACAGGCCCTCTGCCCTGGACCTTTGGCATTCTGGACTAGTTCCGTTCTCACTTGTAGCCAAGTGTAACTCATATGCAATAAAGTCTCTTGCTCTCGGCTGGAAAAAAAGGAGAGAAGAAGGAAAAAGAAGGACAGAGAAGGAGAAAGAGAAGGGGAAAGGGAAGAAGGAGGAGGAGAAGAAGAAGAAAAAGAAGAAGAAGAAGAAGGAGGAGGAGGAGGAGGAGGAGGAGGAGGAGTAGAAGAAGAAGAAGAAGAAGAAGAAGAAGAAGAAGAAGAAGAAGAAGAAGAAGAAGAAGAAGAAGAAGAAGAAGAAGAAGAAGAAGAAGCAGCAGCTGGGGAGTAAAGAAGAAAAGATGCCCATCCCTAAGAGACAGTGTGTGGGGGAGAGGGTACCTACCCCTCGAAAAGAGGCAGTGAGATTTGGGCTTAATTAATCCCTCGATTTTCTCCCAAATCAGTTGATGCTATAGCTGTTGGCTGTCAGTTAGCTCACCAGAGTGGAGATCCTGGGCAAAGAAAGGTAAGAAGAGACCAGCATGCTCCAACAATGGGATGTCTGAGAGTAGCCTTCATTTCAGTGCTACAGATCTGTGCCCACAATCAGGATAAAGGTGGGGGCCAGCATGGCCCTGCAAGACTGGTCATATCCTCTCTACTTTGTGTGAAATATTAACCTAATAATCTGGCTAGAAAGAGGAGTCCAAGGCCAAATGAGCAAAACAATTAAAGCTGTGAGCAGGGACAAGGCCATGTGAGAATTAGGTTCCCAAAGTGTCTCACAGTACAGGGCATAATTTATAGTTGGTGACTCCGTTCAATTCCATATGTCACTCAGGACATTGAAATTGTCACTTCTTCTGTGAGTGTACCTATATGTCACTTGGACAGAGGGTTGCTGTGGAGTGACTCTCTTATTTCCTTTTCCTGTGCACACTTCACTAGCCCATTGCGATCTGGTAAACAGCAAGCACTAGGCATGTGGAGATGTGACGTCCATGTTCACACTCTCATCTGCTGGCAATGTCTAGAATTCTTTCTCATAGTAGGTTCCCACGAATACATGGGAAGATTTGCGGGACCCAGGTTGTGCCAGTCACAAAAAATACCAGGGTCTAATCCCCCTGTGCAGAGTGCTGAGCCTGTGCTTGAGTGAGTGAGCAGCCTGCTCAAGTATTGAGAGTGAGCTGTGGTGGGACAGTCTACGGCAAAAAGTGAGTTGAAGAGCCAGCAGCCTCTTACGATGATGAAGAATCGCGGCGTAGACATGTAAAATAAATTCTGGAAGCAATTGAGTGGCTCTTCTCCGTTTCTTGTGCTCCCTCTATATCACCTGCTGATTGCACACTTCCTTATTTATCTTCCTTGGAGTGGACAGAGAGGCCTAGACACCAGAAAGCGTAGCAGCAGTACAGATAAATTAACTAGCCACCCCATTGCCAGCTCAGGAGAAACTCATATCTCATGGTTCTAATGTAATCAGAGGCTACAAAATTTAATCAAGGGTTTCAGTATTTCATGCCTGTGAGAGAATTACTTTGAAATATTGTCTTTTCCCCCCTCCTGTTTCTTTTCTTTAAGCACAAGAAGAGACCAGAATGGATGCTGGATTTTTAACCAGCATCATTGAAATTTTCAGATCCCAGATGGGTCTTATATTAGAAACCTAAATATTTTTCTTCAAAGTGGAGATGAAGAGCCAAGCTGTAGATGAGTAGGCTAGGAGGAAAAATTTCCTAATTCTTGTTCTTTTAAAAGAACACCCAAATTGTTTTTTAAAGGGAATATATGAAACTGATATTTTAGGTTAAGCGAGAGATAACCAAAAGATAAGACACTCAAACCCTGAAATCCTGTTAACTTTGTAGTAGAACCTTCTATGAGACCCCCTTCTCTTTGCTACAAATGCTTATCTCTGTGAGACAGGATGCAGAAAGGGGATTCATAATCAGAATTTGGGAAAGTACTACATAGGATGCCTCATGTGTCTTTTGGAAAACTAAAGGTGAGTACCTCTTATGCTAAAGGGTACAAACAGTTGAATCAGGGCATCAAAGGAATGTCTCTACTCCCTGACTTGTCTAAGGCCATGGAGAATGTAGGGCAGGCGGTGAGACCCAGTGCATCCTGACAGGCTGGGGGACCTCCTAGGGACAAAACACACTGAAGGGAGAAATGGAAAGAGGATGTATGGAAGATGTCAGCTGGTGGTGTTCTGTGAGTCCACAAACAGTCCCCTTTCACCAGGGATTTGTACTGTAGAAAGCTTAGCTTATTTCCTGTTCTTGTAGCTGCAGACCTCTGCAATGCAGTCTGAGCAAGCTTTAGTCCACCATGACAGATGTCCCTATAGCAAAGGAGGGCAGGGTCACAGGATGCCTCTCCGGATAACTAAGATGGGTATCTGAGCAAGCAGAGTGGCTTGCCCTGAGCAGACAGTATTGGCAGCTTGTCCAAATCAAAACAAAACAAAACTGTTGGTGGCTCAGTGATGGTACAAGTTCCAGGGACCCAGAGGGACAACCTGAAGATAGATGAGGACTTAGGATATAGAATCCTAGCTCAGAGATGCTTTCCAGAGAACAGGTCAGCACACTCACTCTGTCCTACACGCTCTCGTACACACACACAGGTGAACAGGCAAATGGATGTACAACCACACACTTAGTTACAGATAAACACAAATGGGCATGTGCCACGGGCTGGCCGATCTGGGCCTCCCTCAACCCGCGGGAGAAACGGGGTCCTAGTCAGGTCGACAAGGCGTAGGTGAAGAAATGATGGCAGAGACGACACATGAAGTATAAGATCTAAATGTATTTCTTAGAAATGGTATCAGACTTTTACAGTCATTGCAAAAGAGGGATGATAAATCTGACAGCTCAATAGTTGAGGTACATCTGAGGCTATCTGAAACATACTGGGTCTAAAGCAACAGCTATCTCCTCTGAACTGGTGCTGAAACCCCCCGAGCCCAAGCACTCTGGGCCTGGGGGACTGCGGATTGCATGAATCTGAGTCCTAGCCCATCTAAGTTCTAGTGCTAGTCCTGCATGCGAGTCCAAGTCCTTCTTCTTCTCCCAGTCCTTGTTCTAGTGAAAAGCAAGCTTAAGTAGCATACAGCAAGCAGGGCTGATGTCAAGAGTCACGTAGGCAGGTGACCGCACATCAAGGTCAGTAGGGTCTGGTAGCTAGGTGTGAAGCAGGAGGAAGAGGAGTGGAGCCCTCCCTGTTGAGGTATTTTGATATTCCTAGGCTAATTCTCTGGTTCTGCTGGAGGCAATGACCAGGAGGTTTCAATCTAGCATTTCCTGCTAATTCTCTGGTTCTAGCCCGGGGCAGGCAGTGGGGAGTTCCGACCTGACTTAACACTTCTAGTTAATGTCCTTGAGTGGAAGCCCTTCGATTACTCTCTAGTACGTAAAACATTAAACCATCGATTGCCCTAAAGAATGTACTCGACCTCTGTTGCTAGCTCTAGCAAGGCAGTATCCTACAGAGAAATTACAAGTTATGGGAAGCTTGGTAATAAACCAGGATAGGTTAGAAACACTGTGTTGGCCAGGAGACAATGCCCAATCTTAACCATTTATGAATCATTTCTTGAGGTACCTTTATGCCTAATCATGAGGCGATTGGAAAGACTAATCTGGAACACATCTGAGTTAGGGGATATCAGCGACTGTCTGAAATCCAGGAGGCACAGATCTCTTTTTGGAATCTTATTGCCTCTTATCCTTTATCAGGATTTTATCCCCGATATTTTGGATGTGACTGGAGTAGACGAGTGTGCGTAGCAGGCATGCACATACACATTCATACAGAAACAGGCACAACTTCAATTGAGACACATGCACACAGCCATCAAAGGCTGTCACAACCACATTCCAGGTGGCCATGTACTTGTAAGAAAGAAGGTTTTTTGGAGTAGCTGAGGGAAGGTCTTGCTTGCATAGGGCTGCTGTTGGTGCAATGCAGGAAGCTGGGGAGTCCCACACCTTTATGTTGTCACCAGGCTTCTGAAACACTCACGAGGGACACCACTGTTCCTCTATGTTGAGGAAAATAGTAAACCACAAAGACCAAGTACTTTTTCACTGGAAGAAGGAACCAAAACAATTATTTACTATAATGTGCTCTCCTTCCCACTTCCGCTCCATATCTGTGTTGATTCATGGATGGTGACCTTTCTTTTCCTTAATAACAGCTTCCTTCCAGAGTGTCCTCACCTGTGAGCAGATGGTGACTTTTGTTGTCCCTACCTCAACATGTAGTATGGATGGATTTCTCAACTTAAATCAGTCAGTCTCATTAAAAAAAAAAAAAAAGATGCTATGAAGACATAACAGCCTGTGCCTGCTGTAAAGCAAGACACGGTGCAGCTCCAAAGATCCCCTAACTTTTGGTTTGCTTGTTTGGGGAATGAGCATTGGCTCCGGCTTTCTGCTCATTCCCTAAAGGCGTCATGTGTCATCCATGAACCTAAGAGGCTAGCTTCCCTTCTTAGGAAGGAGCTGTGTGTGCTATCTGGGCGATTTTCATAGCTGGGATAAAGGGCTGCCCAACTACCTTTGATTTCTGTGTGTATGTGACTGTCAGTCTATTGAATATGTGTGTAGCAAGAATATGTTTCAATAATCCCCCGATGGGATGATCTATAAGGTGTTTTCCTGCTCTTAATGTTTTATAATCTCTTTCCCACAATCGAGGATTGCGAAGAACTGTAAGTTACATCTTCACAGCTTTAACCTTTCCCAGTCCTCCCTTGATCAGCCCCCCCTCAGAATTCAGGTGGCTCAGTTCACCCAGAGGGTTGTGGGTAGAAGAGGCATGGGAAAGATGACTATAATCCCAGGCTCAAGAGTTGAATCCTAACCATGCCTGCCTCCCTCTCAGGGCTTGATTCCACCCAGGAGCGGGTCTGTAAGAGCAGAGGATAAACGTCTTTAAATAGCTCCTGATCTCCGTATCATTAATTTCCTGCCCCCCCAACTGAAATGCCTTGTAATTATCCAGCTGTAGGAATGCATAAGATGGTGCTAAATTTTACTTAAGTACAGCCTATCTCCAAAGCGGAAGCCAAAATATATAATTAGGTTGGCATTAACATTCGAGTGCTGTGCAAGTGATCTCGATGTCACAGAGGCTCTGGCGCTTGGGAAGGGGCAGGGCTGGCTAGGTTAATGTGGCAGAAACCCTGCTGTAATCATGGGCTCTCCCCAGCTCCAGTCATGGTGCCAGTGCAGGAGTCCCCACATGAAGCTGGGCTACCCTTGGCAGGTCCACGCCTCTGCGTCACAGGAACAAAGTCTAAACCCGTGAACGGAGGTAAAGAGCCAGCGGATTCCAGCATTCCACGTGGGCGCCGTCCCTGGCAAGAATCTATCACCTTGTCTATAAACAAAAAGCGAACATCCCCATTACCTCCAGGCACTGTTCCTGGATTGGGGCCATGATTTCCCACCGTAAATTCCAGAAGAATTTTCTTTATTTCTTTTTTTGTTTGTTTCTTTCTCTCAGACCGGCCCTGCTCACTCCAGCCCCCAGAATTTTCTAGTCAAGTAAACAAAGTGGTTACATTGGCTGCTGCCTGCCTGCAATAGCAATTAAAAGTCATAGAGAACTTGGGGATGCTGAACATTTCTCCATTTGCACTCATCATTTAAAAACTCTACAGTGTGAATTTGGCCAATTTATAAGGAAATGAACATTTTTAGTTTGGAAGTTGCTTAAAGCATAAGAAACGTTCTAAAGACACAAAATGGTGATACCAGCTGCGGCAAGCTGGCTACCTCAGCTCTCCTGACCTACAAAAGGGAGGGTATTAACCACAGTAGTAGGGGAGTAAAAAAAAAAATCTTAATCACTATTAATGAGATTCATTATAATATAGAGTCTCCCCACAATGAATTTTAAATGTCCCTTGTCCATTTCTCTATCAACACGACACAAAAGGAAACATCTGCTCCGTGGTGGCCATGGGGCTGCATTCTGATTAGCTGATATGGGTAATCTATCCATTACCGCGCCTGTCATGTTGATGGACAAAGGATCAATTTCGGTTCCCTATCAATCTTCCACCCAAAGCTCAAAGCTGGGGAGTATGTGTGGTGTGCTTTTAAAATCCCATATTAAAATTAATGCCCAGAAATTCAGCCTTGCCCACTCTGTTCTTTGCCTTTCTACTTCTTATTTATACTGATAGAAAGCAACCTTGTTTACTATTTGATGGGATGAAATTCTAGGCTAGTACATTTTAGGAAAGAAATTGAGTTATTCATGAACAACATAAGGTTTAATAAATCCTTCCTGGGAGTTTCTGCCTTGAGCTGCACTCTGTGCTAGAAACAGAAAGGGAGGGCTGGCCCGGGAGCGGCTGGCCCGGGAGCGGCTGGCCTATGGAGTCTCAGTCTTCTGGAAGACATGTTTAAAACAAGAAAAAAGGAGCATATAAAATCAACACTATAATAGTGTTTTCTACTAAAGCCAGTACTTTAAAACATTATTAGATCAGACAATCAGCATAAATATTGTAATCGGCCTGGTTTCCCTCCTTTTGTGTGTCTTTCTCTTTCAGCTGTCTCCCCTCTTCTACTCACATCCCAAGAACCAGACAGACAGATGTAGCCCTGACTTCAGAACCAGACAGACAGACAGATGTAGCCCTGACTTCAGAACCAGACAGACAGACAGATGTAGCCCTGACTTCAGAACCAGACAGACAGACAGATGTAGCCCTGACTTCAGAACCAGACAGACAGACAGATGTAGCCCTGACTTCAGAACCAGACAGACAGACAGATGTAGCCCTGACTTCAGAACCAGACAGACAGACAGATGTAGCCCTGACTTCAGAACCAGACTTCTTAGGCTGCAGGATGCACTTTTCTACTACTCTTGTTTGAGAAACTGCAAAACAACGATCCAAGGTAAAACCAAACGACCCCCAGCTGCAGAGCTCTGCTGGGGCTCTGGCTTACCAGCTGGAAGCCTTGCTTTCTACGAAAAGTTGAATGATTTGTCATTAAAACTATGAACTTTTTTTTTTTAAAGGATCTGACTTATATCAACACATTGAGGATGCACTTTGCTGATTGAAATGACTTGAGCTCTTTAGAAATATCTGCCCAAAAGATTCTGTTGATAGAAGTCAATCGAAGGGGGCTGGAGAGATGGATCAGTGGTTCATAGAACTGACTGCTCTTCCGAAGGTCCTGAGTTCAAATCCCACCAACCACATGGTGGCTCACAACCATCCATAATGAGATCTGATGCCCTCTTCTGAGGTGTCTGAAGATAGTTACAGTGTACTTATATATAAAAAATAAATCATAAAAAAGAGAAGTCATTCGAAATCTGCTCCATATAGAGGGAATTCACACTCTTCATTTTTATTTTGCTTGTAGAAACTGAAGAATGGGGAAAGAAATGAAGCTTCTCTACACTCCCTTTAGTTAGACAATCATCTGGAATTATATTCATTTTTTAATTCAATGATGTCACTATATCAGGAAAAGCCCATTCTATGAGCTCATGTTCCCACTTTAGTCTAGGGTAAGTTTTAGCATTCCTAAGCAAACTGCAAAGGCCACTGTATTCTAGATCACCTGACAGTTATACCACATCCATTTCTTGTCAGTGACTGCCAACTATTTACAGAACCAAAGGGATAAGATCAGTTTATATAAAGAGTTTGGTTTTGCACATGTGGTGTGATATCCCAAGTTCAGTGTGGGTCAAGAGGGGTCAAATCTAAATAAGTGACTACAAGCCTCTTGGTATAAGGAGTCCGGAGACTACTTACTAGAGACTGTTACCACTAGACAATCCTGGGACAGGAATTGGCTTTGCCTGCCAGGCCATTGGGGTGGGGGAACTGTTGGAAGAAATGTAAGTGAATTGTGGGCAGTATTTGACAACTTTAGGAGGGAGAGAGCATCGTGAAAGAAATGAGACAAATGCAGCTGAAAGCAGATGAAGAAGGTGAAGAATAATTGGCCACAGTTCTAATAAGAAGACAAACCTTGGAAATCAGTGGGGTTTGGCTTTGTAAGATGCAGGACCCTGGAGACTGAAGGGAGGCCATCCAGAGACTGCCCCACCTGGGGAATCCATCCCGTACACAGTCGTCAAACCAAGACATTGTGGATGCCAAGAAGTGGGTTGCTGACAGGAGCCTGATATAGCTGTCTCCTGAAAGGCTCTGCCAGTGCCTGACAAATACAGAGGTGGATGCTCGCAGCCAACCATTGGACTGAGCACCAGTCCCCAATGGAGGAGTTGGAAAAAGGACTAAAGAAGCAGAAGGGGTTTGCAACCTATAGAAAGAGCAACAGTATCAACCAACTAGGTCCCCCGAGAGCTTCCAGGGACTAAACCAGCAACCAAAGAGTACACATGGAAGAGCTGTGGCCCCAGCCGCATATGTAGCAGAGGGTGGCCTTGTTGGGCATCAATGGGAGGAGAGGCCCTTAGTCCTGTGAAGGTTCCATGCCCCAGTGCAGGGGAATGCCAGGGCAGGGAGGCAGGAGTGGGTGGGTTAATGAGCAGGAGTGGGGGGTGGAGGGGTAGAGGTAGGATCTCTATCCCAGATAGAGGATTTCCAGAGGAGAAATCGGGAAAGGAGATAACAATTGAAATGTAAATAAAGAAAATATCCAATAAAAGAAAAGAAAAGAGAATAATAAAAATAAGTTAGAAAAAAAAAGCTGCAGGCTTCTGGGAAACTCAAATGGTGTTCACACTGGTCCCAAGACACAACAATGTGCCTTTCTTTTGTCACTATGACCCATGTCAGAGGAACAACCACAGGGAAGAGAGAGACGGACAAGAGCCAACCATCACTTGCCTCTCTACAACATTTTATTTCATCTATCTGGGAAATCCAGATGTTTTAGGTAAGTATCATGCCACCCTCGGATACCACCTTCATCCCAATATACCTACTTTGCACTGTTTTCTGCCAAATGCTGAAATGACTGCCTGCTTTATGCAGGCTGATGTGTGTGTCTCCATCTGCATCTTGGTCTGTCTCTGCTACCTGCTGGGAGTGTGAGGGAAGGCCTGGCTCCTGACATGGCACTGATGAAGTTCATTGAAGGAACATGTGCATGTTATCTCCACACAGTTCCAACTGTCTCTGGAGATTCAGAGTTGGAGGGCGAAGCAGTGGGTACAGGAGGTCTAATGGGTACACGAGGGACTTCTCCAAGTGCCTGAAGGAGTCATAGGAGTCATACCATGCACGTGAGCACACACACGCAAACAGGCACATACACACATATAGACACACATAGACACAGACAGATACGGACAAACAGGCACACACACACACACACACAGACATATACAGAGACACACACACAAACAGACATATACAGAGACACACAGAGAGAGACAGACAGACACACACACATACAAACAGACACACACACACATAGACAAACAAACAGGGACACAGACACATACACAGACACAGACACACAGATACACACATAGAACGAGACACACACACATAAAGACAGACACAGACACACACCCACAGGTCCAAGGACCCAGCACGGTTCTCTAAGGGCCACTGATCCAGGGTCAGCTTGCTGATGCCTCAAGCTGATGGACAGTCTGGAGGAACGCCTAGACAGACACAGCCAGGCTACACTAGACAAGAAACGGTACACCTGCATGTGCACTAAACACAGAGCAGCCAGAACTGACCCAAAGCAAAGCAAGATGAACTGTGAAGCAGCTGATAAACATTTTTCAAAAGCAATGATTAATGCACAGATAGGAGCGTGGAAGGAAGTTATTAGTGGCAGGCCAAAGGGCTCTGATGAGATTAAGCTCAGTTAGATGCTTGCCTTACACGAAGCCATAGGAAGCATGCTTCTCAAATTAGTGAGTGATCTAAGCAGAGGGGAAGTGTGCAGATAAGCCAGTGAGAAGGGAACCAGAAGCTTCGGCCTTAAACGTGCTGTGAAACAAGCCAGAGGCTCTATGGAGACCCAGCTGATGAACCACTCTGCTTTTAAATGGGTTCGATGAGTTGAAATTTCCCTCCTACTATTGTGTCTAGAAATAGTCCCCAACTCAAAATCAAAATGGACATAGGTGGCCCTCACTTTTCAAGAAACTAAAATGAAAGGTAGAGAGAGGAAGCTATGCAGAGTGTCTTTCAAGAGCTACTTCAGTCAGTGTGGAAGCCATGAATGTGTATCCCCTATTCTTCTGGGATCCAGGAAAGATCAACAAAGTCCATCTCTCTAATGCAAAGGAGACCTGGGGTGAGGGAACCTTGAGTCTCCATGCCACCTGCTCCTGGCAGAGAATCAAGACTGAGTCTCCCTCTGAGAAAGTTTCTAGAAGAGTTGCTGGGGAGCCAGCAAATGTACAGGTGATGTCAGGTGTCTTCAGCTTCCCCTTGAGAAGAGTGTCAGGACCGGGACAGGCTTTACTGGAGGCCATGCAAGGCTACTCCATCTTGCTAGAAAAAGCAAGAAGTAAGAGATTGATTTGCACACCTACAGCCTTGTTGGGTGTTGAGACTCCCACAGTCCAGAACTAGGGACTCTGTTCCCATTGGGGGTCCCTCTGTGTTCATGTTGGTATCAGGTATCCTATTCTATTTTTTTAAGATTTATTTATTCATTTAATGCATATGAGTACACTGTAGCCATCTTCAGACACACCAGAAGAGGGCATCAGATCCCATTCCAGATGGTTGTGAGCCACCATGTGGTTGCTGGGAATTGAAATCAAGACCTCTGGAAGAGCAGTCAGTGCTCTCAACTGCTGAGCCTCCTCTCCAGCCCAGATGTCCTATTCTTAGTGACCTCATGTTGCATGAAACAGTGGCTTGCCACCCTGAAAGACTCCATTCAATAAATAGCTTTGGGTGTCCTTTTGAGGGTGAAGGATTCCTGCATGCCTAGGTGGACACAGAACACCATCTCTCTGACACCACCCATGCACAGACAAGAGAGGGTGTAACTCCTTCACGTGAACAAGAACAAAGGTTGCCATCCCACACTCTGATGGCAGAGGCCCCATTCAGCCCCATCTGACACCTGATGTGTACCTCAAGGACCAAGGGGCACGGAATGCCAGCTTCCCCGGGCTTCAGCCTGGCTTCATTCCTGCTGTTGACAGTACTATTCGAGTTCATCTAGATATTTATCTGTCTTTCCATTTCTTTATTATTTGTGCACCTAGACTCAGCTCAATGCTTTTGCTCTCAATCTGCGACACCCTTGGCTACAGCTGTTCCAGCCCCTGCAGTTCAGTTCTAGTTCACTATGTTATCATCAATATAGACAGATCCATTCCTTCCTAGCCATGGCTCCTTAAGGGTCTTTGAAACTCTGTGCCTTTAACCCTTAGTAGTTACCCATAACCTGCAAATATAGAGAAAGATGTATTGATGCTGGGATGCACATGTTAGCAAGATAGGAATAAAGTAAACTGTTCCCTTGGGCTGGGTTCACCAAGAAGGGCAGGATTGTCAGGCAAATCGTTGTCACTGAAGCTTTCACACCTTGTGAATTTATGTTATCTAATGATTTCTGACATTGTGGAAAGATTCAAAGGTGTTCCTTCATGCTTTCCACACAGCATGTTCATGACAGCCTACTCAAAACCGAGAAAGGCTAGAGACTGTCGGGACACATGGGGATGGTATGGATTTTCAAAGCAAAAGAGCTGATAAATTAGTTCCCCGGTGAAAATGAGTGCTGTAAAAAACAAAAAGCAAAACAAAACAAACAAAACACTATGACCAAGTGACCAAAGAGGGTAGGTTATAACTCAAGGTAGAGTGACCTCCCTGATGGGAACCAGCCAGGACAACCATCTCTGTGAACACAACGTGAGCGGAGACACAGTAGTAGCTCGTGCACAGTGTGTTTGTTGAGCGGCAGATGGAGGTGCCGTGTGAGCTGGGGAGAAAGTGAAAAGACTATCTAAACACACCAAAAATGACAGCCAATCAGAGACAGAGCTGAAGAGAACACTGACTGTGATTCAGCAGCGGCCATGACAAGCAGGAAACAGAAAAAGTGAGGCAGACATAGACAAAGCCACCGCTTGCTGACGGGGTCAGAACATCTAACAGTTTGCCTGCATGCAGTTCCAAAGCAGGAACAGCTCAAATACTTTAAGACCTTATTGTATTCCACAAGCTAAGCACTTACATTTCCCATTCCAAAGGATGCTTGCTTCACATCCCAAGGAAAAAAAATCTACATGAGAGAGACATTCAATGAATCTCAAACTTAGAAGGCACCTTGGATTCCTCTTGCTGCTGCAGAAAAATACACAGTTAAGAATATAAAATAACGTACTCACGAGCTCTCTTGTAGTTCTGGAGGTCAGGGTTCCAGTTAGTCTTAGATGGAAACCTGGGGCATCTGCTGAGCTGTGATCTTCCTGGAAGTTTTGGGAAGAGTCACATCACACCTTCTTGTGTCTCAGACTATCCACACTTCTGCTCATGGCTCCCTCCTTCATCTTCAAAGCCAGACTCATGGCATCTTCAGATCTCTCTGACCCCTGTCCATGGTCAGTACCTTCTCTGCTTGATACTCCAGCTTCCTCCTGACAAAGCCTCATGAGAACTGTTTCTCTGTAAGACCGTAGCATTTCCCTAGTCCCTTCTGCAGTTCTGAGGGAGCATTTTACATTCCTTATAGGTTCAGATGCAGGCAACTTTGAGAGGAGGCATTATCATTCCTGCCATAGAATGCACATCAAAAATTTTCCTCAAGGAAGATAAAGAGAAAAGCTAAGTTTGCTCACGCTTCTCCAGGCTACAGACAGAACAGAAAACAACTCTAATAGTTGTTGGCTGCTAGCTAACAAACGACTCAAAGCTCAGTGGCTTAAAGCAGCTAAAGCTTACACATCTGTGGTAAAGAGTTCAAGTGTGAAGGCACAGCTAGGACATTTCACTTTCAGGTGCATTATGCTTCTGATTCTGGGAATGGATTCCTTATTATAAAACAGCAAACTTCCTTCAGATTCAGGGAGCCCAGCAAGGAGGTTCCAGAGTTCAGGCACATTCTGCATTCTGTCATGTGTAAAGCAGAAGGCACGTGTATCAGAGGACCCCATCATTCTTTCTTTTTCTTTCTTTCTCTCTCTCTCTCTTTCTCTCTCTCTCTCTCTCTCTGTCTCTCTCTCTTTCTCTCCCCCTCTCTCTCTCGCCTTCTCTTTGTCTTTCTATCTTTTTATCATTAATATATTTATTTATTAACCTTACATCCCAATTGCAGCCACCCTCCCTTCTCTCCTGCCAGTCTACCCCTCCCACTTGATTTCCACTTTCAGGTATTGAACGGTTTTACAGTTTTATTCACCCCCTTCACCTGTTTGATTGCATTTTCCTGTATTTCATTAAGGGACTATTCATTTCCTCTTGAAAGGCCTCCATCATCTTTATAAGATTGGATTTAAGGTTATCAGCTTGTGCTTCAGCTGTCAGGATATCTAGGGCGCTCTGTGGTAGGAGAGCTGGGCTCTGGTGGTGTCATAGTGCCCAGGCTGCTCACGGTTGTGTTCTTGCACTGGTCTTTAGCCATCTGGCAATTCCTGGGGTTGGCTGCATATTCCTGATGCTGGCAGGACTCCTTAGGGAGGCAGGCAGAGCCATGGGCCTGATAGTGGAGCTCAGGAAAGAACATGATGCTCACCTATGCTGGCTGTGCCCCAGGTGGATCCAGCAGGCAGGCAGGGGATAGGTGGGGTTGGGTCTGGGTGTTCCTGCCCCCACCCCCCACCCCTGCCCCAGCCTTTAGGAAGGGAAGGCTATGGAGCTGGCAAACGAAGATACTGACAGTGTGCAGGTCACTCCTGCTCGCAGCTCACCCCTGCTCGTAGCTCACCACCCCTGCTCGCAGCTCATCACCCCTGCTCGCAGCTTACCCCTGCTCACCCAGACTGTCCTGGCAGCCAGTGGATCCCATTTTTAAGAAATGTCTAGATTCTATGGATCTACAGAAAAGGAAAGCCAACTTGCGATAGGGTTGAGAGAGTGGCCAGCAGAGTTGGGGAATGGCTGTTGGAAAATACTTGGTTTGTCAAAGGGTAATGGATGCCTTCTGAAGCAGACTGTGGCAAAGGTTGCACCACTCTGATGGTAGTTAAATGTTAAACTTTTGATGAAAAGAGGGGAGGGCATTCATACCCAGAGATAGCACAAAGAATGATCCTGAGCAGTATATTGACAAATACACATGAGCTAGTTTTTGCTTCTATACATTGAAAGACAGGAACTTAATTTGTTTAGTGTAGGAGTCATGTAACTGTTCAGTAACACATGCACAAACACACACACAAACACGTAAAAAGCAAAAAAATATAGATTATATATTTTTAATATATCTATATTATTGTTTATTTTACATTTTATCTATTTTAACTTTATTTGTTGTTTATATTATTTAATTTATTTGTATTATTTTGTTTTATTCATATTTATTTTGTTTATATTTCTTATTTATTATATTTTATTTATTCATTTGTTTATTTAAATATATTTATGTTAATTTTTATTTTTGTATATTAAAAATACAGAAAACACACAAACATTAAAAAAATCCTTCATTTGAAAGAAAACAAGTGAGATTTGTAATTATAGGTGTGATTTATTTCATTTAACATTGCGTACACTTTCAGAATTTTTCTTGCAAAAGTCATTAATTTCACTATTTTTTATGTCTGGACAAACCCCCACTGTGTCTTCTTAGCATGTTGCACTTTTCTGATTTGAGGAGCCTCAGCTGATTCCACTCGTTTGTATTGTGGAGAGTACAGGCATATATTTAAATGCATAAGTTATCTTTGGTGTGCTGACCTGGAGTCCCGAGGAACCACTGTGAGCATTCATGAGTTACATGGGACCCAGAGTCCCGAGGAACCACTGTGAGCATTCATGACTTACATGGAAGGAAGAGGCTATTTGAGCTTAGGGTTCAAGCAGGAGAGTTCTTTATGTTCTTAATGACACGGCCGCAGGAGCAGGGGCAGGAAGCTCAGTGCTTGTGTTGCGTTGCACTGATAGACTGTACTAACAGAGGGTGAGGCCACACACTTGCAAAGCACATCCTATGGTCCTTCCCCCAGCAAGGCTCCTCCTGTAAAGCTTCCATCACCTCCCTAAGCAGTACCATTCACAGTGGTGGTTTAAAGACTAAGTTTGAGGCACAATATATTTGTATATTATAAATGCTCTAAACCCAAAAACATTATAAAAAAAAAAGAGAAACAATCATGGTAGAATTCAATGGAAAATAATGGTAGAATTCAATCTATGGAAATAAAGTAGGGATCTATACCATTTCTGCAGACACTAGAATTAAATTAATTTCATCAATTATATCTAATTAACAAATAATGAAATACATTAAAACCACAATGTGATTTTCTTATTGAATTTCAATAGATTTTATAACACAGAGTTTTCAAAGAATGCAGGAAGCAGATATTCTCGAATTTTCTGGAGAAAAAGAAAATAGAAATAATTTTCTAGAAAGGGCAGTCTAGAAATGGCTGCATTTATCAAAATGTAAGGTATACATACTCTTTGGTCAATGGGTCACTCCTAGAAAAATTTGTTTTTATTTTTGTTTTTAAATAAATTTTTAGGCTAGCAAAATAATCTGAAAAACAGAATGCATGAAGTATTGTTTTTTTTAAATTCAAATATAAAATACGTAGTCACTGATCCATATTGACATAAATAAATTATTGAATAAGTCTATAAAGAAAAATAGAGAAATGAGTCACACAGAAAAGCATTCCCAATAACTCAGGCATACGTGTCAGTATCCAGGAAGACGACCATACACTGAGAGTGGGAGCTTCCTTCTAAGGAATGAATGGCTCAGTGGGAAAACCCACTCATAGCCCACCAGTAGTGACTGGTGCCTACTAGCAAGGTCAACATCCCGGGACAGCAATAACTCTCAGCCACTGCTCTGTGGCACAGGAAACCGAACCTTTTCTCTGTGATTTCCTTCAAACCTGTCTTCTGCTGTCTGCCAAGAGGGCCAAGCAGAGCCGGGGTGAATAGGTTCCACGGGGCTGGGGTCCAGCAGGGAGGAAGTGTTACAGCTCTCAAAGGAGAAGTTGGGAGATTTGGGCGGCCTCCGCAGGGCAAGTAGCTGAGGTCTCACTACCATCCAGGGATTGCACCAGCGACAGCGGTAGAAGCGGTGTTAGCCTGACGGGCCAGGTGGGTCCAAGATCTAGCTATGAGTGCTTCCAGAGAGAGAGACAGATCTCTTCCCCAAGGGTACAGCTCAGTAGAACAGTCACTTTCAGAGGATCCTCGGTGAAATAACTTGTGGACTTTATTCCACATGGACGGGACCATCGAGGAGCAGGGTAGGATTTGGGGGTAGGTTTTCCATTGGCTCAGTTTAAGACGTTAGTGATGCTTCATTTGTATGGGGAAGGAAGGACTCCAGGTGACTGACTGGTTGCCATGGTCTTCCCAGTGGGATAACCTGGTTACCTGTTCCCGAGAAGGTACAGAAATGGATCTTGAGTCTGATCTCAAGTCTCTGCGACCGAAGTTTCTGGGAACCGAATTCACTCAACCCTTATCGGGTCTTCTGTCTGGTGGCACCGCCCACTTGTCCCACACAAACCAATAACTCCACTCTAATCACTAGAAAGCCATTAGACAGATTCCACAGACAGTCTAAAAAATGCCAGCCCAGCAGTCCTCCAAGTTGTCAGTTATCCATAATAATGACAGACTGAGAGATTTCCCAGGCCAGCAGCACCCTGGGGAGGCAGGATGAATTAATGCGTGGTGGAAGCTCAAATCAGAAGAGATGGTAAAGTTAAGGGAATGAAAGGCAATATGTTTAACGGAGAGTCAATGGTGGTTATTAACTATTCCAAATACACCACGTATCACGTTTATCAAGTGAAGCTGAAGGAACAACCATTCCCCGCCCCCTTGGGGCCTTTGCCGCTTTTTGTGTTGGTGAAATGAAGCTTTCTGTTGAGTGTCTACAGCTGACCTCCAGTTTCCCCCGTCATCCCTGGCCTTCATCTCCATGTAGACACCAGGCATTTTGCAACTCTCTTAAGGAGCCCCACATTTTCTGAAGCCTTAGTCCTGGGCCTCTAGTGCAGGCTCCGAAGTCCCGGCCACACTTGTCTTTCAATCCCTTTGAGCTGTTTATCTCTGCTGGCAGATTTATTCAAACCCTTTAGGCTTAAATGCATTTTCTCAGGACAAATCAACCATAATACTGCATTAATGAAGCTTATTCACTCAGGCTACTGCAGGGACTCTCTCCCATTGATATGCATATGAGGTTCCCATTAATGGTAATAAGAGTGAAATATGTGGGCATACTGACATAAAAATAGGTCCCTCGGGCTCTACCTGTACTGTACATTTTGTTAATTGGGAAAAACTTAAAAAAACAAAACAAAACAAAACAAAAAATCAAATAAACAATTAAAAAAAATCACAAACCAGAAAATGGGGTGGGTGGGCGGGAAGCCAGCAACGTTAAAATGGCTTTAAAAGAGAGAAGAAGCGCTCCTGGAAAACAAGTCAAACTCCAGTCTCCTACTTCCGAAGCTTACGCGGAGGACACTGATGATTGGTTGCCTACACAGGAGGACACTGATGATTGGTTGCCTACACAGGAG
>NW_022196905.1:153888556-153916043 GCF_008632895.1 Mastomys coucha | reverse complement strand
GGACACTGATGATTGGTTGCCTACACAGGAGGACACTGATGATTGGTTGCCTACACAGGGGGACACTGATGATTGGTAGCCTACACAGGAGGATACTGATGATTGGTTGCCAACACAGGAGGACACTGATGATTGGTTGCTTACACAGGAGGACACGGATTGGCTGCTCACACAGGAAGACTCGGATTGGTTGCTTTCCGAGTTGTTGATAAAACCTGATGAAAATATCTAAGGAAGGAAGAGTGCTCCGACTTCTGAGAATTCTATCCATCATGGCGAGGAATGTGTAGGAGCAAGGCCATGAGGCAGATGGTCACCTTGCACCCTCAGTCAGGAGCCAAGAGCAAAAGTAAAAGCTAGTGCTCAGACTGGTCGCTCCTTCCCTGCGTCCTGCTCAGCCCCACTACAGCTCACAGTGCCAGCATTCAAGATAGATCTTCCCTCCTGGATTAAGCTTCCCTCTTAACTAACATCCTCGCAGACACTCCCAGAGATGTGTCTTCTAGGTTATTGCGAACCCAGTCGAGTGGACAAGATTAACATTATAGAAGTGTTTGGAAACTGCAGAAAGCTGTGCTGGCTTTTCCAGGTCTCCTCCTGTCCCTAGACACCACTCTGTTGCGGCTGCAGTGACTTCAATGGGAGCAGGATCCCCAAGCTGAAGCACTGAAGTGATAGCCCGCGTTGTCCTCAACACAGACACCAGCTGTGACTGTTAGTAGACCCCAAGAACATTCCCCAATTGCCTTGACTGTCTTCCTTGGTGTTTCTAAGATTTGTTGGTTCTCAGCAAGGCCAAGTCTACAGACTGACCCATTCTGTCTCCTGAAGACTTGGTGAACTGCACGCTCAGAGTGATAATTTAACACACTGCCACACACAATACAGAATCAGCTGTCTCCAAGATCTGGACCTAGCCTGGGCCATCCTTGGCACAGGCCAAGTCCTTGCGCTTTCTGAACTCTGACTTGCTGGAAACAGACCAATCAATCCCAGTATGAAATAAAGACACACTGCAGAAACACCAGGTCTGTGGGCAGACCTGAGCCTCTTTCCCCAAGGCTTCCTCGGGATTGTATAACCTGAATTCTGAATCTACCAGACTGTGGTAGTGGTGGTGGTGGTCATGTGATGATGATGATGATGATGATATATATATAGACAGATAAATAGATAGATAGATAGATAGATTTTTTTTTTCTGGTCTGCCACAGATGCCACACCCAAGATTTGACCTTCATCTCACCAATTTCAAAGCCAGGCTGTTGAGGCATCTCTCCTAATCTCTTCTAGCTATGAGATGTTTCAGGGATCTGTGCTTAGTGAAGAGACAAAATGTTCCAGACCCAGGAGATGCACACAAAATAGTAAACACAGGCTTTCTCTCCCATCCCTGACCAGCTTCATTAACAATGCAAATACATTCAGGAGTTCCTCTGTTGTGTGCCACCCAGGGGTGCCTGCTGGCAGTCTGCTGCCCCTAGCAAGATGGGGAAAGAAGACACAGGCCCACACAGCCTCTCACAGCTTACAGACCCTCCGGTGACAGTCACTAAAGCCTTCTGCCGCCCTAGGCAACCACCTGCTCTCCCTGCCAGTAAAACCATCCCTGGTGCAGCTTAATTCATCTCTGCCAGATGAATCCATGCACAAGTAGACCACCTTCATGCTTCTGTTAAACGGGGCCTACCAGTTCTGTGCATTCACTTTAATTTTTTAGCGGGGATTATAGTAAGTTGTTAGAAAAAAAGGAGGAGAAGAGAAGCTTGTGTGACCTCCCCTCTAGAAGCCCACGTAGCCCAGGATGAACTCGAAGCCATGTATGATTTCTAACCCACATCCCTGTTAGGTACTCGAATCACATATGTGCTCCACTCTCAGCCTTTTTAAAACACTTTTTTTATAAGAACATTTTTAGTTCTTTTTTCTCTTTCTGACTTCTTTCATAATTTTCTTATAGTCGTATACAATAAACATCTGCTTGAATGTTTCCTGTTTAATTGCCAGTGCTGGCTAGATTTATGTCAGCTTGAGACAGGCTAGAGTCATCTGAGAGGAGGGTGCCTCAGTGGAGGAAATTCCTCCATAAGACTGGGCTGTAGGCAAGGCTGTGGGGCATCTTCTTAATTAGTGATTGATGGGGGAGGGCCCAGTCTATTACGGGTGGTATTGTTCCTGGGCTGTGGTCCTGGGTGGTTCTATAAAAACAAAACAAAACAGGTTGAGCAAAGCCGTGAGGAGCAGCCCAGCAAGCAGCGCCCCTCCATGGCCTCTGCATTGGCTCCTGCCTCCAGGTTTCCTGCTCTGTTGGAGTTCCTGTCCTGACTTCCTTCAGTGATGAACTATTATCTGGAACTGTGAGTGAAATAAATGCTTTCTCCTCCAATTGGGTTATGGTTCTTCCATCACGGCAATAGCAACCCTAAGACACCACCACACTAAAATCCATTCGAGAAAGGACAGAAATCAAAGAATCCAATGGTTGTTGGACCATCTCTTGATGTTGCTGTAGATACAGTATTACATGGTACACAGCCATCATATATATTATGTCTCAAATCTCCTCCAGACACACAGGGGACCAACTCAGTGTTACAGGCAAAGACTTTCTACCATCTCTGTAGCTATGCTGATACTGTAATGAGACAACACATAAGATATTTTGTATCTGCCTTCCCCAAAATATACAAGACAGAGGTCTGAGAGATTAGATTTGAGTCTGGGGTCCCAGACCCCATAAGTTAAAATGTGGAGATGCTGGGAGGCTCTGCTCATCCACACACACACACTCCTTTTGCATTTGACCTTCGTTGTATAGATAGGTCCCCAGAAATATTTACCCATGCTTTTCTGGTGTTCAGGAGAGCAACCAGAAGATGAACTCATGCTTCCCCTACAAGCTTGGGAATAAGCTACAGTTGATTCTTCTGCACTCCTGGGTGTCTAGGTCTCAGTAGAGGAAGGGAAGAAAGCATGGGCTCTAGTGGAGAAAGACCCTTATTCCTTTACAAAGATCAAGTTCAGAAGATGACAAGACAAGGGCCCCCTCGAAAGCCATGCTGAACCTATCCCATTGTCTTGGGTCCTCCACAGAGTAGAAAAGAGTTAGGATCTGAGCACCAGCATTCATTCACAACTCTGCTTCCAGGTTGAGTGTGAAGGTCATCCTGCATGCGCTCTCTCTGTGGAGTGCCAACACTCAGTACCCTCCAGGTCATCCTGCATGCGCTCTCTCTGTGGAGTGCCAACATTCAGTACCCTCTAGCTCAGCTGCACCTGCTCCCCTGGGCTTCACTTTCACCAGGTTGGAAATGCTGACATTCATGCCTGGTTTAGAACTGCTAGGGCAAACAGAGCTTAGGACCTCTTGGAAGTCAGTCTACAGGACTCTGTCAACCCTCCACAGTGCCAGGACTTTCTGAGAAGCTTGGGGATGTGCTTTCTGACTCATCTGTTTGGAGTCATGTTCCCTACTCTGAAAGACAGGGGTCGAAATGGCAGTGCTTTCCGGTCTTCAGCCCTTCGCAACTTTGGTTTAGTTAGTGTTGCTATAGTCATGTTCAACCTGTTTTGGGAAGCACTGATGATTACCAAACACCCAACAATAGACAACATATCAGGTTTCGAGAGCAGTGGCCAGTGTAGAGCATCCCACATTCTCAATACTCCATCTCCCATCACAGTGAGGTTTCCACCACATGGGAAGAAAGAGGAGAAAACATGCCGTTAGTGACCACAGGAGTGTGTAAATATTGATTATGCATGTCATCAGGCATCTTAGCTTACATTCTGCTTTACCTTCTGAAGGGTTAGGCCAATCCCATGTCCTTTCTAGCCATTAACTTAGACTGCCAATGCCCACAAAAGTAAGATTTGTGAAATCAACTCCTGTAACAGATAGGAAAAGAGGCATAGCATTTTAAAATATCACCTTAATTTTCTCTTGGCCTCTGGTCCCCTTCAGGGTGTGGGCTGACGCAGTTAACTTGTCAGAGAGTTCAAGCTTCCAGAACTTTTATGCAGTAGGCATAAAAGTGTGAGGCACAGAGTCCTCAGTAAGGTGAGGCTAGACATTAACTTCATTACCAGGACTGACAAACGGGAAGCGGAGCCTGTGGAGAGGGGCGGAGCCTTGGAGAGGGGTGGAGCCTTGGAGGGGTGGAGCCTTGGAGAGGGGTGGAGCCTTGGAGAGGGGTGGAGCCTTAGAGAGGGGTGGAGCCTTGGAGAGGGGTGGAGCCTTGGAGGGGTGGAGCCTATGGAGAGGGGTGGAGCCTTGGAGAGGGGTGGAGTCTTGGAGGGGTGGAGCCTTGGAGAGGGGTGGAGTCTTGGAGGGGTGGAGCCTTGGAGAGGGGTGGAACCTGTGAGGAGGGGTGGAGCCCTGGAGAGGGGCAGAACCTGTGAGAGGGAAGAATGCATCAAGCACTTGCTGTGCAAGCCTTAGGGCTGGAGTGTATAAACACCAACCAAAGAGATGAGTGTAGTGACACCTGCCTAGAGTCCCAGCACTGGGGACAGAGAGGGGAGATTCCCAGAGGGTCCTTGACAAGCTAGCCCAGAAGACAGGATGAACTACAGGTTCAGCGAGATACCCATCTCTAAAGATAAAGTGGGGAGCCATTGAGGCCCATCCAACATCAGCCTCTGACCTATACATACACTTGAATGGATGAGAGTACACACACATACACACATACACACACACACACACACACAGAGAGAGAGAGAGAGAGAGAGAGAGAGAGAGAGAGAGAGAGAGAGAGAGATTGATTTTGCAAATCTGCTCAACAAGAGGGAGATCATGCCTGGCACTGGAAACTTAGTCAAGAACCCAAGGGGAGTGAGGCCGTTGGTCTCAGACCTACAACTACATTACTAAGTCAACATCGTCCCTAACTACACTCTAAAAGTCTGTCCTTATACCCACAGGTAAGTGTAGTACTCACCCATCAGCAACGAAATCCTTTTTACAATAGACAGAGACAATTACATAAAGCCATAACCAATCAAAATGCAAAGTGCTGGAGCCCAGTCCAATGGGTGCATCTACAACACAACTACACCCAAGACTCAGAAGACAGTAGGAGATGAGGGTGAAAGATCATAGGAGCCAGAGGATCAAGGTGCTTGGTGTGAGGTCATGTCTTCTAGACATGTCTGGAGCTACAGCCATGAAGTCTCACCAACATGTCTGTTTAAACATGAGCTGAGCAGGGACAGCGTCAACAGACATGCTAACATGGATGGGGGAAATCTCACTAGGTCTCAACCCTACACAAAGAACTACAGGAAAGGAAGGAATGTTCAGGGTAGGAAAGACAGGCGTGCCTGGGGAAGAGCACATCAGCACATGGCCAGTTCTGAAAACAAATGTATCTCATTATATGGAATGAGTGGGTTGCGTTTATGTGCTTACTTATATATACATACACACACATTTGTACACATGGAACGACTACTAGAGAAAAAGAGGTCATGCATTTGAACGACAGCATGAGGATATGGGGGAGGTTTGGAGAGAGCAAGGGAAGGGGATGCTGTAACTGTAATATCAGAAGTCCAATTGCTGCAGGAAACTGAGTGCATGATGCTCATGACTAAAGCATCTACACAAGGAACAAGGTGGCTTCTTTGTTTTTAAAGCTGGCCACATTTTCTGTGGTTACTTATGTGATGGTTATTGATTTGCAAGAAATAAATAGAAGAGAGTCCTGATGGAGTTTAATGCAAAAAGGATGGCTTTGTCAGCTGCTGGCATCATTATGATGTCAGAAACCTTTCATCTCAAAGACCGAGCAATTTTATATGTATTTAAACAAACGTGGTTCCTGAGAGAGGCAGTGTGATTGCTAATTCAGAGCTGAGGCAATCTTAAAGAGGCCTGCGTGTGACTCATCCAGGTCAAAAACAGATGATGGATCTCAGAGCTATGCATTGGTTAATCGGTTTTGCATGAGAGCCCGGCTCAATTTGTTCCTTTTGTGCCAACCAGACGACTCCCGTCGGCGTGTCGGTGTCAGTGTCTCTGAACTTGCGAGCTACACTGAGTTACCAGGAAAGAAAGTTCAAAACATGAGGTGCTGGCCTGTGATGGATAATACTGACTATAAACTTGACTCACTCTTGAATCAGCTGTACCTTGAATGGGGTGGCCTAATGCCACTGCCCAGAGCTGATAAAAAGGACAAAGCAAACTGAGCTCTATCTGTCTGGCTAAGCAATCTGACCACCTGCGCAATCTGCCGCTAGCTACTCTTCCAAGATGGAGGACCTTCAAACTGTGAGCCATGAGAAACCCTTCATTCTTTATGTTGCTCTTATCAGCTATTTTGTTATAGTACCGAAGAGCAGCCAACTTAGGGCCCGTCCCAGACACACGGATCCATGAGTGTCTTATAGAAATCCACCACAGGAATTTCTGGTAGCTGCTGGGGTCTGCTAGATGGCTTTCCACATCTCCGTTGGCCCTAGAATGATGTGCTGAAGAGCCCTGTTTCTTGAAGGTGAGCATGCTGCTGAGCCCCTTAGCTCAGCCTTGCCCACAGTTCCACCAGAGTTTGGGATGCACAGCTATGATTCTGTGGTTCCCAAGTTGCACTGACATTGCTGTTCACAGCACACTTAATTTTATGACACAAGGGTAACTTTATGTAAAATTCAACACACTGTGCATAGCACAAACTAGTTTTAGAGTTTAATAATTCACGTGAGTGTTAAGTGTTGTCATCTTATAATCCAGTGAATCTCTACTACAGACTCCACCCCTCAGTTCTAGGATGCTGGGAGGTATTTCTGGAGGCATCTGGCAGGCATTCCCAAAGCCCAGTTTCTGCCTGATGGCCAAACATACCTACAGAATAGCATTTTATGTGACTGTGCAGCCACTGAAGCTGCACAGAGGCTGTAGGGAAGCTATTTGTACGATGGTTCATAGCAAACATGCTCTGTCCAGATTTGAACTCCCAGGTGTGTGTCACTGTGCTCACTCCTTCCTCCCAGAGCTGCTCACGCAGCAGCAAGAAATCATGTGCCCAGCAAGAAGTCAACAGCCACAGATAGAGTGGGAAATGACACCCACTGCAGAAGACCAGAGCTAATGACACCCACTGCAGAAGACCAGAGCTAATGACACCCACTGCAGAAGACAGACCAGAGCTAATGACACCCACTGCAGAAGACAGACCAGAGCTAATGACACCCACTGCAGAAGACCAGAGCTATCCATGCTATCCAGGGGTACCAGGGAGGCCATGAACATTGGAATGCAGAGCCTCATGTTCTCAGTGGTCCTCTGGGGGCCTGGTGAGCTTATAATAGCCCAGCTATCTCTTCTTCTGTTTGAGCATCTATATTTGTAGACTAAGCCTCCAGCTGTACATCTTTGAAATGCAGAGTACAGTCTAGAGCTCGTAAGGGCTAGTCATACCTTTAAGTGAATATGCGGTTATTACGTATTTAGTTTTCACAGTTTGATTTTTTAAAAGATAAATGCCATGTGAGAGTGAATGCAATCAGAACCTTATAGACATGAGTGACTTTAGCTGGCAGACCAGTAAGAGCAGATTCACACGTGTGGTATCCCTGGTTGGCTTACTTCATGACACCTGCTATGTCTGAAGCCAGCACCCCTAGGCTGTGAACTGATGGGTGGTCCCTTCCTAGCAGTCCCTCTTGTCATTTTGTGTCACCTGTTAATGTTCCTGATCCTGAAAGCTACTTTGGAGGGAAGATGTTTTTATTCTAACGCATCAAGGAGAAAACTGGCACACTGTGTCCTAGGTTTATCTCTGTAGAGTTATTTTTCCTATCATGTTTTCCATCAAATCCAAATAAATGGGATATTCTCATTAAACCATGCAATCTGATGTTACAAGAAGTTATTAAGAGCAAATATAGTCTTAAACATGGAAAATTCATATCCTTTTGCTCACAAGTAGGCACTGGGGAACTTAGAATGCTAAATTCACATTGTTGTTCTTTCAAAGGAAGGGATGCACAATCTGTTATCCACCCAGAAAGCCAGGAGTGCTTGTAGTTAATGGCTTGGTGACCTTTGTGCTATCTGTCTGGCCAGAGAGCACACTGGATCCTCCCTCAAAGTCTTATCATAAGCTTGTTTTTCTCAGTCAATAGAACCCATCCTTATGATAGGTGTTCCATGTACTTCACAAAGAGTTTCAGTGTAGTCACATCTGATCTTTATTTAGCTTAATTTGAGTTTTATTGTGCAAAGAGATTGGGTTAATTATCACCAGGAAAGTTTTCACCAAATCTCATTGTGCCTTAATGCCCGAAATAAACTAGCCGGGCTCAGAACCCCTGTGTCTCAGTTAGGGTTTCCATGGCAGTGAAGAGGCAGCATGACCGTGGCGACTCTACGAAGGAACACACTTAACTGGAGATGGCTTACAGTTTCAGAGGTTTAGACCACTATCTTCATGGTGGGTAGACATGGTACAGGAGTAGGAGCTAAGAGTTCTGCATCTTAATACAAAAGCAGAAGCAGGAGGCTGTCTGTACCACAATGACTAGACTTA
This sequence comes from Mastomys coucha, assembly GCF_008632895.1. Classification (NCBI taxonomy): domain Eukaryota; kingdom Metazoa; phylum Chordata; class Mammalia; order Rodentia; family Muridae; genus Mastomys; species Mastomys coucha. The sequence goes on along the minus strand of NW_022196905.1, from coordinate 153,907,509 downwards.
AGCATAAATACAAGACCTCAGAGCCCCACCCCCACAATGACACACTTCTTCCAGCATGGCCACACCTACTCCAACAAGTCCACACCTTCTAATAGTGTGACTTCCCCTAGACCAAGCATATTCAAAACACCACAGAGCCACTCTGGTCAGAGCTTGAGCATAGGAGACCTCAAAACCTGTTCTCACAGTGACTCACTTCTTCCAACACGGTCATGTCTACTCGAGCAAGTTCACATCTCGTCACAGTGCCATGTCCCATGGGCCAAACATTCAAACACATGAATCTCTGGGGCCCATACCTATTCCAACCACCACAAACAGCTACCTAGTCATGTGGAACTGAATTGCATTCTTGCCTCCTGCAGCTGGTCTTTCTGATGCACATGAAGGTCACAGAGACCCCAAAGTTCTGTTGCTTGCATGCCATACCTCTCCCGCCACTATAGACTCTAATTTCTTGCAACAGTAAGCCAAAAATAACCATTTTCTTCCTTAAGCTGTTTTCAGTCACACTATTTTATCACAACAACAGAAACGTGACTAATGCGGTGTTTATGAGTGGCCTATGATTGTCTCTGAAGTCTCTCTGCCACTTTAGGTGTCAGTAAGGAGTCCACTCAATGGTACCCTAGTGAGAGCAAGGCAGAGCAGACTGACAGAAGTACAATCATCTAATACACTCCAGATCCAAGTAGGATGTGCGGGGCATATGCCTGCTTACACCTTCTGGCCTGGTTTTATGAGACAAAGCCACATTGAGGGAAAATGTTACAAGGGTGGATTGAGTATTGACCATCTCTTCTTCCAGCTCCCAGCCACACCCTGAGGCTTTTACTCAGGGGCAGCAGATGCCACATCTGAGTTCTGGTTGTCTAGGCCACCAGATTCTGGGAAAGGAAGTGCATGATCCCAGCATGCTTTATTTGAATGATTGAAAAAAATAAATAAATAAAAGAAGGAAAGAAAAGAAAGAGATGTCTAGTCAGTGTCCAGCTACCATGATTCCAGCTTCGTGATTGACCCAGGAAGCTTATGCAAGTTACCCACTGATTCAGAAAAATACATCTGCTCTGAAAATGTTCAAGGTAAAAGAATAGAGTTGGAGGACTGAGAAGCAAGAAATCGTCTTTCGGTTTTGTTTTGTTTTTTTCGAGACAGGGTTTCTCTGTATAACCCTGGATATACTGTAGACCAGGTTGGCCTCAAACTCGGAAATCCGCCTGTCTCTGCCTTCCAAGTACTGGGATTAAAGGCGTGCGCCGCCACTGCCTGGCTAGGCTTTGGTTTTAAACCGACCTGGAGAGTAAAGACTTGTTTCATGATTCTTTCAGGAGAGTTGAGTTGCATGGAGAGCTGATTGGAGTGAGGGACCCTTGACATGGATGTGAAATGTCCCCTTAAGGTTTTAACACTCAATGTGCAGCTGCACTACTGTTTTGGGAAGCAGCTTCAGGCCTAGGGGGAGGGAGAGTGTTTTAGAGCCTAGTCCTGCTTCATTCCATCTCTCTGCTCCCTGTCACAATTGAGAAGTGACCCAGCAGCTGCCTGTACTCATTACCACAGCTGGGGCAGCCTCTTCACCATGCCCTGTCCCCTACAGTGAAGAAACTATACCTCAGAGTGATAATCCATCCTGTTTCTCTCAAGATGTTTCTTGTTAGTTTTTCAGTCGCAGTGACAAGAGACGTGACAAGGAGAGCCTTCCCAGGTGTCTAGTCCACTTACAGAGTGAAGGGAACGGTATTCATGGAGGGACAGCATGAGGCATCAGCAGGGAAGAGGAGGGAGGTCTACTCAGCTGTGGGTGATTATGTAATGGCTGCTGGGAATCTCCCCTTTGGTTTGGTTTGGTTTGGTTTTGGTATTGCTCAAACGCTGAGACTTAACATATCCTCAGTAGAAAAGTGCCATTAAGACAGGTGTGGAGGGGACATCAAAGGTCATGTGCCAGGCTGCTGTGACCTTTGTAAGGGCCATACCCTGTGTCTATGAGAACTGGTGACAAGCTGCTTCTGCCACAGTGGTCTGTGGTTGACGGTCTTCCCTCCCTGGGCAGAAGCAGAAATGGAGCGGGGCTGCACCAGGCTAGAGGTGACACCTTCTGTGTGGGAGGACCTCACAGAGCACTGGTTTTGTGTACTCCATGACTTCTGTTCAGCACTTCAATCCAACAGGTATAAAATGTCTATTCATTTGTCTTCTGCTGACAGAATGCAAAGAGCACACACATCTCACTTTTGTATGTGTGTGCAATATATGTGTGTGGTGTATATATGTTTGTATGTGTATTATGTGTGTATGTATGTGTATGGATCTGTGTGTGTATGTATGTGTGTGGTGTGTGTGTGTGTGTGGTGTATTTGTATGTATTATGTGTGTATGTATGTGTATGGATCTGTGTGTATGTGTGTGTGTGATGTGTGTGTGTGGTGTATATATATATGTGTATGTAGATAGATGTATGTGTTTTGTATATATGTGTGTGTATGTATGTGTATGTATGTATGTATGTGTGTATGGTGTGTGTGTGTATGGTGTATGTATGTATATGTGTGTGTGGTGTGTGTGTATGTGTGTGTGTGTGCATGTGTGTGTATGGTGTGCTTTCTATTGTTTTGATATCACCATGACCAAAAACAAAGAGTTTATTCTGGCTTACAGTTCAGAGGGGTAGAGTTCACCATGGTGAGAAAAGCCTGGCATTTGATAGGAGCAGGAAGCTGCCTTACCACATTTTTATCTATACACAGGAAGCAGAAAGCCCGAGCAGGAAGTGAGGTGAGACTCTAAACCCTCATCACTCATCCCCAGAGAGGAACTTCCTCTAACAAGGATTCTCCCCCAAAGATTCCACAAGCTCCCCAAACAGCTCTATCAACCAGAGACCAAGTGTTCAAATACAGAAGCCTACGGGGACATTGTCTCATTCAAACTAGCACAGACCTGTTGTAAACCTGTTTGTTCCTCAGACAAGCAATGGTTGCACATACTTCATTTCTTACTCCCATCCCAGGAGGCTCAAGAAATCACACCAATTACTCACCTCTGCTATGAACTTACAAAAATATGATTTGCTTTCTAGAGATAACCATTTGTGTAACTGGAACTTGGTTTACAGCAGTCCACACGACTGCTGTGTTTAAAGGGGTAGAGAAAAACAGTAAGTGGAGCATGATAACTTCTTCAATTCTAAGATGCTGTTTCTTTACTTGCTCAGCCATTCTCCTCCAGAGAAAGAACCCAGCAGACGAACCCACACTTCTGTGTCTCTTCACTCTGGAGTTGGGAACAAAGCTGACATCTCTATGGGTCAGGATATGAAGAATCCTGCCTGCGCTGGATGGCTGTGGCTTTCACTGTTTCATAAGCAGATATGGGAGAGTTGTAGGATCCCTGATGCATTGTTTTCTGTCCCAAATGCATATTATCAACACTGTTTCCCTTTAATAATCAGCCCTGGCTACCCAATTGACAGAGTAACTTGCTCCTTGTCTAGTGCTACTGGTATGGAAAGATGACATGGCCTGGAGACAATGCTATTTTTTCAAGGATGGATCCATTGCTGTGGCCTCTGCGAACAAAAATCCCCAACCACCAGAGTCCATAATTGCAAAGACAAGAAAGTAACACAGCTTTTCCAGCAGGGTGTTAGTGAGAGACTGGAGACCAGCTCCCTGGGCTTACAGACTTGAATCTTTACTAAATAAGAAACAACCACCATATTTGTTTCTAGACTACAAGGGTCTACACAGCAATCTGGAGGGCACAAGTTTGGGACCATCATGAGTAGCTACACTGCTGTATCATAATCTCCTATCCATCTGCTATTTGGAGTCACTGCTTCAATGTGATGAGGTACAAGACAGGATGAGTGACACACACAAGCCAGAGAGTGTCGCTGCACTTCTCTAGTGATGTATTGGAGTTCCCGAGGGGCAGAAATCCTGAGTGGGCCACTGTGCCAGTCCTCTGTGGATTCCTTGAGCCCACACAGTCTTTAGCAAAAGCACCTCAGGCAATGAGGACACAACGACCCCCTTCAAGACTAAAACCATTTATTGTGATCACTTTTCCTAAGAACAAATGGCTTCTTTTCAACTTGGGAAAAGCTACTGTGTTAGGGACTCCAGAATGGTGGGCTAGGTGGGTGGATGGATGATTGTTCTTTGTTTAGAATCCAATGACCATCTGATGAATGAAGAGGTGGATGGCAGAGCCCATGCATAACCTCCATACTAGCTCTCATGTGTTCTTCAGCCCACTGAGCAATGCTAAAGCAAGGTAGAAAAGATCATTTCCTCACACCCAGGAAAGAGGCCTTCCTGCCTAGCTCTTCACCAAAGACTTCCTTTCTGACTTGGCTCTTTGTTAATGGTTCTCAAGGAACACGAACACCCTCAGACTCTGTGGTCATTAAGGGAATTGTCTTTCTGGGCACTATAAAGATCATGATGTGTTTCAGATTTCTACAAAAATGGGGTCTGGTCTGGGCGTGGGGGAGTGAGCTGATTAGCTCCAAATTTAAAACACATCTAGAACAGTGGTTATAATTGGACCGTTTGGTGAGCTTTGCTATCCTTTCTGTAAGGGTGTAAAGAGACCAGGATTCAATCAGGACATGGGAGGGAATTCTACCTGTTTCCTTGTCATGTCCCAGACAGGGCTGTTCCTCTCTTCAAATGCCCAGAATGGACCACCACACATTTCTTCTTAGGCTGAATAGGAAATAGAGCCTTATATCTACAGGGAAAATTCTCTCCTAGGGTCTGAAATTTGACAACTTGGGTGAATTCCTAATTCCTAAAATCTTCATTCCCTCACAGAGTATCTCCTCCTTGGTGCTTCCAGGCTTTTTCTGGGGTCAGTGGAAGCCTAGAAAGAATGCCAGTCAAGCATGTAAACACACCACACCAGATGCACATGCCTGTGAATGCTGACCAGCAGATTCAGAACATGTGCTGATTGATCCGAAGTTTGCTTACAGCACTGAGCCCCACAACAGTGAAAACAGAACTCTGATCTAGAAATCTGACTTGCCTCCTCTTTGTTTCATTTGTCTATACGAGCAAAGAGTGAGAGGTGTTGGCCACTGGCTACAATGGAAGACTCACGCTTCAGTTCTTAGCACAGAGGGCTTATAAGTTTTCTCTGTACTTGAGTGGGGAAGGATTTCCCACACTTTCCCTTCGTGCGACCCAGGGCTTTCCCACAAAGCAGAGACTGGCCTTATGTCTACTTGTTTTGTTCTCAGAAGGCTTTGGTGTGGTGGTGGGAGGGCCAAGTAATTAGAGAGGTTTGTATGGTTTGGGGCAGTTAAACATGTCATGCAGTAGGGCTCCCTCCAAAGTTAACAATTATCTTAACACAATATTTACCTCATGGGGAAGCAGCCATGCTGCCTGCCTCTTCCTTCAGTGAAATCTCCTGTGGAGCAGACTTCAAAACAGAAGAGACAAATGCTAGCTTTGTAGAGAGCTCTGCTGGAGCCAGAAAGTGCTGAGAATCAAGATATCCTGGGGAACTCTTGAGATCTGAGGTGGTCAGATGTGCATGTCTGATTGACAGCTCTGTTACACTGCAAACAGTGCTTCCAGTTGATTCAAGCATTGTGGCAGAGTCTTTGTCATTTTCTTCTGCTAACAAGAAATGAGGCACTGGGAGGTGACTGTATTGATTATTTTTATTGACCATATTATCCAGGTAGTTATCAAATGTAGGCTTAACCACATGCTAGCTAGACCCTACTGTGACACAGGGTGACCAGTGGATCTTAATAGAGTTTTCTGCAAATAGTGTTGACTGACAGAGATGCAGCCGTGTGTATCTTAATGCAGACATAGAGCAGGCTTTCCAGTGAGCTCAGTAAGTTTTCTCAGAACCTTGGGTTTATTTCAGGATGAAGGAAGTCAGCCACACAATTGTCTCTCCTTCCTAATGCGTCAAGCTGTCTCATTTGGATAGAAGAGTTGCAGGCTTTGGTGATGATGGGTCCTCTGTAGGTCTACACACTGTTCACTTCTTCATGGTCCCAAGAGTAATAGGGGACCTCTCTATGAAGGAAACAGCTATGGTAGATGCAAGACAACGTGCCACGCAGACCTCTAGAACTTGTAACCAGGGCGAGAAGATTTATGGACAAGAAGTAATTAGAGAAGAAGGCAATTTAGTAGTGCTTGGGCACTTAGATGACCATAAATATGAGAGATTCATGAGAACAGAGTATTGACAGTATTGAATATGAGAGTATCCCTATTAAAGGGAGTTAAAAATTGAATTACATTTTAAATATTTTTATTCTATATCTATATGTGCATGTACTGCTTTGCCAAAAATAAAACTCTATGTCCCCTTATATAAAAAAACAATGAAATATAACATAATATAATATATACTACCAATCAAGTCACTTCATTAGAGACCCACATGTACACATTCATATGCTTATTCACATGCCTCCCTAACACCCCCCCCACACACACACTAAACACTAAGTTTTCCAAACTAAACTGTTAATTCTCAAAAACATACTGTGTTGCTGTGTGGTTTTGTTATGCTGTTCTTAACTTTGGCAAACACACAAACAAACCACTCAGGAGCTTCCAAATTGAATAGTGTGCAGAATTATAAATTGCACTTTTGAAGGTGGCACCCAGGACCTATACTTGAAGGCCATACAAGTGATCTCTGTGCACAGTGAGAGTGTGAACCATTGCTTTGGATAATTAGGAGACCTGATCTGCTCTTCAAATTCCCTCTCTCTAGTTTGGGTCTTCTGCATAGGGCTATAGTGACTATTAAAGCCCATCACCAGTTTTGCTTTTACAGAAAATCTGCTCATTCCATTTCCCACTTCTAGTGAGAGAGGTCCATCTATTTCCTTCCATGAAGTGAAGAAAGCAGTGTAGAGACCAGGTGCAAAATGAGCAGCCTGAGACGATGGCCGAATGACCTCTTCAGAACGCTGCTCTATGGGCATCCCTTCCTCCTTCCCTCCTTTCCCCCATCCCTGCTTCCCTCCCTCCCTGCCTCCATCCCTCCCTCCAAAATAACCATTTCGACCAGCCCCACATCAAACCAGCCCTGGAGGACTGGAGTCAGCTTCTTCTCAGATTTACAACTTACAGACTTCTTAACTTACAGTTAAGTTAGGGTCCTCCCAATGCACTTCTTTTGAGGGTAAAACATTGGCTATTTGAGGTTGAGAGGGTGAAGAAAGTCACTGTGGATGTGTCTGCACAGCTAGCTACGCTAAGTAAAACTACACGGTGGTAGATCCAAGTATCTGAAGATGTGAAAGGAAAGGATCATACCAGGACTGAGTAAGGACCGAAGGCCCACCACAATGAGCCTTACTCACCTGCAGCATGCCTTGCTTTAAAGAGCTTCTAGAAGGTTCTTCCTGATGATGACTGCATAAGATAGAGATGGATTTCGAGATAATATGAAAAGCAGCCATAAGAACAAGTGTGTGAGGTAGATAGATAGATAGATAGATAGATAGACAGACAGATAGGCAGACAGACAGACAGATAGATAGATAGATGATAGATAATAGATGACAGATGATAAGGTGATAGATGATAGGTAGAAAGATAGATAGATGATAGATTATAAATCTACTTATGGTAGATTATAAATAGATGGTAGATAGATAGATAGATGATAGATAGTGTAATTTTGTGAGTAGATGTAAGATAAGTCTGTCTCTGCAAGATCAGCATCCTAGTGATATATGTGGCTAAACTAAAGAACTAGAAAAGTCTCGTGTAGACTACTGAGTCATTGATGAGGACCAATGCTTGTAGAAGAGGCAGTAACTAAAGCAAAGGAGTCATTTACACATGGGGGGGGGAGCAAAAGACCTCCATATGCATTCCAGATGCTCAGGAGTGACCTACTAAGGACAAAATAAACAAATGAGCATAAACCACAGGGCTAGGACTTCCCAGTTATTTAAGAAGCCATCCTTCACCAGCCATCACTGCTTGCTCTGACTCTGGTCCCAGCTCTCCTCCTCCCTTCAGAACAAACCTTTCAGCACTTCATATTCTGTTATCCTTCTTCATGATCTCAAAGGTATGGCTGACCTGGCCCACTTGCTGCTGCGCGTGGTGAGGCATCTGCGTAACTCACCTCTGAGTTTGCTTCATCGGTGACACCCAATCTATCTGTGAAAGCAGACACTGTCTTCTTCATGGCAGGTGTCTGTCGCTCAGTGTCCTTGACCAGTTCTTCTATGCCATGGCTCTCTGCCGCGGTCCTCACCTTTCTCCTGTGTTCCTGAGAGGTCAGGTGAATATCTCCTGATGACACCTGTAATGTCAGAACAGATCTCTTCCCACATGGGGGCCTTGTCTAATCCAACCAAGCATACTGACTGATGCCTCAGATGCACCTCAAGTGTCACTTGTGCAAAGGAAACCAGTGAGCACCAATACAATCCTGCTACATGGTCTCACATATTCACACACTAACATGAACACAAGCATTCTGATGCACAAATGTGTACATATGTGCACACAAGCACACACCTGGGCACATAGCCACATAGGCAGGTACACACAGAAAAACACAGAGACACAGACACACAGGCAGACACATATACATACAGAGACACACAGACACATGAAACAGATACAGACACACACACACAGAGACACACTGATACAGACAGACACATACAGACATACCAACACACATGCACACACAGACACACTCAGAGACAGACACAGATACACAAAGACACACGAAACAGACACACACATAGACACAGACACACACAGACACAGACAGACAGATATACACACACAGAAACAGACACACATACAGACAGACACATACACAGAAGCATACGAAATAGACACACACAGACACATAGAGACACAAAGACACATAAAACACACACGCACACACACACTCCTACCTTCATTTGCTCTTTCCTTTGCACATGCAATTCTATTTTTCTGACGCTCTGATGTAAATCTTAAGAGGTAGCCTTGGCCTCTCTCCCCAATCACATTCCACACTTAAATCCTTCAGGAAATCACCTTGGCTCTGCATTCAGTTCATTTCCAGAACTGACCTCACCAGCTCCATGTCAACCTGAGCTCCTTCAGGTCACACAGAGATTGTTGCAGTAGATTTTTCCTGGCTCTAGTGTGAATTCCTGCCTTCTGAGAGAAGGCCATTCCTAAAAACATCAGCAAACTCAGTTTAACCCACCTCTAAGTCCACACTCATCTCCAGAATCCTAAAGATGGTTTGCAAAGCCTTGACCAGACTGGTCATTCCTTGTTCTCAACTGTTGCCTATCAGACCTTCCCCCAACAGATGCCATCCTCCCTCTTGTCCCTCTGCAGTCTTTTCCCAATGCCACATTATAGGAGGATGCAATTCCTTTGCCATTTTAATACAAGACCACCCTGACCTGCAGCTTACTCTCCTAGAGTCATTCTTCATCATTTGAAAGACCAATCGAAGTTCCCACTGCTAGGGGCAGCTTTCCTGGATTTCTGGGGTGGGTGTCAAGTCTCACAGTAGGAGATGAACATTGTCTGAAGTTATGTGTCTGAGTTCCAGAGAGCAGTAAGAATCCAGATAACAAGTGAATTTTCCAGGTGTTTACCTGCACACCTCAGATCTTCTGCATGCACAGGGAGACTCCCAAAGTTTCATGTCTTTGCTCATTTCTCTCTCCAGATAATCTGAAAACAAGATACATGCATGGATTGTTGCCTACTGATTATCCCAAGATTCTAGAACAGTTATTCTTTGTGGAAAGATGGGAGGGAAGAAGAAAAAGGGAGAGAGAGGGAGGTCCAGAAGGAGAGGGCAAGAATGGATTCAAGACACAAACTGAATAAAGGTGGCAAGATAAGGATGTAGGAGATAAGATGGGGAAGATCACAGGCAGATCACAGGCAGAGCACAGGCAGAGCACAGCCAGAGCACAGCCAGAGCACAGCCAGAGCACAGCCAGAGCACAGCCAGAGCACAGCCAGAGCACAGCCAGAGCACAGCCAGAGCATACCATTTGCTCCTCTATCCCTTAAGATGTGGGGTTCAGTCATGCTAGAGCTTGAATTCCCAAAACAAACAGCATTTCTCTTGTTGGCTTTTCATGGTCCCAAGGGCAGTGTAAACTCAACCAGAACTCATTGAACAGCATCATCAATTTGTGTGGATTCCCACCACATGAGCCCTAGCTTCTGTGTGCATTTTTTTTTCAGACACCTTGGAGGCAGTGGGCATTCTACATGTCCTGGGTCCCCAAAAGAGATATCTGTGGGGACTTGATGACACAATACACAATATGTGGAAGCCATGTAAGGTTCCTGTGCAGGAATAGTGCCTGGCAGCAATCATTCAGGCTCGGGCAGGTGGCCAGCTTCTTCTTCCTTGGCGAGTCACCACAGGGCTTCACTGATGTAGCGTTTCTTATGCGTTATCTTTGCAGTGTGGGACAAATACGGAACATCAGCACATGTTCATTTGCACCCTGTGAATAGTTTCATAATTGAATCATTGTCTTCCACGATGATACTTGGTTTTTCATTTGCTTGTTTTTGTTTTCACATAATGTAGCCAGAAGAAGGTTAAATTTTTGTTCAGGTTGATGGCATATCTTGTGAGAAGTCTCACTTTTTAGAAATATCCTTTTGTGGAACAGTGAAGGAAGCAAAGACTTGCATTTGGTCTTTTAATTTTGCTTTGTGATATTGAAACTGCTCCCATCCCTGTGCAGTTTAAGAACTTTTTGCAGCCCAGAGCTCTGCAGCCTTAGTACAGTTCTTCAGTGCTATCCTGTTCCTCAGAGTTCTAAGCTGCATGCCTAGTGTCCAACCATAGGTTGCTATAAGTAACCCTCCCACATGAGTGACAGACAAATGTGTCTCGGAGCCTGCTGGCCCAGTGTCCCAAGGATGCAATGTCACCCCTGACCAAGAAGTACTAGTATTGGGACTAGGTGACTCTCCTTGCCACGACAGGAGCAAAAGACACAGAATTTTCTTCCTTGGATGCAAATCCAGTAAGGCTGACTTTAAGACAATCCATTGTGCCCCCATTTTGTCAATATTAAAAGAAAATGTTCGCTGGAATTGTACATTTTCAAAATTGCTTGTGTCTTAAGTGCACAAGACTCAGGAGGATACTGCTCTGCTACAGAAAACCCCACTATTGTGTGCGATTCCTCACTTCTTGACAGGGCTGAGAAAGGTCCTACTGCTTCCCAGAGATGTGCATGAGAGTTCAGCGTAGCGGTAAGCAGCTATCTCATGTGGCTTTCCACACACAGTGTGTGTCAAGTTCTGCTTCAGATCACAGACTCTGACTCTGCTACTCCAGTGTCGATGATGTTCTTTGTAACATCAATCAAGTGATATGCTTCATGAGAAGCTTTATTAAAACATTTATTTTAAATAATAAGGTAGATGAGATATTCTGAGCAATCATGATTTTGAAATATTGTAAATACATATTAAAAATTTAATAGACCATAGCCAAAACTTTGATTTGTGGAAAATTTGTCATTAATGGAATAGAATTTCTAATTCCCAACAAACCTTCTGTGATAGCCTGAAGCCATCGCAATTTACAGAGGTTAAGAAAAAATTTAAACTATTATTGCTATTATAAATAATTGATTATCATTTGTTATGAAATAATTACCTGTAAGCAATTACCACAGCTAACAAGTGATTGCTTAGAGATTAGTCCTTAATCACTACTAAACAACCACGTGCATATGGCCTAGGACAGTCATTGTTCATTATTATTTTTTTTACAAGCACAGATGGTTTGGTACAATCAGTCAGGAAGACTGATAGGAAGTAATCTTTTTTAATGTAATCACCACATAAATATGTCAAATGTTTTTCTGTTTGTTTTGCTAACAGCATAACACGATTTTAATGAAGATGCTGTGGATGGTGATTTTTCCATCTAACTAGACAAAAGGAAAATATGTAGCTAAGCCATTTATAAAGATTTATTATAAAAGTATTTATATCGCAGACATTTATCCCACTGGTACATCTAACCTTGGTTTAATCTTAGATGAAAAATACATAAAAGTTGTTATGACCTAGTAACAGTTCATGGTATGCTGATGTGGATGACCCATTCAAAATAGCATACAGATGGGTTATGGGTATGTTTCTAGTTCTGAAAAGGCTGATCAGAAGACAAGAGGACAGCGGGATGGTGCAGGAGATAATCTGCTCACTAGAGTTCTCTCTGTGAATATGCAAGACTCTTGATCATGCTTATAAATATCATTTTTATAATACTGAAGCACAAGTTTATGAGGAGAATCTCACCCCCAGTGTCTCCCTTTCCTCCACTCTGAAGCACATCTCTCATCTGAAGGGCAAGAGTGGAAGCATTGTCCAGATGTATGAAAAAACAGGAGGCAGGAAATGACCCAGTGTAGGCACCAGAACTAGACTCAGGAGAATTGGATTTCTTGAGACAGCCTGGTTGCAGGAAATCTGGAGCCACACCTTGAGGTCTTATCTCCGCATGCAGTGTGGTCTCACAAACAAACAGTCGTAGACATCACATAGGTCAGAGGGGGACTCATCTAGCTGAATCTGAGCAGCCAGCCAGAAGTCTGAACCCTGGGTCTGGTCAGGATGCTATTGCTTTTGGCCACAGATGGTTGCAAGATGGTGGCACATATGGTCACTTCCGATCATAGCACCATCAGGGTAGTCATCTCCCTATAGGAGGCTCAGATCACAAGCAAGCTGCTCCTGGCTTGGGAGGCAGGGCATGAACAGATGTTGAGAGTCTCCTTGGGGAGGCCCTGCATCGATTGCGGGAGAACAGTAGCTCCAGGGAGCCTACTGCTCCAGCTTCATGCCCAGCTGCTGGTGGATCCAATGCCCAATTTCCAGTGTGTCTTGGGTCCCTGGAGGATGCCATAGAGGCCACTTCCTGAATGGTCATGTGCTTGTCATCTTGTCATCTGAAGAGTCTCCCTTCCCTCTGACAAGCAAAGACACAACAGTTTCAGGAAATGAGAAGACTCAGCTGATAGGTCCTGGCACTTACGTTTTTTGGCAAATCACTACCTTTACCAAAATACTTCCAATTCTCTGGCAGGAGTTAGCTCAAGCTAACCAATTCCTAAGAGGGAGGAACAATAACAATTTCACTGAGAGTCATGTGTCCCTCATCAAAGTGAGGGATTAGTGCCTAGGGCAAGATGGAGTTTAGTCTTCTGAATTGTAGATTCCCCTGCCCAAGGCACCTTGGTACCCATCATACTATTGAAGACCGCGTCAGTAATCACAAAGAAGCATGTGAATTCCAGCTGCTTCTGCTCTTTCTTTGACAGCACCAAGAAAGCCATTACTCCAAAGAGTTCATTCAAAGGTGCCACAGTCCAACCCAGCTCCCCACAGTCCAACCCAGTTCCCCACGGTGGCTCGCTCTGGGTCGCCTCAAAGTGACTCTCAAACTTGTATGCACATTGAAACCACCCTAGGATCTAAGTGGACCTATACCCATGTCACACTCACATCTGGGCACCCACAAGGTGACTCTCATTCCTTCTTGTATTGGGCCCAGATATTCATGCAGAACATTCCATCAAGGAAACATCTTTAAGCCTATAATTGATTCAAATTTTAGGAGAGAGAGAGAGAGAGACAGAGAGAGACAGAGAGACAGAGACAGAGAGAAAAGAGAGGCAGAGACAAATAGAGAGATAGACAGAGAGACACATAGAGAAAAAAACAGAGAGAGAGAGACAGGGAGACAGAGACTGAGAGACAGAAAGAGACAGAGACAGAGAATAAGACCTGTGGTGACCACCAAGCCTTTAGATTGCTTTACTAAGCATTCTCTGGTGTAGGGCTGGGAAGATGGTTGCACAGTTAAGATCTTCCAGATGACTCCTTTCGATCCCTATCAACCGATGGCCACTCATCATGGTCGATGAATTCCAGTTCCAGAAAATCAGATGCCCTCTTCTGGCCTTCACAGGTAGAAGGCACACACATGATGTACAGACATACATGCAGACAAGAAACCCATGGACATAAATAAAAAGTAAAAAAAATAATTGTTCTGTTTCAATCAAGCCGTTCCATTACCTCCCAACAGGAAGTTTTGAGCAGCTGATTTCAACAAAAAAAGGTCTGTGAATGGACTGATTTGGAGAAAAGTTCTGGTATTTTAGATTCCCCAGACTTCATTATGCAGAGAGCACGTCACACTGTTTCTGTTCCAGTTTTGATGCTACACAACACAGCCTACTCAGTTGATAAACATTAGCTCATGTCAAAATGTTTCCCTTAGATCTTGCAAGTTTCTGAGAAGCCATTGTCGACCCACAGGCATGCATGCTGTTGTTGACCCACAGGCGTGCATGCTGTTTCCCCTCCCTTTGCCCTTGCTCTTCCCATGCTGTTTGCCCTTGTCACCTGCGTCTGTAGCTGGTGATGGTTGGAATTGCAGGTCTCCTGTAGGTGACAGCAGGGTTAGACCAGACTGGTCCCAAAGGACCCCAGCAAGAGGATACTTCTATTCCTGGTAACGAAAGCAACTGTTATTTCCAGTGTGCATGACAAGAATTCAATAACCCAGGTGAGTTGAAATAAGGAAGGATGTCTCCATATGTCCATCCTGGGTATTCACTGCAAGAGATGCTGAGCTAACAACTCGCTACCTCTTTCTCAATCTCTCAATCTCTCTCTCTCCCCCTTCTCTCCTTCTCTTCCTCCACCTCACCCCTTCCTCTATCACCCCCTCTCCCTCTTTCCTATTTCAGGATCAACTTACTAATCAAATAATTTAATGCAGAATTTGAGAAAAAACTTTTGGAGCATCTGATAATAATTAAGTATGAATTATCTGATAATAATTAAGTATGAATTTTAGAAGGATGATTTGGGTTGGACACATGTTTGAATTGAGAGTTTGATTTAATTGTCGTGATTTTTTTTCGTAGACAACCCATTTTTAAAATGCTTAATTGAAACTGATGATGTCAATCAATATCAAAGCTGTAGCGTGTGAGGCTATTTAATTTAAATAAAGGAAAAACAAATGCAACTTAAAAGCTGTACGTAGGTCACAGACGTCAGAGCTCATGTTCTCAGGGGTCAGCTTAGCAACTTGCAGCTGTATAAGGATGCGCAGGCGGAGGTTGTTTCCATAACTGCAGATACACACTGGACGGTTCACAGCAGTCATACTCTACACTTTGTTAGACGCAAAGGGTCTTGATGGGTTTAAGAATTTGATAATTTTAAATGACCGATGAGGGACGCTGTTGGTTGGAGACATTCTTTGTTTGGGGATGTACAATTAGGGCCGGGATTCTAAAGCACAGAATAGCCTGGAGCACTGCCAAGTACTGTCATAATTATTTCTGAAGGTAAGATGATTAATAGTCCTGGTTGTCCCTTTGTGCAGGGCACTATGCTGTTTTCAAAACCGTCCATGTGAATCACCACACCGTACAACAACTGCATAGATCATGTGTCCCAAGACCTGAGGACTACGGGGGAAATTGAGCCACAGCAAAACAAGTTTCCCCCAGTGTACAGTGTCAGCGGATAATGCTGGTGAATCGCGTGGTCCCGGAGGTGGAGGCCACTTTTTGCCCACTTACCTCAAGGCCACACCCACTCCAACAAGGCCACACCCACTCCAGCGAGGCTACACCCACTCCAGCAAGGCCATACCTCTTAGAAGTACTACTCCTTGGGCAGAGCATATTCAAACCACCACAGCACCTACCAGAGTGTAAACCTTGAGTAAGTGCTGAGTATGCACATAAACCAGGCTTCAAATACAGCTCCATCTGCTCCCTCCCCAAGCATGGGCCTGTTCTCCACGGTACTTTGCCCTCATTATTTCTGAATAACTGACACATAAATTTCTCTAAAGCTGAGGTGGCAAAACATTCCTGTAAAGGGCCAGATATGGTTCAGTAGCCAGCCAGTCCCTGGGTACCCACTCTGTCCAGCTTCACCATCTCAGGGGACAGCAGCTGTGGACAGCAGGGGAGTGATTACAGAGAGCTACATGTTATTTGTACAGTGTGCATGTCTGGATTTGTCTATTGAGTCATTTACCAATTCCCCATAACTGTCAGCAAAAGATAACCTGCTATTTGTTTACTATTAAGCGGATCTCATTCTTTGAAAATCCACAGACATTTATCTACAGCAATTTGTCAACTTGGAGTTCCTTTGGTTTTTACAGAAGATCAGTGTTCAGTGTCAGTGTTTTTTGCTCAGATCAGTACACTAGGACTTTTCACTCTCTCCAACACACTTGGGACCCATCCTGTCAGTAGTGAATACCCCAGAGGCCACCCTGGAAAGTCATAACTACTAATAAGGGTAGCCATCCTTACTGTGAGCTCTGACTCATGTCCCGGATGCAAACACACAAACAAAAGTTCTGCTCACGCCAGGGCTCTGTCACTCACTCAATAATTAGAATGTATTTTTTTTCCAGGAAGAAGAGTAAATAACAGGCCGTTTTCAGAGACAGATGAAACCTAAGGGTGCTTTTAATGCTAATTGGAAAATGGATGCGAATCAGAAATTTGTGTTGGGTACATAGCAGTACTGCCATCCATACTTTTAAAATTATGTTTTCTGTTCCCTTTGTCAGACATGACCTTGAGTGGGGGAGATTTACATTCAGATCTCATCAGAACACTATGCTGTCCACCAGCTTTTACTTGTTGAACTCAACTGAGATCTGTCATCCACGGTGATTGTACACTGTCAGCAGGTGTGCACTGAAACCCCCCAGGAGTCTGCACTGCAGAAGGATGCTGGCTACAGTAACCAGTCGGACCCCTATCCTGCAGCAGCCTTTCTCAGGATTTCCTGTCTGTTACATTGTATCCCCCTGGCCCAGGCCGGAAACAGGTGAGAGGGTGAACTGATGGTTACTGGTGTGAAGGTGTGCCTCAGTGTCTGATGAAGAGAGTTGTAGGGTCTTCATAAATGGCAGCAACAGTACTTGCTGGAACTCTATGCTGCCAACTACTGTCTTGAGCAGATACCTGTCACAGAGCCTCCGATCACTCAGCTTGCAGTACTGCTGTGAGTTCCCAGTTTGTCACTGTCTGTGATGTTTCCTTGGGTTTCTGCCTCCAGGGAATGGGCCAACCTTCACTTGTGGCCTCAGGTTTAGCTCTTCAGGGGTTTTCTTGTCAACCACAAAGAAAATAATGCAAAATGTAATGAAATCATTATCAACAGCCATGTGGGAGAACCGAGTTGAGATCAAGTTGAGAGGGAGCATCACCCAGAAAGCACAGAAGAGAATTGGAGCCTTGTATATAAATTTCCATGCTCAAGAATGGGCCTCTCAGACCCAGGCCCATACATATTACCAGTGGTATATCCCAGTATCCTCAAGTTATATACCAACATATATCAGATAGAACGCATTAGGGGGATAGAAGTGGCTCAGTGATTCAAAGCACTGGCTATTCCTGCAGAAGACCTGGGCTTGGTTCCCAGTCTGATATGGCAGTTCACAAACACCCATAACTCTTGTTCTGGGGGATACTATGCCTCTTTTGGCCTCTATAGGTGCTGCTCACACATGGTGGACAGTCATGCATGCAGGCAAAAAACCACATACACATAAAATAAAATAAGTCAACCTTAAATATAAATTTAAAAGCACAGTTAGTCCCCTTTCCTTCACATTTGTACTTGTCTAGGTGTGTTCATCATTATTTTATCTAAGCAAAAACCCAACAGCTATGACTGAGGGCAAGAGGGGCTGGCCTGGCTCCCAGTCTCAGAGTGTGTAGTCCACTGTAGTAAGGAAGGCAAGATGGCCATTTGGTGGGTGGCAACAGGGCCAGGGACACAATGTATTCACACCCTGGTGGGTCAGAAAGCCATGAACTTAGAATGGGTGGCAACGGGGCGGGGGACACAATGTATTCACACCCTGGTAGGTCAGAAAGCCATGAACTTAGAATGGGTGGCAATGGGGCGGGGGACACAATGTATTCACACCCTGGTGGGTCAGAAAGCCATGAACTTAGAATGGGTGGCAACGGGGCTGGGGACACAATGTGTTCACACCCTGGTGGGTCAGAAAGCCATGAACTTAGAATGGGTGGCAACGGGGCCAGGGACACAATGTATTCACACCCTGGTGGATCAGAAAGCCATGAACTTAGAATGGGTGAAGACTTAGCTCCTAAACTTATACAAACGTCCACCTTCAATGACACAATACTTAAGGTCCATCTTCAATGACACAATACTTAGGGTCCATCTTCAGTGATGCAATAATATTAAAATTTAACAGTAATTTTAGTCTAGTACAATCTCTAGTCTCCCCCAGCAGTGACTATGTTTCAGAACCTTCAGAGCCAAAGACAGTTTGAGAAAGGCAAAAGCCGGTGCATCCAAGACTTGTTTCCTACAACCTTCCACACTGCAGAAAAGACACCAGCATTCAGCTTCCACCTGTTCATGTGTATGCTAAGCAAGAACCAGGTGTGGCTCTCTAGACCCTTCACCCAGTGCTAGTTACATGGTGAGACTCACTAACCTAGGGTTAAACGCATTGAAATTAGTATAAATAGCCATTTCCCATGAAAGAAAGATTAAATCATTTGGAAGAGTTTGGTAAAAAGCAAGCTAATTAAAAAAAATGCTTTTCCAAATTGGTGTAGAAAAGACCACTGCAAATGATAAAGAAAATATTATAGAAGCAAATTGTTTTTCAGTAGTGTGTAAGCATTTAGTCTAGCTTGTGACATTAGAAATAGGAAACAACAACCCATCTTTAACTAAAACAAGAAACCCTGGCAAGGCCCAGTTCATGCAGCCATAGCAGAAACATCAGTGAACACACAGGTGTCGGGACACTTAGTGTCTAGGTGTGTATGAGCCAGAAATCTCTCCGTGAACATACAGGTGTCAGGACACTTAGTGTCTAGGTGTGTA
>NW_022196905.1:153859800-153887104 GCF_008632895.1 Mastomys coucha | reverse complement strand
ATGAGCCAGAAATCTCTCCGTGAACACACAGGTGTCAGGACACTTAGTGTCTGGGTGTGTATGAGCCACTTAGAGAATTTCTGCATCAATCTCATTTACATCATCAACTTGCCACATGCCACACTCATAGAGGCTGTGTATAGTCTCCAGCAGGGATAATGAGAAATTAGAGTGAAAGGGGATGGATGCAAGAGCTCTGTTGTGGGAGCTGCCTGTTCTCATGAAAGGGGGCACTCCTCTCTCCAGCAGAGTTTTGGTCATTTCAGTAGTCAACACTTGTCTTCTCAATTTACTATATGCTTCCCTGTATTTTAGTCGATTTTCTCTTGCCCTTCTCCCTCCTTTCCCCTCCCCCTTCCCTCCCTTCCCTCCCTCCCTCTGTCCCTTGCTCCCTCTTTCCACCCCTCCCCCTCCCTCCCTCTTTACTGTACCTCTCCTTGTATTTTAACAGATGTCTCTCTCCCTCCCTTTCCCCTCTATCCCTCCCCCTTCCCTCCCTTCTTTTCTCCTTTCCTCTTACGTGTATGAGTGCAGAGGCTAGAGGTCAATGTCAGATGTCTTCCTCATTCTCTCTCTCTCTCTCTCTCTCTCTCTCTCTCTCTCTCTCTCTCTCTCTCTCTCTCTCTCTCTCTCTCTCTCTCTCTCTCTCTCTCTCTCTCCCTCTCTCTCTCTCTCCCTCTCTCTCTCTCTGTCTCTCTCTCTGTCTCTGTCTCTGTCTCTCTCTCTCTCTCTCTCTCTCTCTCTCTCTCCTCTCCACCTCTCTCTCTCCTCCCCTTTCCAGTGGTCAGTCAGGTGTCTTTCTCAATCACCCTTCACCATGCTTTTGGGACATGGTCTCAGGCTGAATGAACCCTAAGCTTGCAGACTTGGCTAGGCTGTGGTTGACAAGTCCCAAGCTCTGGTTACTGAAGCTCCCTCACAGGAGCTCCGTGTCTGCTGATGTGCATCTCTGCCCTGCCACTCGTTGACCATAGGATGAGTGTTCATCTTGTATCTCTCCATGAGCATACAACCTCACCTCAGCACACTCTATCTCTGTCTTCTCTACAGGTGGTGGGTTGGCTCAAGGACTCAAAGCATGATGGGACCTACTGGGAGAAGGGGACTCCCTCCTTTCTTCCTCTCTGCAGGATTGTTAGCTCACTTCTTTCATTACAGAGCAACAAACCTGTCTGAAAGATGGAGATGAGAGTTGGAGAGATGTGCAGGTCCCTTCCTCTGTCCCCCTCTCTCTGCTGACTTTTCAACCTCCCTTTCCTCTTTCTTTCCTTTCTTTTCTTTCACCCCTCCCTCCTTTTCTACCTGCCTTCCTTTCTATTTCCTCCTTCTTCCACCCTTCCTTTTTGCTTCCTCTTTCTTCCTCCATCAACCTCTTCCCTATTCCACCCTCCTTTCCTCCCTCCCTTTCTTCCTCCCTCCACTCCCCCTTCCCTCCTCCTTTCCCTCCTTCAACCCTCCTCCCTTCCTCTCTCCTTCATTTTATCTTGCCCTTTTCTTCCTCTTCTCAAGTGTTTGCTTAGTACTTACTGTTGGGCAAACACCGAGCATGTTCTATGGTGTTACAATCTGATGGAAGAGACAGTGAAGGAGTGTGAGCAGTTCTATGGTGTTACAATCTTGTGGAGGAGACAGTGAAGGAGTGTGAGCATGTTCTATGATGTTACAGTCTGGTGGAGGAGACAGTGAAGGAGTATGTGATATTTGTGCAGGAGAGCACTGAGCGCTTGCAGGGCAGTGATGTACTCTGGAGTGGAGCCCAAGTCTGGCCACAGCTCTTCCTTCCCCTTTGTTGGGCACCTCACTTTCCTCCTCTGCTGACACTGGCCCTTCACAATGGCTCATTGATTGGGTTTGTCAGCATTTCTCTGATATTCTGTTGCTTCAAACAGAAACACTCCTATCCCTTATCCATTTCAGAGGAAAGCTGTGTGTGTGTGTGTGTGTGTGTGTGTGTTTCTTTTATTTGATCTTCTAAAGCATTCTGTTCTGTGCAGATATTGGTAGCAGGATATTAGAAAATTCTCTGGCAACAGAACAAATTTTCTTTCCAACAAAAGTAAATAAATAGTTGTACAGAGGCTGATGGAAATAGCCTGAGGTCTTGGACTAATTACTACTCACCAGGACTGAGCTTCCTACTATCATAGGGCACAGTCACTGTGTACCCAGGCAGGATAAGTCAGGAGGGAGAAGATCTTTCAGCTCTAAAGATTTTGATAAAAAGATTTCTCCTTTGGGACTCAGTGGCCCTTGAAGGGCTCTCACTGGTCTCTATTGGAAGTTAGGCAGACACAGGCAGAACTTAAGAGAACACATGGTATGCACTCACTGATAAGTGGATATTAGACCAGAAGCTCGGAATACCCAAGAGAACACACTATGCTGAGTCCTGCTTGACCACACAGAAGGGATGTTGTGACATGGTTTTCTGTCCCTGAAACAGAGTCATTAGGGCGTGGGCCTCCAGCAGTATTGACAGTTGCTGGGTGTAAGGCTTGATTGTATATTTTACTTTATATTCCTCCTTCGGGGGGAATGTCCTCTCTGCGAAGCTTAATGATGCCATGATGCCTTGAGACAACGTGAGTCCCAGAGGCAGAGGTGTGTCTATATCCTTATCAAAGATGGTGAACTCTGTGACCTTCAGGACAGCCCTGAAGGCTGTGGGAAAGAACTCTGAAAACATGAATTCAAGAATATATAGCTTCTCACCTATGCAAAATAAAGGCTACACTATGAATTCTATAAAGGGCTTCACAGACCTAAAATAAGAGAGACAACTGTACTACTATGAGCCAGCTTGTCAGAAAGATACAAAGTCGGTCAGATTCCTTTCAAGGTCAACCTGAGACAGAGAGAATTTAGGTCCAGGTAGGTAAGTAGGAATGGTAATCTCAAGACAGGTTCCAACCAGCTAAGTTTATTGTTTCTGCCTACAAAGACAGGCAGATCTCTGCATTCATTAGCAACGTTAAAAACGTGCTTGCTATCTTTTTCTAAGAATTAGGGGGCTGGGGTTATGGAATACTGATTTGTGAGAAAATAAAAAGGGAATGGAGTAAATGATTGAATTGATATGTAAAGAAAAGACCGGGTCTTTTGTTGAGAGCTGAGCTATCTGGATGAGTTGTCTGGAGGTCTCCAGAGAAAGCTGTCTCCAGCTGAACACAGGCAGTCAGTTTGTACTCATGATTAACTTCAAGTGGTTTTTTTTTTTGTTGTTTTTGTTTTGTTTTTGTTTTTTTGTTTTTGTTTTTGTTTTTTTGTTTTTTTGCCATTCTCAAACACCCCTTCTCTAAGGAACCCCTCTCCAAGCTGACACTAGTCCTTGGCAACATTATACATCACATCCTACTAGGCTTTACTTTCAAAAATTAAATTTATTCTTAGCCAACACATAACATAAAAATGGTGGAGTATTATAGGACACAGTACAATATTTAAGTGTACATTGTGCAAGGTTAAAGTCATGGTGAACATGCTTATGTAGACTGTTTTCCCTTTTTAAATGATAATAATAATAATGATGATGATGATAATCAACACCTTAGAAACTATGAAATGCAGAAAGCAATCCAGAGTAGTGCTTATCAATTAAGAATAGATTTTTACCAAACCAGAATAGTGTCCACCAATTCAGAATAAATTTTGGCAATCCAGAGTAGCTTCCACCAATTCAGAATATCTTTCACACATTGTCTAAAATATCTATGAGAAATCACATACAGCCTTGTATACACAGTCTTGCTTTATTAAGATGGTACCAATAAATATGAACAAAGCAATATCAATAATGACCTTATCTCTGTGACCTCTAATCATGCAAGGACAGTAGTTGCTCCTGAAACTTGTGTGCTGCTCAGTACATTTCCCCTATTTTGTGATACTCTGCTGAAAATGATGATCCAAGTTGAGTATTTAAAAATCACACTCATCAGCAATGTGAACTTCGCCCATTTTGAGAACATGGTGTTGTATGTCCTGGCCTCCATCTCTCCTTTCCTCTTCCACATCTTTCTCTCTCCTTTCTCACAGTGATGCTATATACTGAAATACATATAGATATAGATATAGATATAGATATAGATATAGAGATAGAGATAGAGATAGAGATAGAGATAGAGATAGAGATAGAGATAGAGATATGTGGAGAGAGAGAGAGCTCAAGGGGACCAGGTGTCAGAGAACACCATTAGTAGCTGCCAAGGGGTCATGAAACTGACACAGCTTATCTGTATCATATAGAATGATAGGAAGGCACACAAAAACAGACTAAGGTTTTCAAAGTTAAAATTGACCATTTTATTATAGTAACGATAGCATGACCAATGTCAACATTTGGATCATATAAGTTATAAAGAAAGAAAAAAAATTACTGGTAGTCTCTCGGAGACAGCTATAGCTAACATTTTGGTATTTTGCTTTGTAAATTTTTTTCATGTTTGCATGACTGTATGTATAACAAAGAAAAAGAAGGTGCCCTACTTCCTGACAGGTTTTTCAGTGCCAGTAAAGCAACACTTATTAACATGTTCCAATGTTTTACCAATTTTATTAGATGCGTGGTAGTCCTTGTGTGCTTCTATAGAGGTCACCAACACCACCTTTAGTAGTCAGTTTGGTTTTCTTTAAAAACACTGCAATTTGCAATTGCACTCTCTGAAGCAGAGGGTCGGGCGGAGGTGAAAAGAATATTTTGGCAAAACAAGAAGAAGAAATGAAGAGAATACAAGCCTGTAACTGTGACTCATGACAACACACCGATGCATTAAAAATTTCAGATTCCATTTAAATATTCTTTAAACACTTAGTGTTGAGTATTCTTAACACACACACACACACACACACACACACACTCTTACATTGACACACACAGCATTCACACACTTACATGATACATTCATACACACTAACATATGCTCTCACATACACATAGCACTCACACTCACACAATACACCCCCCCAACGCACACACACTCTAACACTTACATACTCTGATGTGCAGGGGTCAGAGGATGCAGTCCTACTGTGTGGGACCATTCAGTTCATCTCAAGGATCTTCTCACACACTGTTTTATTCAGCTGGTGTGTGATTTGTCTGTAATACATTGACACAATCATCTAAGATCCACACAAACAACACTTTTCAGATGAAGGTTAAAACTGAAAAGGCAAAAAAGTTTTCTGTTTGTTTTTACAATTTATATTTTTAAAGTGTTAGGAAATAATTTTAAACTTTGTCTTGAATTTTGTGATTTTTAAAGATATATATGTATATATATTGTTTGTTGATTTAATATCTAGAGTCATATATGAAAGTCTTGAAGCAAATACAAACAAGAAGATTTCTTGCAGAGAAATAAGGGATGGAGTCCCCAGGGGGAGATGAACCCACTCTGTTCAATTTTTCTTTTATGGATTCTACAGCAAGCTTGCATACAAGGTGTGCTTGGCAGATACAGTGCTAGGAACTAGGGCAGGGTTAGGAGTGGACATCTAGCCTCAGAGTCACATACCTGGAGTATGGCAGCCATGATGCTCCAGATCAGCATCTCCTTGGAGAGCTCACTGACAAGCTGGCATTCATGCTGTCTCTTCATGATGCTGTGTGCAGAATTCCTTTAGGAGATGACTGGCATGGCATGTCCTACCTAAAGCACAAAAGCTGACTAACTCTAAGGTTAGCCTCTGAGTGAGGATGCCAAGCCATGAATTATGTGGCCAGATGCTAAGAGATGGCATTTGATCACATCTGGAATCTGTGGCAGAAGGCTCAGTTTGTGGGCAATGGCTGTGAATTCACAGCATCTCTCAGCAGCTCTGACTTAAGTAGGAGGCAAAGGGAATAGCAAGCATGACTGGCTTTCATGAAAGAACAAATGTGTTAATAAATGAGAAAGTAAAATATCCTTGACAATAAAGAAGAGGACAAGAGGAAGAAGAAGAAGAGGAAGAGAAGGAGGAGGAGGAAGAAAGAAGGAAAGGCAGATTAGGAGGCAGAAGAGGAGGAAGAGACAGGAGGAGGAAGGAGAGGAGGAGATACTAGGAAGATCAAAGGAGTTGTTTGCTAGCAAGGTGTGCCTGGGGTACTTTGGTGGCGCCTATATATGTAGCATCCATGTTTGCTGTTTGGTCTCACTATTTGTCTTAGTCAGGGTTTACTGCTGTGAACAGACACCATGAACAAGGCAAATCTTATAAAGGACAACCTTTACTTGGGGCTGGCTTACAGGTTCTGAGGTTCAGTCCATTATCATCAAGGTTGGAACATTTTAAGCCCCAGGCATTGTGTAAGACATCTTATGCTGGAGTTAACATTTAAATAGCTGCCCTTCATTATCATTAGAACTCTGATCCTGAGAAGCCAGTGGGTGGGCAGGCTGGTTTCCTCTCCCACACACTTTCTATAGGATCTAAGCTTCCTTCTTCTTCCATTCAGTCTCTAGACTATGAGTTTTATGCTGGCTCAGCAAAACACCTCTCTCCTTGTTTCCCTCCAAACCCCATTCCTCCCATTGTAGAAGGTGGCTCTGAAGCTTTTCACTGGGTCTTATATAAGCCATGTCTGCTGTAAGTCTGCTGCCAACAGGCTGTCCTGGCAATCCTGAAGTCGAGGCTTCCCCCCCCCCGCCCCATGAACCCTTTGTGACATCCCTAACTTGCTTCTCAGCATCTGTCTACTCCTATCAGCTCCAGTTGACTGGGAGCCCCCTTTCTTCTACTAAGAAGATCAATGGTGTTTTCCTAGGCTCCAAAGCACTTAGGCCTGAGAGATAAGCAACAAGCTCTGTAGGTTCTGCTGCAGGTCATCCCTCCCCTTCCCAGGCACTCTGCAGACATTTGTGGAATGAGTAGGTCTCGGTGTTCTGCAGTAGTGTAGCTGTGACTAACCATAGAATGGTTTGGAACACTGGAACATTCTTTGTTATAACTCTACCTGTTCATAGTCATCCAGCTCATTGTCCCCTCACTCAGACATTGCAGAGCCTCAGTGAGACCAAATAATGATCATTGCTCATGTCTATTGGCCTTCACCATGCCTGAGCAATATTTGAAAGGTTCTTTTTAAGGAAACTGGATGCACTGGTTAGTTTTTATCATCAGTTGGATAAAAGCTAGTGTCTCCTGAGGAGAGAGAACACCAGTTGAAGAGTTGCTTCTATAGGATCGGCCTGTAGCCATGACTGTGAAGAATTTTTTCATTGACATTTAATGTGGTAGGGCCAAGCCTATTGTGGGTGTCAGCATTCTAAGGCAGATGGGTTATATGAAAAATTTACCAGAGAGCCTCATTCTTCCATGGTTTCTGCTTCAGTTTTCAATAAGTTCTTGCCCCTTCCTGTCTCTATACTTCACGACAGTTTCCTCGGACACACCACCTATCTCCATGGTGTTCTGCCTTGCCTCAGGCCCACAATAGTGGTGTCAGAGGTCAGACTGACACGCCTGACACAGTAAGCCAAATAAAACAAATTGGACCCCGTTTGAATCATTTCTCTCAAGTGTTCAGTCACACTGATGGGAAAGTAGCTAACACAACTGGAATTATCTAAATAGATTTCATCATTCACAAGAAATTGCTGAATCTCTGCCAGGGGAATCCCTATCAGCTGACCTAGCTTACTATAAGGGTCAGATCTATTGCTGTGTGTTGAACAGTTGAAGTGTTGTGGTCCACAGCAAGTCCCATGGAGAGGTGTAGGGTCAGCGGTGCTGTGCTTCCAGTTACACACAATGGGACGCATTGCTTGCCATCATAGCAACTATCTATTGTCAAGAAGTAGACAGGGAAGGCACCATGATAGTGAGACAGGGAAAGTGTGTGTGTGTGTGTGTGTGTGTGTCTGTGTGTGTGTGTATGTGTGTGTGTGTGTGTGTGTGTGTGTGTTGGTGTATGTGTGTGCATAACCCTTGCATGCAATGGTGCTTCCCAGTTTCAAGTGTGCCATAGCTCAGGAAACTGTGCTGCTAGACAAAATCAAAGTCACCAGAACTGATGTGTTTATAAAAAGATAAAGAGATATAAGAATGTGTTCTATGGGGGTGTGGTGAGGTGTGGGGGAAGAGGGTGCCTCAGCAGGCCCATGCCAAGGCACCCCTTCCCCATAAGGGACCAGCTACATGATGGTATAGCATAGAATAGAGTTTATTCAGGGCATGAGGAGGAGAGTTAAGAGGGTAGTAGAGGCAGAGAAAGGCAGAGAGAGGGAGAGAGTAGAGAAGTAGGGGCCAGTCATGGCCATATGGAGAGAGGGAGAGCAAAAGGGAGAGGTAAGAGAGCAAGAGGCAAGATAGAGATGCAAGAGAGGGAGGAGGGGACAAGCAGCCCCTTTTATAGTGGGTCAGACCTACATAGTTGTTGCCAGGTAACTGTGGGGAGGAGTTTAGACAGACAAGAACCACCCAAGCCATTGACTTCTGGCTCCCTCAATTTGCAAATATAAAAAATGGAATTCCAGGACAACAGGAGGGTGAATTTAGAAAGAAGTTTTAATACAGGATTATAGTTAAGAAAAACAAGACAGAACTCCTGTATAGGAGAAGTGGGTCTCAGAAGATGTGATGGCTTCTAGTTGTGAGCCTAGGGCTTTTACAGATATGGACAGGGCCTTTAGAAAAGATGACCAGGAGACAGTGACACAGTACAGCTGACCCTAGTCATCAGGGTGAGAGTCTCCATGCTACCAGAGTTCCATCCGTCACAAGGAAACAAAGAGTTTCTGAGAAAGAGTTAGCTTCCACACTGGAAGGTTCAATCCACTTCAGAATGTCAAGCTTCCATGCTGGAGAGAAGAATCATGTACATTAGGAAGGAAAGAGGCCAGTGCCACTATGACCATGGCAGGGTTTGAAAAGTCATGAGAAATGCTTTAGAGAGGGCAGGGCGAGGCTATGGAAAACATTAAAGACAGTATGGGTGAGAGTATGCTTTGCCATTTAAAGAAGAAATAGAACAAGAGCTTGCATGGGATGTAGTGTGGACATTGTTCTTTAGGGTTGGGGAGACAAAGGTGTGGTACATACAGAAAAAGTGCTGGCCTCGGGAAAACCAGGATGCTTCATTCAGCAAAAGTGCCGCCTTGGGGCAATATCGGGGGCAGGAGCGGGGAGGAGGCAAAAGTTTATATGTGAGATGAAAGACAGACACATACTTCCTGTCCCCTACGAGAGTGGCAGGTCTGGGGCTCACCAGGTCAGAAAGCTTCCTTCTTCCTTCTCCATTGATGAGGGGCAACCGGCCAGCCAGGACAGAAAGGAGCCAAGATATGTAAATGAGCAGAGAAAGACAGAAGCAAAAGGTGAAAGACAAGGATGTAGGAGGGTGCCAAAAGAGCACAGGAGCGAGTGAGGTCAGAACCAGTGACCTGGGAGACTTTATGTGCAGTATACACTATGTGCGGTGGACATTATGTGCAGTGGGTTCCCATGTGCCATCCACACTCCTCCTCCTAACCCTGTCTTTGGAGAGGTACTGCT
This sequence comes from Mastomys coucha, assembly GCF_008632895.1. Lineage (NCBI taxonomy): Eukaryota > Metazoa > Chordata > Mammalia > Rodentia > Muridae > Mastomys > Mastomys coucha. Next base: position 153,877,627 of record NW_022196905.1, on the reverse strand, counting down.
GTAAGCACCTAGTGTCTGTGGTCCCCTTATGTAAGCACCTATTATCTGTGGTCCCCTTGTGTTGGAAGGGGCTGGTAGCAGACATTTTACCTATGACTTTCATCTGTCAGACATCACTTAGGAATCTACCTAGTATGCTCTCTGAGACCTTCAAGGATCTGGGAAGCTGAGGGAAGGGAGGGATGGCTTCATCTTCCTTAAGGGTGTGTTCTTGTAAGGAGGGTTCTCGTGCCAGACTCCGTCAACAGCCCAGGCCCCAGAATCCAAGACTGACCAAGTGTAGTAAAACCGCCATGTTGGCCAACGACAGCATTCTAGCTCTGGGAGTGTCCTGAGCCTCCTTTATATTATTCTTTTTCTTCTTCTGTACCCCAGGATTAACGTCAGAGGCCAAGGCACGTTCCCTGTCTCTTGATTTCTTCATGTTCAAAGCATCCATGTTTCAAGATGATGTGATCTGAACCCCATTGTGGTGTTTCATGTTTTCCCTCTGTAGAGCAGTATCCAACTAGAATGCTTGGGCTGGCTAGAAACATCTGGACTTCATGTACCTGCTTATGTACACATCTGGGCTCCCACACGGGAGAGAAAGGTAGCACTCAGGTCAGGGAGCAAGGCCCTCGGATCTTTAGTAATACCCCTTTCTCTTTGTTCTATAGCTTCCATGGACTGTGCTGCCAAAAGGGAGTGTCAATGAAAAGACAGGCTCTTGTAATGTCCCATCTGCTCACTGGGCTCCTCCTATAACACAGGGCCATGCTTTGGAAACTCTGGGGATCGATTTCATTCACTCTGCAATTCCCATTCACTTCATCTTTGGTGGTCTCCAGACTCCGGTCCCTGAATATTCTCCTGGCTTCCTGCTAGACAACTGATTGGGCTGGGGTGTGTGTGTGTGTGTGTGTGTGTGTGTGTGTGTGTGTGTGTGTGTATACACACATATACGCAGGTATACCTATGTGTATAGGCTCTCACACTATTCCCTACATAGATAAAACTCTTCTCCAAAATTACAAAAGAATTACTGAAGGTATCTCAATGAATTTGTTTTCTTTATTTCTTAAAATAATTTTGTTTTAGATACAGTAAAAAATAATAGATTTCTTTTCTTTTTGTTTTTATTACATTGAAAAGAAACATGTCTATATTGCATACAACCTGCTTGGAATTTCTAGAAGATGGTTGAAAGACTGGGTGTCTAACTCCAGGCAGCCTGATGTTTAGCTTAGGGACCCCTTCTTCAACAAAGGAACTCTCGATTTACACCTCTATAGACCCAGCTCTGCAAGTTCAGTCTTTCCATTAACCCCTGGTAGCCACAATGACTTCCTAATACCAGTTAATTAACAAAAACTGGTGCTCCAACAGATGAATTCCTGGGGGAGTCTTTGGTGTAGTCCCCAGACAGCAGGAGTGGAGCGCAAGCTTTTCCTTTGTTCTTCCAACACTTTCCTTGTGGGCCGCAAAGTACTTTGAATCTCAAATGAGCTCTCTAATTAGTCTCCACCGGCCATCCTGCGGGATGGGCAGGGCTGTCGATTATCTCCACTTTGCAGATAGTAACAATTTACAGGACTTGGCTGAGGTCACCGGAACATTAGCTTCCCAGCCAGAATAAGACTCTTAGTCTCTAAGCCCGTCCTCCTCCTCTGTTCCCTAGACAACTCCCTCCATCCTGTTGGTACAGGATCTGTATTTGCAGCAAGACCTTATTGCAACACAGTGAACTCCTATTTGGTGCTTGAGGCCTGGAGGTTAAGGGGGACTTGAGGAAAGGTGTCATCCTGTGCTTGTTTTATAGATGATACTCTCCCGACCGGCTTGGCAGCACCGTGAGCACTTGTCATGGCCTAGATATTTCAAGGCAAGACCAAGTGGATATACCACCTGTGTGTGGTTCTCAGCAACTAAGTACGCTTGTGAAAGGTTTGGGGACTCGCTGTGCCCTGCGGTGATTGCAGAGGAGATTCCCCACTGCCCAGTGCTCTGCTCTGTGCGTGTGATTCGAACCTCTTCCTGTTGTGTTGGAGAGTTGTGACATGGGAAGCCACATCTTTTCCCACCTCCTGATGAGGCACTCTGTGTGGCCAAAGTACAGGGCTGTGTTAACCTGAACCAGATCTCTCAGAAACATATAAGTGCCAACTGCACAAATGTAGCTCATCATTTCCGGACTCGAGCCTAAGAGCAGCCAGTACCAAGGGCTGTTATTGGATGGTTTACAGGCAAATTTCCCAGAGTGCCATAGCTGAAGGACGAAGACGTGGCCTTTGATTCCTAGAGCTCCAGTGCTCAGGAATGCTGTGGTCACTGCAGATGTGTGTTTGTTCATGATATTTAACTGACGCAGACTCCCAGACTCCATTCCCCACCCTCTCTGAACAGTAAACAAGTCCTCCAGAAGACTGTGGGAACGAACTAATGAGTAATTACACGTTTGAAAGTCACCAGAATGGAATCCCAGGGTGGACCCCTGGGTAAAGGAGAGTTTTGGGATAAATGCAAACACATTCTTTGGATTCCATATCCCAGTGTGGTGCCAGGGTGCCGCTTCCTTGGGGAGGACACGGAGGTACAGTAGGCGGCAGAGTTGGCCCTATCAGCCGCCTCATGCCGGCACTGATCCAAGAAGGCTAGCTGTAAACACGAGTATTACTGTTCAGATCTTTGCTCTGTCTCCTTCAAATATTGAAAACAACATAAACATTAGGGAATTCTCTAAGAAGTATTAATCTCAATTCAAAGCAAGGAATGACTTCTGTATTTATTTATTTACTTGTCAGTAGTAGTAGCAGCAGCAGCAGCAGCAGCAGCAGCAGCAGCAGCAGCAGCAGCATATTTGAATTAGTGATCAAAGAAATAGGCATACTTTATGTTTGGGAAGTTGCAACCAATACCAGCATCACATCGACTATTCATTTAACCTTCCAGAGACACAATAAACATCTCTGAAAACTACCAAAAGCTAATGATTTAGTCCTCTCCCCATAATCATAAGTGTGGCAGATCACACACCCTTATAGGTGAACTGTATCTCAAATGTGGTATCACTACAAGCAATTGCTAACTGCTGAAGCTGCTTAAAGTCTGCCGCGGATGTCTGCCATTGGAAGCTTGAAGAAACCCCAGGCAGCTGCTCCTTCCTGGTCAAGCAGCTGATCATTTCAAACAACATAGTTGCACGTTATTAATTTGAATGATGGCTGTATGCCACTTCTATGGAATAGACCAGAGGAGTATAGGATTTCTCTCAGGCCAGTCTCCAGGCTAGTATTTATGCAGGGAGCAAGCAGGCTTTTTTCAGAAAGGTTAGCTTCACCACAGGTGGCTTATCCCTTCTGAAAGACTCCTCCAGTCCCCACAGGCTGACTTGGAGCATAGCTGACCCCTGTTCCCATGGCAACCTGAGAAGTACAGGGTTGTTGAAAACAGTTCTTTAATTTGTTTACTGTTTCAAACTCAAGAACAAGCCCCCAAGGTTTCAGAGTCTACCCCAAACTCTGCTTTTCTGACTCTTAAAAGAAAAACAGGAATAAAACCCCTTAATGCTATTTTACGTGGAAGAGACTGAGGAACTAAGCTTTCTCTGAGGCCAGCTTGTTGTGTTACATATGGGGAAGCTGAAGCCAAGGGTCCCATTTCCTACCATGAGGGTGCACAGCTAGAGTAACCTCACCAAACGGTGGCAGCTCCTTGCTGTTGCTTGATGTCAATCTGCGGTGTGCTGAGACTGTCATCCCAGAGTCACCTTCTGTTGTAGGTGCAGAAGTGTCTGGATACAATTATAGAGCTCAGAAGGCCAGAGAATCAGACTGGTCAATATTTCTATGGCTATTTGGATTCCAGGGAGCTGATGAAGCTGTCAGAGCATTATCAGCGGGCTGCTGAAGCTTCATGCCTGCCACAGAGAGCCCTGGCTCTGTGGAAGGTGTCAGTTACTCGGAAGGAGGGAGCACTTAGTATTTGTCCTAATGAGGTCTACCAGCTCTCTGGAGGAGTAGCTCTTTGGTGAGATAAAGAGCTGGTAAAACATGCTGTCTGTTTCCTCATCATAATTAAGACAAAAATCAAGTCACTAAGAACTCAGACTGGCTTCTTCATAATTTGCCTTCAGATAAAGTTCAGTAAAACAAATGAGAGTCACCAGATTGGGTTCCTCCCTTTGCTGTTGACCTCCCATACTGGTGAGTTACCTTGACTGGAGGTCTGGGCAGCATCTTGATAAGGACAGAACTTCCTTGCTTGGTGGTGACTTCCTAAGTGCCTTCTCCCAAATAGACACCCAGGTGTCAGGCCTGCCCCAGCCAGAACGAAGCTTGTTGGGAGAGAGGAGAGCAGCTTGGCCTCTCTGTGTTCTGGAGAAGGGCCTGTCTCAGCTCCCTGTTCTGGTAAACTCAGAGGCACGCTGTGACCTCCTGGAGGGGAGGCAGAATGTAAACTTACTGCTTGATATCTGGATTCACAGGCAGCATCTTTCCTCTGCTCTCTGTAGAAAAAGGGAACCCACTTCCTCCAGTTTCCCTGTCAGCAGAATGGCTCAGGCCCCTGTTTGACAAGCCAGTCTATCAGCAGCAAACTGTCCCTCTTAGGTTGTAATCAAACACAGCACATGTCACTCATCAGCCCACGTAGAGGAAAGCCTTGAGCCAATTTCATTGAGGATGGAAAAAACCTTCCGCCTTGCCCTTTGGGACCGGGCTGTGTCCAGCAGCACTGGCAACAGAAAGCAGGATCGGAAGGCAGATTGTATAAGTAGATTTCTATGCAGATAATTAGATTCCAGACGGGGAGGGGTTGATATCAAAATAAGTAAATGTTGAATGAGAAGAGTCTTACAGCTAAAGAAAACTCTGGAAGTGGGGTAGGAATCCAGGATGTGTATGATTATTTCCTGAACAATTACTGTTAGAAAGAAACAACTGTTTCTAGCCACGTGAATGGGGGCTCAGATCAACAGATGTCGGGGATAGAAATTTACAAAGAATGCCTGAACACCTGGAGGTAACTCTTTGGTAGGAGCAATTTTATTCTCTCCACTCTCTTGATTTCTGTCCATCTTTCTCTCTGTCTCTGTCTTCTCAAGCTCTCTCTCTCTCTCTCTCTCTCTCTCTGTCTCTCTCTCTCTCTCTCTCTCTCTCTCTCTCTCTCTCTCTCTCTCTCTCTCTCTCTCTCTCTCTCTCTCTCTCTCTCTCTCTGTGTGTGTGTGTGTGTGTGTGTATACATGGAGCTGGAATTACAAAAGGCTGTGAGCCCCCAGATGTGACTTCTGGGATCAGGACTAGGAGGGTCCTCTACAAGACAAGAGCAGTAAGCACTCACAACTGCTGAGCCCTCTCTCCAAAATGCACAGTCCTCTTTGGAAGGCTGTTTTATTGTAGTGGCTTGAATGAGAATGGCCCCCATAGGCTCATAGATTGGAATACTTAGTTATCAGGAAGTGGAACTCTTTGAAAAGGTTAGAAGGATTAGGATGTGTGGCCTTGTTAGAGGAAGCATGTCACTAGAGTGGGCTTAGAGATTTTAAAAGCCCAAACCTAGTTTCTCTCTGCCTTTGGATCAGGATGTAGTTTTGGGCTACTGTTCCAGTGGCATGAATGACACCATGTTTTCTGCCATGATGATGATAGACTAAGACTCTGAAATTGTAGGCAAGGCCTCAATTAAATGTTTTCCATTATAGAGTTATCATGGTCATGTTGTCTTTTCACAGCAATTGAACAGTGACTCAGATTGCATAAACCATGAATCTTGCTCCAAAGACAAGAAGAATTGGTTTAGTCTGAGTTTCCATGACCTAGGAACACTGAGTCAGGTTGCCCAGAATGAAGCTTCCTGCAATGGAAGTGATAACATGAACTTTCATAGTCACAGAACGAAAAAAGTCAAACACAAGCCTAGGAACTTACCAAAAGCTTTGGTGAGGACATAGGGTAAGCAGGTTGTAGCAAAAGTGGGGGGACATCTCTGCTATTGGCCTAGGGATCTGACACTCTCAGTCAAGATAAGTGAAGACCAATGGGTTGCTGTCTAAAGGGTTACTGTTGCCGTGAAACACTATGACCAGAAGCAACTTGGGGAGCAAAGGCTTACACTTCCACGTCACTGTTAGTTATCAAAAGAAGTCAGGACAGGAACTCAAACAGGTCAGGAATCTGGAAGTGAGAGCTGATGCAGAGGCCATGGATGAGTATGCTTACTGGCTTACTGCTCATGGCTCTCATCCTCAGCCTGTTCCCTTCTAGAACCCACAGTGGACTGGGACCTCCCACATCAATCACAGATAAAGAAAATGTCCTACAGGCTTGCCTGCAGCTCAATCTTATGGAGGCAGTTTTAAAGTTGAAGTTCTCCCCCTCTCAAATGATTTTAACTTGTGTCAGGTGGACATGAAATTGTCCAGCATAGCTGCTAAGTTAATAGCTTCAGAAGGTGAGTTTATTAAAAGACTATTGACAGTCCAGGGTGACTTTGGGCTTTGATCTGCAACCTTCTAGAGCTCCAAAATCAAGGAGTTTTAACCAGTCAATGAATCCACACAATCTTAGACACAGGTGTGGTTGTTACAGGGAACTTTGGCTCACAGCTCTTTCTGAATGAGGACAGCAGCTAGAGCAAGAACCCTGAATGCTTGGGTCCTTTTTCTTTCTTTCTTTCTTTCTTTCTTTCTTTCTTTCTTTCTTTCTTTCTTTCTTTCTTTCTTTCTTTCTTTCTTTCTTTTTGGTTTTTTGAGACAGAGTTTCTCTGTGTAGCCCTGACTATCCTGGAACTCACTCTGTAGACCAGGCTGGTCTCGAACTCAGAAATCCGCCTGCCTCTGCCTCCCAAGGGCTAGGATCAAGGGCATGCACCACCACTGCCCTTCTTATCTCTTCTCTTAAATGACATCTCCTGCCATGGAAGCTGTACATGAGGGTATGGCCAACTCCAGTCTAGATGCTAACCCACTCCTGCGAATAGCTTTCGAACTAGATTTCTGGCCTTCCATGGTAGAAATGTGTTATATTCAGTTCCCAATTTCAGCCATCTCCTAATGGGATTTCAGAATCTATGCTTCGAAAAGGATAATATTACAGGAGCCTCAGAGACATCTGAGAATAGAGTCTTCTCTAATGGGTACTCCGGACCCTGAGTGGAGACATGATGCTCTGATAGCCTGAAAAGATTGGAACATTAAATACCATTGTTTCCTCCATTCAGGAAGGTTGATTCAACTAAAGCCTTGCTGCAGACACGGAGTGACAAGGGCTGTAAATTGTCTATGGGGACTACTTTTTGGTACCTCAGAAGGGGGGATATGACATGCAACTGATCTGATAAGAAGGTTTATTGGGAGAAGGGAGAGGAGTGGGGGCCTGGAGAAGGGGTAGAGGTTTGCTAGTTGACATGGAGACAGACATACAGACAGGAACAGAGTCATGTGAATAGAGAAGGGGGTGTGGTGCAAAGAGGGAAAGAAAGGGGGAGAGACTGCTGGGAACATAGAGAGAGCTGGGGTGGTGGGCATTCCTTTTATATACAGCCTCTCTCTCTCTCTCTCTCTCTCTCTCTCTCTCTCTCTCTCTCTCTCTCTCTTCCTTCCTTTCTTCTTTCTTTCTCTTTCTTTTTCTCCTCCTCCTCCTTTTCCTCTTTCTTCTTCTTCTTCTTCTTCTTCTTCTTCTTCTTCTTCTTCTTCTTCTTCTTCTTCTTCTTCTTCTTCTTCTTCTTCTTCTTCTTTTTCTTCTTCTTCTTCTTCTTCCTTTTTCCTCATCCTTCTCCTCCTCCTCTTCTCTTTCTCCTCCTCCTCCTCCTCCTCCTCCTCCCCCTCCTCTTCCTTCTTTTGCTGGGGGTAAATTACAGAGAGCAGACATAGGAAGACTGGGAGTTAAGCATGATCCTAGTGCATGATGTGATTCCCAAATAATCAAATTATTATTAATAATAATTTTTATACTTATATATTATTAATTATTATTGGAATAAAAACAACCCAAGGATATAAGCTCTCTGTAAAAATCAGTCTGACTTTCTTATTTCTGCTAATTGTATATTTTGGCTTTTGTAAATATATAGTTAGCTTACAGCTGCAGGAAGGGAACCTTGGGGACTTTCCAGCTAGATTTTCTGGCTTAAATATGGATTCTGAGAAAGGCTTTGGGGCTGCACTTGGCCAGGTGTAGTCACCACTGACCGTAATAAAGACTTCCAGTTGACTTATAGACTATATCTGAGTGGTCTTCTCTTTAGGATCCCCACAACAATGGGAGAAATAATTATTCATTCACTGAGACAATGTACTTTCCTTTCCCTAAAACCCAACTTTGCAGTTCCTATGGGGTTGCAACTATACAACTCAGTTTAGTCTGCCCTCATTAGAGAAACACAATCTTCCCTCCCTCCTTCCCTTCCTTCCTTCCTCCCTCCCTCCTTTCTCCTTCCTCTCTCCTTTGTGCTTTCCTTTCTTCCTCCCTTTCTCCTTCCTCCCTCCTTTGTTCTTTTCTTCCTTTCTCCCTTCCTCTGTCCTTTCTTCCTTCCTTCCTCTCTCCTTCCTTTTTTCTTCCTTCCTCTTTCAATCCTCCTTCCTTTCTACCTCTATTCCCTCCCTCCTTTTTTCTTCCTTCTTTCCTTTCTTCTTTCTTCATTCCTCCTTCCTTTTTCCTTTCTCCCTCCCTCCTTCCTTACTCCTTCCATCATCCATCCCTCCTTCTTCCTTCCTTTTTTCTTTCCTTCTGCCATCCCTCCTTCCCTCTTTCCTTCCTTCTTCCTTCCTTCTTTCTTCTGTCTTTACTTCTTTCTTCCCTTCCTCTTTCCTTCCTTCTTTTCTCTTTCCTTCCTTCCTTCCTTCCTTCCTTCTTTTATTCTTTCCTCCCTCTCCCTCCCTTCTTCCTTCCCTCCCTTCTTCCTTCCCTCCCTTCTTCCTGCCTCCCTCCTTCCCCTCATTGGTTTAAGCCTAAGCATGCTTTCTCTGACAGTTTGGGCCCTCCCACTTTCTTTGAGGTCATATCCCCACTTTCACCATATAGCTAGTTGCTTCCATCTGTTTGCTTGCTAAACCTCCATTGCGAAAGCAGCAGCCTAACCCAGAAGATGTGGGTTCTCACTTTCCTTTATCCCTTCTCCCAGTTGTTGCTGAGATTCAGAGCTTGCTTGCTCTGTTTGTTGCTTTCTCTTAAAGTCTAAGAAAACTGCACTCTAATTTCTTTGGGGATCTACTTTTAAAATATTTTACTACTAAGAACTCAGAACAGGGGACAAAGTCTTCCCAATACAATGTAGTTCCCAGCATGGGGCTGCCTAATGTTTCAGTAGCAATCTTGGTGGTAACATCTTGGTAAGGGTAGCACTTGAGTATAATGGTTATACTTGAGTATAATGAGTGTATAGCTTGTGACCCGTTACTACATATGTGTGGGGGGGGCAACAAGTGCTTGGTGGCAGTCAGGTGACCTGGATATCTATCGTGCTTGATCCTCCTTATCCTCTACCTTAGCTATTCCTGTTCAATCCCTGACATCTCTTAATACACATTTTGCTAATGTTTCAGCTTGAGAGATCTAAATGTCCTGATGATGTGCTCAAATGTATCACTGGGGATTTGTCTGATTCTTTATTTACCTTATCAAGTCTTCAGATCAACACCAGGCACCAATACTGGCCTATAATAACTGCCAGCAGCTGGGAATGCATCCGGCACACCTTCAGTACATTGTGGTGCTTCAGGGCGCAGGCTGCTGGCTTAGACTGCTCCATCTCCTGCTAGTGACTCCAATTCTGTCATTTGGGGCAATTTAATTAACCTTTCAGTGCCTGGCTTTCTTATCTTTTGGAAGAAGACAGTCACACTGTGTCACGGATGTGTTTGAGGATTAATTGAGTAGAGACACCAAAAGGCCTGCTAATACTGTGAGCACATGAAAGTGTCCAAAAGGGTGATCGTGCAAATTTGACAGAGTTCCCATCAGCCTCTTCTCCTCCCTCTGCTATGGTATGCACAGAAGGGTTCAGAGATCTCAAGCCATATCTTTGTACAAGGTATTAAGAACCAGGAATAGAGTTTGTATTTTTGTAAGGCAAAAGACCAAGCTGATGGGCAGAAAGGAGAAATACCTCTCTATACAGGTACAGGTGGTCTAGACCAAGTATTCAAATATATGAACCAATGGGGGGGCTTTCTCATTCAAAACTCAATAGGCTTCTATAATAAAGCCCCGCCTCCTCCCTAGTATTTCTTAAAATAATTTATTTAATTTTACTCTATATGTATTAGTGCAAGGGTGTCAGATCCCTTGGAACTGGAGTTACAGACAGTTGTGAGCTGCCATGTGGATGCTGGGAATCAAGTCCAGGTCCTTTGGAATAGCAGACAGTGTTCTTAACCACTGAGCCATCTCTCCAGCCCCCAACCTCCCTGGTATTTTTAAAACAGCAAGCCGTTAGCTCTTGAATATCTACTCTCGGGCATTTCAGAAATTACAACCAAATGGGGTGGAAAAGTTCATCTCATTTCAGGTATAATCATACAAATGGCCCTTAATGTCTTAAAGCAAAATTGGGCACATTACACCATTTTTTCTGTAGATATTTTCCTTTTTTTCTTTTTTTTTCCCTTTTTTCTTTCCTTTTATTTCCCCTTTCTTTTTTTTTTTTTTTTTTTTTTTTTTTTTTTTTTTTTTTTTTCTTTTCTGTAGATATATCAACGTACATACCTGAGCTCTTAGGCTTTTAGGTCTCTTTGAAAACATGACCTCAAAACCATTATCACACTCAAATAGGAAGTAGTTTCCCCACATGAGTAAATATATAGTCAGGGTTTAAAATTTTTATTTCCTCTGCCCACCTCATCCCCGCCTTCAAATTTGTCTGAATCAGGATTGCTCGCATAGTTCACATGTGCATAGATATGAGGAAGCCCCTCCTGCCTCTTTATTGCATGTCTTTGAACTTGGTCCTTAGCTGGAGCTGTTTGGGAAGGTCCAGAAGGCGTGCTGCTGAGTGTGCGTGGGCTTTGATGTTTCAAAAGCCCTCGCCATTCCCAGTAAGTCAAATTAAATGCTTTCTTTTATGAGTCACCTTGGCCATGGTGGTTTTTATCCCTGTGATAGAAAAGTTAATGAAACCGGAGGTTTGGCCTCTCTTGTCCCTCACAGGTCACTTTTGACGAATCTGCACCCTGCATCCTGCATCCTGCATCCCGCATCCTCGGGAGATGTGCTCACAGCCCCAGGTGGAGCCATGTTGAGACTCTATGGGACAAAGCTGCGTCCCCTCACACTGGAGAAGCCCCACACAGCTAGTCCTCATGTCTACTCCTTATCAGAAGACAGAGATGAGAAATACACACCCATAGAAATGGAACATGAGGTGTGAATTTGGAAGAATTGCTAGTTTTGAACCAAGTCCAGGAAATGTGTCCTTAGGGATCTCATCAGGCCTGCCTCTTCATTCTTCCATGCTAAGAAACCCAGGTCTGAACCACAGTAGTGTGAATATAACATGATATTTACATATTATACCCACATTGAAAAGTCTCAGGAAAAAGCTTTAGCCACTAACTGGTAACATGTTTGTACACATGTGTAGGACATTTCACATGTGTGTTAGACAGAAGCCTCTACATGAAATTCCTCAGTCAAAATTGAATGCATAAATTATTCTACTAACATTCCCAAGTTCGTTGTGCTTGGGAGAACACAGGTTTGTATTTCCGTTGCTTTATGCACTTACCATGCCCCGTTGTTCTTTTGCCTTACCTCCTTTGTCATTTGCTATGGAGGTGGAGGGTTATGGCAGTGTGGGATTAGGATTAAGCAGAATAAGCATCCCAACTTAAGATGGGAGGAGAGTGTCCAGAGCAGCTGAGCCTGTCCTCAAGTCTCTCCTGCCAAGACCACAGCTCTGAACAGGAAGCATAGTTAAATCGCAAAAGGCACCTTCCAGGAAAGACCAGGCACTGCTGTGAGATGCAGCTGGGTTTGCTTTTCCTCAGGAGTGCTGTTAGATGTCTCAAGGTCTTCGTGAGCGGTGTATCTGGCCAGGAGGGGGAGGTGTTCGTTCCATTAAAGATGGCTGCCATCCAATCGGTGTCTCATCTCAATATATCTTAGTGGGAAGTGTTCCTTCCTGCTCATCATTCCTCAGAATGTACCAAAGGACAAGCTGCTTTTCAGGAGAGTCATTTCCAGAGTCAAGGAGGACTCACTCCACAAGAAACCAAAGTTGCTTCTGAGTGGGCTTTGTCCAGAAGTACAGCGATCTTATCAGGTGATATCTAAATATTCTTGTATTAGTCAGGATCTCTAGAGGAACATATTCACTCTATAATCATTCTCTCTATATAATATATATTTATTCTATAATAATTATCTCTCTCTATATAGTATGATATATGTATGGAGAGGGGGGGAGGGGAGAGAACGAGCAAACTGTCAAAATTTGAAAGCTCCTTTCTTCCATTTATATACCTTTCTTTTATATACCAGAAAGTATGTCCCTGATCAAATTTATATCTTTCCACCCCAAAAAATCTGTATTAAAAACTGAGTCTTCCCCCTTGGACAGATTTAATTAAGAAAAAACTCTGTCGTAGATGTAGCCAAACACTTGTGTTTTACTTAATCCCGGATGTAGTCAACTGACAACCAAGAAGAGCCATCACAAATTCACCCCCTGTCACCTCGACATACAATCACATCTTTATGTCATGCTTAATTTCCAAATGAAAAGATAATCATGTCATATTGAAACAATATGACTATCCCTCCTACAAATGTGTTATAAATATTAGAATATGTGACAATATCCCTTAAGGAACATTCTTTAGCTATCTCAAAATTTAAATGTGATAGCTACTCAACAGTTATATAACATGACAAATCAAAGAAAGAAAACACAAAGATCTGTACAAAGACATTCTTAACAAAATATGATAGAGACACTCATGTAAATTATAAGTTTTTTGTGCAACTTGTCACGTGGCAGATGGGGCCAGTTATCTATGACAGCAAGGCCATGTTCTGGAGCAGTTCACTTGGTAGAAACTGTACAAACTGCTGGCATGACACTCCATGGTATGGGCGAGCTTTATTGTGAATGTGTGAGAGAGAAAAGCCAGAGGCATCTAGAAGAGTCCAGAGCAGAGAGAGCAAGAAGTAGACTAAACATGGTCAGTGGTCAACAGATTTGACATGGCCAGGGCTATCTGTGAGAGTGGGAAGAACAGTAGGAGATGGGCGATAGAGAGAGCATGGAGAGAGTAGCAAGGGTTATGAGGAGGGTGAGGATCTGAGAGGAGAGAAGGGCCAAGAGCTGGATGGAGTTTAGGGTAGAGAAGAGGTAAGAAGGAGTAGGATGCTAGTGTAAACTTTGCAATGCAGATAGATGCCATAGGCATGTTCCTTTTGCTGAAGGGACTTTTGCTCTTGCTGGCATGTATAATCTTTAACTGGCATTAAAACCCACTTCTTCTGGATTCTACAGTATACTAAGGACCAGCTGAGACATCCAGCCTGATAAACTGAACAATTGAACAACTATTGTGTTTGTCTGTTATCTATCTATCTATCTATCTATCTATCTATCTATCTATCTATCTATCTATCTATCTATCTATCATCTGTCTATCTATCATCTGTCTATCTATCTATCATTTGTCTATCTATCTATCGATCGATCAATCATCTATCTGTCTATCTCTCATCCATCTGTACATGTATACTTTTGGTAGGTCTGTCTGTCTGTCCATCCATCCATCCATCCATCCATCCATCCATCCATCCATCCATCCATCCATCTATCCATTTGTACATGTATAATTTTGATAGATCTATTTATTTATCTATCTATCTATCTATCTATCTATCTATCTATCTATCTATCTATCACCTATCTATCTATCTATCTATCCATCCATCTATCTATGTATACTTTTGGTAGGTGGGAAATAGTTTCACAAGTTCCTGAGAAATACTGAGTTTTATCTAACTACCAGAAGTCTGCCTCTGGCCCAGACTAAGCTCATTTCTGGATATATGGGCTGCCTTTGGAGTTTAGAGACTGGAACTTCCTTTGGACATGACATTGCTGCCTTTGTTGATGGTAAGTGGCAACAATGACTTCTAATTGCTTCAGTGATGGGGTGGTCTTTCTGGATTTGTTATGCCAGCATTTTTAACCATCTCTTCTACCTTCTGGCATGGGATAGCACAGTCCTGAGGACGTGGCCACAACATGCATGCATTTTGTCTCTACAGAACCACAAGCTGAATTCATTGGAAGTCAGCCTCAGGTATTCAGAGAATGTTCTGACTCTGAGGCTTCCCTTTCCTTCTGGCTTTCTGGCATAGGGCATGAACTCTGTGTCTTTAACTGTACATCCAGGCACTCAGATTCTATGACAGCAAATGTGTTTCAGTAGCTACTGTAATTATTATGTCTGTGTGCGCTTGCTCAGCATTTCCAAATACGGCCGTGTGCGTCATGCCCTTCATGACTACTATGACTAGTGCGTTCTGTAAAGAACATGGCTGCATGTATACTTGTTCAGGGTCATCTGTCTAGGAAGTGGTTTGACGTGTGTAAATTTAGGATTTTTGACTCCAGCTACATTCTGACTCTTAGCATTTATAAAGAGTCCCACAGTCCATAGTCAGGATCATGCTGCTAAGAAAGTAGTCTAGGGGCCATTTAACTCAGAGAGACAATACTCTCCTTTTGGGGAAGTGGTGCAAGCAGGGTTTCTGTGAAGGATGACTTGAAATGGACCTACAACAAGTCTGGTCAGGTGCTGCAGCCTCGCACATTCCAGAGTCCGATTACACAACCTGCTTTGACTTTCTCCTCTGAGCAATTTCAACCATTTGTGCTCACATGTCCTGCTGAGGGGTTCTGTGCGAGACTGGATGTTTAGTTTCATGATGGACCAGGATTCCTTCCTGTGTGGAAACAGGCAGGCCAGGCCAGGCTAGCCCCATACAAGGCCTTGGGCTGCTGGCACTTCTATTGTGTTGATATTCTATTTACAGGGAGCCCGAGCCTTACATAACCTGTATCTGCCAATGGTGATGACGGATTTCCTTATATAGCTCATGATCCAGCCCCATAGTGAGCAATGCCACATGCATTTTCTCCCTTAATCTGAAAACCTTGAATATGCTCCCCGATGTAATCTCATAGATTCTGTTTTCGTGTCTGACCTGAAAAAAAAACAAATAGCTGGAAATGACTCTGAGTTTTCTGTTTGCCTTAGCACATCCAAGTATGGATCACCACTCAGTCCCTGGTCCCCAGGCAACAAGCACTACCTCTTCCCAAATTCCAGACACACAATCAACAGCAGAAGGTGAAGCACTCCAAAGTCTACAAATTAACAAACTCAAAAACTCACGGAAACTACAGTCTCATGGGCTCTCTTTTGTCAATTTGAACATTTATGTTTTAATTCCTAAGTTAAAAATACTGAGGCCAAAAGTTCTTTTAAAGAAATTTAGTAGCTGTAGTTTTGATGCAGACACATGTTTTATTCTCTCTAGCATCCCTAGTGGCTTGTCAGGAATTCAACTCAGGAACAAAGAAAAACCTGAGCTTTCACTGGACTGAAACATCTCATTCAAATCTCATCCATTCGCATCTGAAGTGTTGTAAAACAAAAACAAAAACAAACAAACAAAAACACACTCCTCTTTGTGGGCAGTATTTGTTTTTAACACTGATAAAAGAAAGTTTACATTTTTTGTAATTTTCTATGTAAAATATATATCTATAACTAGAAGGAAAATGGGGTCTGGGAGCTCTTGAAGCTGTTACAGTGGTGGCTCTTGCCTGATCTTACACGTAATGCTTAAACGCAGTACCCATGTGTCTCTCCATAGAAAGTGCCTTGAAGGGTTCCCTTTGCAAACCAAGTTCTATGTATTTCTTGCCTTTTTGAAGCAATGAGGTTGAAGATGAGTCCCAGAGTAGATGAAACTTGACTGTTGTGAAAATGTTCTTCCATGTCATAGAAAATGTCTCTTAAAAATGTCCTTAGGTGGACTCAAGATGAAGACAACAGGCCTGTGAAAAGCTAGCAGCTGTGGTGGTTCTGCCAGGGCTCCTTCTCTTGATTGCCCTTGAGTTTGTGATTTTTCTTCCAGTAGAATTCCACTTGTATCTTTGATATAATACAGACATGGAAGAAAAGGAACAAGGCATTCCCGTTTGGGGTGTCTCCAAAGCCTTCCTAACACAGTTGGTCCACCTTGCTGGTGTGTGCCTCTTTGATCCGTTAAAGGTGTGTGCCCTGCACTTGATAGATCTTGCTGAGCTCAGACCCTTGTGAACTATTACAAGTTGGAGTTTTACTTGAAAAATATTGCCTGGATTAACTCAAGGAACTTGCAAGAAACCATTTAGTTCCCTCAAATCAGCCATTCAGATTTCTATGTTGTACACTAGAGTTCCCTGCTAATGAGCGCTTAGCAATATTGATCTGTGAAACTCCCAACTTTACCTTGACTAAATCCCAGAGGTTCCATAGACAAAGAGCGGCAGGCTAAATTTGGCAACTGCTTAGACAGCTGTAGGAAAAGAGCTTGATTCCTACAGAAAAACTGTCCACTAGACTTTGAGCTTTGAAGCCAGAAACCTGAACAGGGTTATGGTACAGCCTTACAGGTCTGTGGACATTACCTCATACATGTAAAAATCCCCAGCCATGCTCCACCAAGCCTGTTGAAGACATGCCCTGGGAATGGTAAGCTTGGGAAGACCTGGATTTGTGACTAGAAGAGCAGTGGAGTCAGGGACTGGTGGGATACCGACGAGGGATGCAGGTGGCACGTGACATGATTTATGTTTTTTAAAAGATCCCATGACTTTAAAATGTTTCACAAAGTACATACTTTAGAAGGAGCATATTCTTAGGGCCTAGTAAAACTACAAGCTCGCTAGGTGTGGTGACGCATGACTATAACCCAGCACCCAACTGACTACGACACAAGGATACAGGAGGCTGTATCATGAAGGTTGAGTTTGAGGCCAGGCCAGGCTACAGGGTGAGATTTGTCTCAATGGAGCAACTTTATCTCCTTTTTTCCTTTGCCTCTCTCTCTGTCCCCCCACTCTCTGTATGTGTTGAAACCAAAGACCACTTTTCATTATCTTTCCTAACCAAACACCACAAGAGACAAGAAACATCCATCATGGAGGAAGAGGCAGGTAAGGCTGAAAGACTATGGACAGCCAGTCCATCCTGTGCAATCCACATACCCTGCGTTTTCTAGGTCCCGTTTCCCCCTCCACCTGTATCTTTCATTCCAGACTCTGCCATGACTTCCCTCTGTAACTCCAATGTTTCCTCCCAGCAGCCTAAAGTCACAAATGGAGAATAAAATCTTTGTCACATGTAGTCCGGGTGACTCTGCCTCTTTCTAAACACTGCCAGTCTCCAGGTCTTTCTTCTACAATTCCCTTTCTGCCAGGTGTTGCCTCTCGACCTTGGACACATTAGGCCATCCTAGTGTCAATTAAGAGAGTTAGGTGGCACTTGCCTGTTGTATGGCATTGTTCTCAGAAGGAATAAACAAACATTTAATCTCTCTGATATGAAACCAATGACAGACAAAGGAAAGATAACACGAAAGTTCAACTGGTGAACTAATGAGTTGTAGTTCCTTATACAGTATGGCTAAGAGCTTACTTATGGAGCAGAAATGACTCAGTGGCCTGAGTCACCAAAGCCTACCCTAGCGTGGGTGACAGCTCACAAAAGCTGGAGACCTGGAGCTTGCTGTGCAGTTCCATGGGCTGCAGAATCTCTCTCTCTCTCTCTCCCTCCCTCTCTCTCCTTCCCTTTCTCTCTCTCTCTCTCTCTCTC
>NW_022196905.1:153836342-153859790 GCF_008632895.1 Mastomys coucha | reverse complement strand
TCTCTCTCTCTCTCTCTCTCTGTCTGTCTCTGTCTGTCTCTGTCTGCCTCTGTCTCTGTCTCTGTCTCTCTGTCTCTGTCTCTGTCTCTCTCTCTCTGTCTGTCTGTCTCTGTCTGTCTCTGTCTGCCTCTGTCTCTGTCTCTGTCTCTCTCTCTCTCTCTCTCTCTCTCTCTCTCTCTCTCTCTCTCTCTGGCATCTAGGCTGCCCTTTCTAAGGAGCTCCACTTGTCTGAAGGTGTCTCCCAGAAATCTTTACAGTATAAGGTGGGAATGGAGGAGCTTAGTGAACCTGGTCAGTTTCAGGGACTTCCTGAAGCTATTGAGTTGTTTACTTCCTAAGTTTAATACTTGCAGGATAGGACGTTCCTTCCCCTTAGAACATCCTGTTCTTAAGGACCCTTCTTCTAAGATGGAAGATTTTATCTGGGAGGAACTGTTATGTAACTGTCACATGGTAGTCAGTCTAGATACAGACGCAGGACCACAGTCTCCAGCTTTAGAGTCACAGATATACAAGGAAGTGTTTCCACAAAACTTCAACAATTCTCAGTACCTGATAGCTTGTGACTGTCCATCCCAAAGTCCTGGGATTGTTTCTTTTCTTTCTTCAGTAATTTTATACCTGCACAATTGATGTGGAATGGATGTCAGGTGTTAAAGTGTGGAACAGGTTGACTCAGATATGAACATTTGCTTCTGAAACCACCAAGGCCATCAGAATAACACCCGGCAGCTGCCAATGGTTTTTGTGCCACACACTTCCAGCATGTGTCTGCCTCTGTCCTTTGGTGTCCTGCCTACTTTCTGCCACTGTTTAATTTGCATTTTCTAGCATTGTATGTCAGTGGACCAGTGGGTGCTTTGTGCTCCTTCCCACCATATAGTTAGAGAGTCATTGTATGGCTGTTCGTTGTAAGCCTTCTGTCATTGCTGAGCCGTGCTCCATCAGAAAACTCTCCTGGCATTTGTCCTGTTGCCTCTTTAGGAACACTTGGATCTGAGGTTACTACAAATAAAGCCACATTAAGTGTTCATATACAAACATCTGCTTTCCATTGCCTTGGTTAAAAATGTTGAAGAAAAATGATTGAATTATAATGATGGGTTGTGTTTACATTCTCTAAAGCTTCCAGATTGTTTACTGTAGGAGTTAGGGAGAAGGCACATGCAGAAAAGAGTCTGCTGTAATCAAGAGGACCTTAGCTTGTATCCAAGTGCACAGGGCTGTAAAGATGGCTCAGTAGTTAAGAGAGTATACTATTACCCAAGTCCAGTGGGTCACAGCTGCCTGTAACTCCATATCTAAGGTCTCTGACACACTCTTCTAGCCTCTGTGGCTTTCCACATTTATGTATAGAAACCCATATGTATAGAAACACATAGATACATAATTTAAAAGGAAACAAATTAAAAGCATACAATCAAGCACATGTACTGTGCCCGTAATCCCAGACACAGGTCATGAAGACAGGAGGCCCTCTGGAGTTCACTTGCCACATGATTTAACCAAAGTAGTGAGCTCTGGGTTCAACGAAATGTCCCATCTCAAGAAAGAAAACTAGAAAACAACCTGAGACAGACTTCTGGTCTCTGCATACTCATGACCACACATGTATGAGAACCTATACACATAAACATGCACACACACACACAAACAGACACATACACACATAAACATAAACATGGACACACTCATAAACACATATACACATTCACACATGTACATACATGTATGCACATACACATATATGCACATATGTACATATAAACATACACAGTCACATACATACACATTCACATACTTACATACATTTACACACATACAGGCACACATACACAAACACTCTCATACACACATATATACTCACATACATACATACATGTTCATGCATGCACATACACACATACTTAGGCATATGAACACATCTATACATATATTACACACATAGACATGGACACATATACACATATGCATACACACATATATAGCCACAAACACAGATACTTACATACATGTATACATATGCATACACACATACACAATTATATGCTCACACACAAGAATACACACATATACACAAACACAGACATACCCATATACACACATATAGACACATGCACATGCTTATACACACATACACAGACATACACACACATGCACACATTAACACACACACACACACCACACACACTTACACACTCACACTTTTGATTAAGGAGATCCAGACCTTGACCCCTTAGCATGAACTGAATAGAATTTTCCCTGTATTGAAGTTGGCATTTATAATTTTGTGTTCATTTATTTCCCCATTATAGTTGAATAATCTGCAGAATATTCATGCCCAACACACAGAAAATAAGGGACCACACTATGATCTAAAGGTGAACAGATGAACGGAACCTCATATGCTGTGGAAGCTGGTGAAGGCACTGGAGAACTTCCTAGAGTGTGTCCCCAGCTCATTTCTGAATGATGACTGAAGTCAACATACATGAGAAGAATGCTGGAGACCATAGATGACTCAATCCTACTCCCCAGAGGGTGACTCCCCAACAGGAACACACAGAATATTTAATAACTTACTGTGTAAAAAAAAAAAGAACAGAGAAGGATCCCAAGAAAGTAAACCGTAGCCCATGTGGACTGATGCCACTCTCAGGAGGAACAGAGGAAGTACCTGATGACTGTCTTGGGCTTACAGTCATGAAGAACAAGAGTCAGTGGCTGTGTGTAGCAGGCAGAGATGCCTCATGCTTGTCCAGTTAGAAAGAAGAGAAAGGGGCTGGGGTAGAAGGAGGGCGTGGGTTTAGAGAGGATGAAGAGAGGGGGCATGTGGCCACCGAAGGTGAATTTAGATCACTTCTTGAGTAGATTTTTTCCTTAAGAACTAGTGTTTGATGCAGTCTTCTATGAGCTAGGAAAGCACCATCTCCTCCTACCTGTCTGCAGCCCTGCCCCCACACTACTGGCATACTGTTGGATGTTGGTTAGGGGGCCTGTTCCCCACACCAGCCTTCTGCATCTCCAGCAAAGTCTTGGACCTTCCAAAGTGAAGGGCACTCTGCCCTTCTCACACCTACTCTTTCTCACCTAGTTGTAACACCTCTGACCAAAGCAGCCAGTCTCCTCTATCCACAGCTGCATCCCCTGTGCTATTCTTACACTAGATGATCCTGTGGTTGCTGTGTGGCTCATTACCTTCTTGTAAGCAGGAGCAGAAGGGGGAGGGGAAGAGTGTGGGAGAGAGGCCCCTGAAGTGCCAGCCAACCTTTCTTCCTCTGCCCTGGCACTGAAAGCCTAGACAAAAGGCAGAGAAAACATACATGGCCTTCTTAGAAATACAAATAATCCAGGGATTCACACTACAGGACTAGGTCTTATTCCTCAACACACAACAAAGACACGATGCTGGAAAAGCAGGTGTGTTGGTTCTGTATTCCTTCCTTCCTTTGTTTCTCCCCTTTCCTTTGTCTTTCTCTTCTTCTCATCCTTCCATCTTCCCTTCCTTCTTTCCTTCCTTTTTCTTTCCTTTTTCCTTCCTTTTTTCCTTCCCTCCTTTTTGTTGTTTCTTCTTCTCTTCTTGTGCTCCCTTGTTTTTCTTTTTTCTCCCCTACTTTCTTCCTTTTCTTTCTTTCTTTGTCCCCCTCCCTTCTCTCATCTTTCATCCTCCATACCATCCTTTTTTCTTCCTTTCTTTTTCTTTCTTGTGCATTTGCTTGTTTAGATTAACAAAGGCTTGTTGAAAGGTGGTGAAGCCAACCACTGCTAACTGTGCTTGTTGTGAGAACATTTAAATACAAGTTCCCAGTAGACATCACAGCTCTACATGGATGAATTTTCCCATCTGCTCCATTGTACATTTCCTCACTGGATTTCTAAGCTAGGAGTGGAAACTTACAGAGTGTTTGGGAACTCAGAGTTCTCTGGTTTCTATGTCTCCCTGGAAGCACTGATCCTGTGCCCTCCACCCCCTTATCAGTGTGAATCAGAGATGAATCAGAGTATCCACGTGCTTGGAGAATTAGAATCTCCACATGTGGCAGGAGACACAGAGTCACTGTCTCAGAAAGAAAACATCTCAGTGTGATGCAGATGCTAAAGACAGAATATTCCTGTCCCCACGTGGTTCTGGAAGCCACCCAAGTTATTAATAGCCATGGTGACAGGACTGTACATTATATTGTTTCCTTGTCGATGGAATGGAATGTCAGGCTTTGGGGACTGTGACATGGAAAGTATGTGAATTGGCTTTGTCTCCCCACTTTCTTCTTTTGAGGCCTTTCTATCCAATGCACTTTTCAAATACTGCCTGTGGGCAAACTTTGTAAGGAATAAGAAAAAACAAAAATGGCCTCCTAGAAACATACTGGTGGTGACCCACAACTCATCAAAATAAGGTGGACACATTTTGTCAACCTCCCAGAGAGTGCCCCCAGCTTGGCTACCCAGTGTTGGCCATATCTGTCCAAAACAATAAACCCAAACCTCCAGATTGAACACACTGCATGGAAAGGCTTGTGTTTTCCCAGGCTAGCTTCAGAATCCCATCTGATCTAAAAGAGAGCTTTTTTTGTTGATTCTGAGATCAAGATCAACTTGGGAATGGGGGTATGCTGCTGCTGCTCTCAATAAAGACAGGCCGGCACCA
Organism: Mastomys coucha; assembly: GCF_008632895.1. NCBI lineage: Eukaryota > Metazoa > Chordata > Mammalia > Rodentia > Muridae > Mastomys > Mastomys coucha. Next base: position 153,855,142 of record NW_022196905.1, on the reverse strand, counting down.
GGGCAGGGGAAATGGGTAGCTGGATGAGACCAGCAAAGGCTAGCACCTTCACTATGTGTTACTGTGTGCTTGTTCACTCAATGGGATGTCATGGATATTCTTGCATCTAGCATTGGAACGGCAAGGTTTCTCCACACTGTGTTCCTTACACAGCTTCCTCTCTAGTCTTGTGGCTTCCTCTGCACAGCTCACAGGAGCTTCTTGTAGGCTAGGGAGGACCCATCCTTTTGCTTCTTGCTTTGACATTACTCTAGACTCTTCCTTTCTTGGTGTTGGGTGGGCAATTGATGTACTTAACTCTGATGTCCAAATTGTCATGGTCTCATGACTGGAACTCTAGATTGCTTTTGAGAGTTGAGCCAACTACAAGCTTTCTGCTTGGTGAGTACATACTCATTATGGTGTAGTATGGACACCAGAGAGCTATAGTCTTTTTCTTGTTAGCCGGCACTCATGCAAGCATAGGGACTTTTATTTTCTTGCAAAAACTTGAGAATGGAAAATTATTATTTATAAAATATCATTGTAAAATATCAAAATTTGGGGCTGGATAGATGGGTCAGAAGTTAAGAGTGTATATTGATTTTCCAGAGAACCTGAGTTTAGTTTCCAGAACCCATATTATGTAGCTCAGAACTATCTTCAGAGATCCGACACATCTAACCTCTAAGAGTATACACAAATACACAGACACAGGCAGACAGAACACACACACACATACACACATGCACGCACAACACACAATTAAAAAACAAATTTAAACCATCAAACCCCGACTTGAACAGAATTATCTGTCTATATCTCTGTGGACTTTAGTGTGCATTTAAAGCACATAGTAGGGCTTCTCCAATATACTTCTTTTATGATTCCCCTAGGTGCCTTAAATTTTCATTTTATAGTTCTTAATCAACTTTACATTCCACTGTGGCCTTTGGGGGCTGCAGAAGACATGTCTGTTGGGGAGGAAGTGTAAGAGGTGTTTGCTCTTTCCTGAGCATCCCTCCTATGACCTTCAATTTTAGGAAAAGCTGTTTGACTTTGCTAAGTTCCTGTGACTACCTTGTGCTCCTGGTACCCTCCAGACAGTGCTGACCCCATGAGGACTGAGAGGCAGGGAGTCTTACAACTTCAAGTCAATGTTTATTCTCCATCCAATAAGGAACTCTTCCAGGGGTGTCAGAGCCGCCGACCCTTGCTTGAACTTCTTTCTTTGTTTTAGAAACAGCTGAAGGTTTTCCTTGAATGTACTTGCTTCTTCCTTTGGCCAGATCTAAGTTCATCATTGAGAACACTGTCTCTTTTAGACTTCCTGACTGGGACAACAACAGCCTTCTGGCTCTTCTGCCTTATGTTAATTATCCAATTATGATAGAAATAATGAGACTTGGGGGCTGTGCTCCAGAGATTTACATACACTCGCCCTCTTGAATCCAGCTCCCCCTCCCATCTCTGTCAGTCTACCTCAGTGTTCACTCTGAGTGGCTGTTCACTGGCTCCTACACTTTGCTTATCACTGTGACTGTTCTGTGAATCTCGTCTTTCCCCAAGTGACATCAAACAGGGACAGGCGTTTGTTTGTAGTTCTTTACCTGTGGATTGTCTGAAATTACTTGAAAAACAAAAGGTTACATCCCCCTTAGTTGTTTAGAGATCCTCTGACAGTTAAATAATAAGGTTGTAATGAGACAAAATAAGGCTGACTTGTATTTATAAACCCCTCAGTGTGGAACTCACCTTTGAGCAGGTCAAACAACTGCCATCTACCTCTTCATTACTGAGCCTACTGAAGGTCATGGTCAAGGAATGGATTCCCAAGCTCCAACACTCAACAAAGCCTACCTAAGCTGTATGGCAGCACAATGGGCCTATGTTCTTCCTCCCCTTTCTTCTTTTCATTCAGTGTGAATCTCACTCTTCTATCAATGAAGATCTAGCAAGATAAACCCCACCCCTGACATTCTAGATTCATGTTTTGATTTTTACCACACTCCTCTGCTTATTAATTTTGTGTCTCCTGTCTGTGTTACTTAGTGGGATTAGATGTATAGTCTCTAAAGTTCCCCTCTGTCTTTTGTGAATGTAAGCTGTAGATGACAATTCCTATAGGACTGCTCTTCAAATGCTTACAGGATGAGTTCCCATGGGCTGTGGACATCTTGCCAGACAATGCTGTTTGCTTTTGACATTCAATGAGGGCTTCCAGCTCAAATCATGTTCTCTTTGACCAACAGGTGAAATGTACATTCCAGGCCCATGTTTGAGGGCCAGGTGTGCACCTGTGTCTAACACCTCAGCCTTCCAGTCGACCACTTCCGTTCTGTGTCAGTAGCCCCCTGCTTCTCTGCTGAGAATCTAGCCTCAAGCACAGCAGCCAAGCACTGATAGCCTATGCTCATCAGTCCTCAGAATCACTCAGCGACACAGGTTGGGCCTTCATCGTCACAATGGCGTACAGTCAGAAGACTCTTCCAAAAGCCACAAGGGTTCATTTCTTTCATATCAGAGCTCATCAACAATCTGATTGGGACTTTGATTCAACTGAGTCTGTTTGTTTTGAAGGTGGGGGTTTACTTTTTATAGCAACACAAGATAGATGGACCACAAACTCAGTCCTTGTTCTGAGCTCACATGGTATTTGCGAACTGGTATTTATAGCTCACTTTTTCCATTAGCTCCTCTGCGCTACTTTGCTCTCAGCCAAGAGGATTCTTATCTATCGGAGAGTTCTCAGTCTCCAGTTGTACAAAGGCTAAGTTCTGCTGAACTGTTAACTTGTGCCATCAAAAAGACATGTACTGGGTTTTATATGTAGGATTCCCTTTGGGCATTAAACCCCATCCTCCTTGCCCACGTCATTTTCATTTTCCTGATTGATACAGGGGCCTGGCTACTCATGTGAGCTCCACTGTTGGTCTAGGGGATCTAGGAGTCCATTCATGAAACCACAGGGTCAGTAGGACCAGTCTTTCCTTGGATTGAAAGTTGTTATAGGAATAGCACAATCTAAGATCATGAGTTTGCAGTGAGGCAGAAGAGTAGTCTATTCCTTTCTTCCCCAGCCTGCATCATGTGTTGAGGCTTGGTCTTTTGCTGTGCTAAATACTGGTTCCTCTCAGAGACCACACATAGACCCAGGGGACGCTATGGCTATGTGACTTTGCCCTCACATGTTATCCCTGATTGGTGAATAAAGACGCTGACACCCGATAGCCGGGCCGAAGAGACATAGGCAGGGTTTAGGGTTCTTGGGGTAAGAGGAGATCCTGAGGAGAGAGGGGAAGATGGATAAAGGAGAAGATACTATGGGATAAGAATCTTAAAATTATAGCCATGAGGGATGGCTGGTTTGAGTTAAGAGCCAGCACAGATGTAACAAGGCAAATCATATAGAGGGATTATTGGCAGGGAAATTGACATAATAGCATAGAAGATAGACATCTGCCCAGCTCCTGTGCTGATTAAGGCTTATTATAAATATAAAGGTTGTGTGTGTCTTTCATCTGGGAACTGAATAATCAAAGGTGAGGTAGAAGCCCTGGCTGGAGATTAAATGTTCTTAACAACAATCATGTACTCATGTGACTGTGGTATGGCACATTGATTTCTGATCTCTGTTAAGGCAACATGCTTCATTTCACTCAGTAGTAACCTCATTTTTACATGACTTCCCCCACTGGGCTGGTGGCAGATCTTCAGAGGACTGTCTCAGCACCTGTCAAGACCCAGAGGTGTCACAGGGAACAAGTCCCATGAGCATTTTGGTTCTTGAAGGACTGAAATTTTAGGTCAAAATTTTCTGGGATTTGGCAAGTTCAAAGTACTATGAATTTTTAATTGACCGTATTGTGGAGAGAAGGTTAGAAGGAAGGATGAGAAATCGATCGCCGGGATCTTAGAGGAGAAAGCCCCTCTATGGTAGCTGAGGTTTGTGGTGATCGGGCTGCTGTGAGCACCAGCTGCTGCAGATGGTAGCTGAGTCCCTCAGCGAGGCCTCCTTGGTCGACAAGACATTTAGGGATGCCCATCTTCATGTCAAACTCGTATTTTACACCGATCTAGGCTGGCATGACCACTTCTTCCGGGAGTCCTTTGAGAGATCTTAGGGGTAGCAGAAAAGCCAAGTGGTATGACACTCAGCATAGGGAGGGTGTGCTTGCACCCCCCAATGCTGGTTCCTAGGTAATATTCCCTGTGATTGGATTCTGAAGGTCTTTTAGTTCTCTTACCAACATCCATCTTCCAGGGATGTTCCTTCCATTCTCCAGGTTGTCCATCTGAAATGTTCTCTGTTGCCCAGGAACCTGTCTATACCTATATGCAGATATCTCCACATCTGGTTGCTTTTGCCCCTGGCTTGCCACCCCTGTGGGGAGCATGGAAAAATCTCTGTCCCTGACCAGGACATCAGTAACTCCAACCTTTCTTAGCTTCCACTCAGCTTACTCTGGAGGCACAGAAGAAACATGGAGTAAATAATTATGCAAGCACCTGTCAAATAGCGATAAATACTACAGACAAGAAAGCTACATTGAAAAGGCAGGGATGTGGGGCAACACTGCACGGCTGATTAGAATGGTCGGCAGATGCTATCTTAACAAGGGAATAGGAGCTGCACATTAGCAAAGGAGAGTCTAAAGCCAGTTACTGTCCCCAGCAGCAGCTCTTTCCAGGGAGCTGCTTACAGGACTGGGGATGCTGATGCCATGAGAGACCCTGGTTGCCACGTCCACAGTATCGTAATAGGAATTAGAATTGAGAGTTTCCAGTCTAAGAAACTATTTTAGAGGTACATTCCCCAGAGACTGTTCTGGGCCTCAGGTCAGGCAGAAATGGCTTCATGAGAAGGGAAAGAACCAGTGTTCTAGGATCAAGGAGTGGAGCTTGAAGGTTCCAGGGTCAGGGAGTGGAGCTTGAAAGTTTCAGGGATCAGGGAGTGGAGCTTGAAGGTTCCAGGGATCAGGGAGTGGAGCTTGAAGGTTATGGGGTCTTTGAGGTTTCTGGATCATTGGGCTCTTCTTTTCAACTCATTCCACTTCTGGGATTTCTCATATTAAGAGCTTCCTTGGCCCACACACTGCAGAACTGGGGGACAGAGGTTGATTGTTTACCCAGTCGTCTTACAGCTAGGAAACAACATTTCATAGAGTTGGGATCCCTGGCATCTCAGTGAGAGTGAAGACTGAAGATGAGAAGCCTAAGCTTGTCTCTCTACCCTTATGATTTTCAAGACAGCCGGAAACAGCCAAACATTCCCCCCACGCATCCCTCCCTTCCACACACACACATTGTCCTGCTCTGTGCAGTTCTTGTCTGGGACAGTCACTGAAGTCCCCAGGCAGTTTTCCCTCAGGGCCTACTCTATTTTCCCAACGCCAGAGACTAATTTAAGGTCCATGTCCATGGATCCCATAGACTCTCCAGAGCCCTCTGTTTAATAACATCAGAGACTACACTGCATTTATAGCTAACCAGGTCAGATGACACTCTGCTGGGCCCCATTCCTGGGATACCTCTCTGGACCCTGTCAACATGTTCAAGCAGGCTAATTGAAGAAATAGCTGGTCTGGTCAGTATCGTTTCTACAGAATGATAAGTGGCAGGCTGTGGAGGAGCTGAATGGGAACATGAAGAAAAGCCTCTGACTCTACAGCGGTGGCCTCTTTTGGGATGTGGCATTTAGGTGACATTCTACCAGGAAGACATTTCCAGAGCAGGAAGGCCAGCTCTAGAGCAACCTCCCATCTATCTGGTTGGAGAGCTGTCACCAGAACTATCTGCCAAGACATCATAGGACACTAAGTCTCCCATATTTGACAATTTCTTTCCCTGGCTGTAGATTCTTCTTGTGTTAAATAAATTATTGGGTTTCTTTGCTCCAGTACTTGGTGAAACTTGGATGTGCTCTTCCTCTGTACTTCTAGGAAGCTGAATTTTCTGCTTCACTGTATGTGTTTGCCACCTTATGGGATAGTGGAAAAGTATAGTGGGTTCTTTTTTATTGGAAGAAAGGAAAGGGTGGAGAGGTCCTTGATCCATCACAGTGAGAGGCTAGAGGGCTCCTGATACCTAGCGTCTTAGTCCATTCTGGGTGGAGTAACAAAATACTGTAGACTAGGCAATGAATATACATGAGGTCTATACCACTGACAGTTCTGAAGTCCAGAAAGTCCAAGATGAACGATGCAAGTGACTCTGGGGCTTCCTGAGGGAGCTGTGATGGATGCATGGAGCCTTGTTGCTTGTATGCTTACATGATGGAAGGAGCATAGGGTCTCCCTCTTTATAACATTACTCACTAATTCCATTCATGAAGGTAGGGCCTTCAGCAATTGGCCATCTTCCAAAGAGATTGCCTCTGAATACAGTATTAGATTCCAAACTTATAAACTGTGGGGCAGGGTATTGATATTTAGACCACAGAATGGGGTGCTACCTTTGTGGTGAGCATTTACCTGCCCTGTCTCTGTTGTAGACAATGGGAGACGCCTGGGACCACAAGCCCATTTCAGGTATGTACCTGTAGAAGGTTCCAGAGCCCTATGCCTCTATGGGTATATGTGGGTATGCTCTACTTTATACATACAGTACATCCTTCTCTTTAGGAAGTTTTTCCCACTACAGTGAGTCCTGTTCATCCAAAGTCCTATATAATGATTTAAGCATTAAAAACCCCAGTTATCTTCAGAGATTTGGAATGGGGCAGGCTTCTGTAGGAGCTAGTGCTAGAGTCTATATCCTGGAATCTTTCTCTCTCTCTCTCTCTCTCTCTCTCTCTCTCTCTCTCTCTCTCTCTCTCTCTCTCTGTCTGTCTGTCTGTCTCACTTGTCCATTAGTTTAGTTAGCTATTAATGATGGACAGATATCCTCTGTGTGCCAAGGACTATTCTGGAGTCTAGGGAAGATGGGATCTCTTAAGTCCCTTCAGTTTTATGGGGATGACAGAAATTATGCTGTCAGTAGGGAGGCCCTGTAGGGAAGGCCTATGAGTACACTCTAAGTCCTATAGGCCGTGTATATCAGAATCAATACACCTGCTTTAGGTGTCACAGAGGAAATTCCAGAAAACAAAATGGAAAACCAACCGGCATTCTTTCCTCAACAGCTGCTCAGCTCAAGAGAGTAACAGCCATTCCCCTACAGTAAAAGAGAGTGACAGCCTTTCCCTTACAGTAAAAGCAGAAGGAACCTGTGTGTTCTCTAATTGAAACTGTTCAGACCTTTGTCTGGTCATAGCAAGACAGTCTTACTGAACCTGTTCACAGAAGGCCAACGTCATGGCTCCTGTAGTGTGGATCTGCTCCTGCAGCACCACATGAGCAGCGTGTCCCAGTGAAGTAGGATGAGCCCCCAAATAGGCTCAATACCTTCTCAGAACACAGAGGGACGACGCTCCTCAAGTAATGACTATGCATCATGGACACCAAGTATCTCTGTTAAAACCTTAAAGATCAAAAACTCAAATTAAAGTTCATATTAGTTTGTTTTTCTGTGACGCTTTGGTCTTCTTTGGAATATATCAATAATCTAATTCTCTTTCATTTTTCAGACATTAGGCACCAAATGGTGACATCCAGAAATTGGAACCCTCTGGCTACCTTCTTTGAAGCACTCCACACTCCCTGGGGCTTTGGAGCAAGACGAGGCAGCACACATGGCCAGGGGACTGCAATGGCTAACTCAAAGGCAGTGAGGACGTGGCAGGGGGCATCCCCATTACACCACAACAACGGAATGAAGGCATTACTTATTCATCTTTAATTAGCTTCCTGTAAGAAACTCCTATCATTGTGATGTCCTGGTTCTTTGCATAAAAAGCCCAGATGACAAGCTTCTGGTGTTGGAGCACACACAAGTGACATTTAAGTATAAATACACTTCAAAAAAACCCTGGAAAGTGATCTGAGAAATTAAAACAGATGATAGATATGTGGTAGACTTCTAATAAAACTCACTCTTTGAAAATACCATCTTTAAAGTTTACAACTAGGCTGGATTTTAGGGAAATTTGTTGAAACCATCACAATGGATGCTCGCAGGGGTCTGAAGAACTTGGGCAAGGAGGCACGGCTACAGAAGTGGTTCTTTCAAGGCTGAATTTTGCCTCCCACAGCGTGTTGTCTTTTAAGGAAATCAGTGTCACACACAGACACCTTGCAGAGCCAGCCATTGTTCACTGTGGAATATTATGGTAGTCATTGCTTATGAAAAGGATGTAAGGAAAAGAATGAGGTGGAGAGGATGAGCTGAGGCTTTGAAAGCTGTGGATTTTCCATTCTGCACCATACAGCCCAGTGTGCGCCCGTAGGAACAGTTTGAAAGATATAATAAGTTTACACTAAAATTTATCTGGAACACAGTTTTGATTTTTCTCCCTGGTCAATTTAAGAATGCTTTCAACGAGAATAGAAATTGAAATCAAATCTGTTAACTCCTTGTCGAAGACAGCTTAAAGTGCAGGAGGAGAATGAGCTGGGCTACTGTGGGGCATCCTATTCAACACCTCAGATCACTCTGTGTGTGTGCATGTGTGTGAGTATATGTATGTATGTGTATATGTACCTATGCATGTGCACATGTGTATATTTTTGTGTATGTGTATGTGCATATGTGTATAGATGTGTGCATGTGTGTGTAAATGTGTGTATATGTGTGTTGTGTATGTGCTTGTGCATGTGTGCGTGCATGTGTGTACATTTGTGTGCACATGTGTGTGTGGAGGCCAGAAATCAGGCTCTTGTGCCATTCCTTAGTGGTGCCATCCTTTTCCCATTTTTTTCTTAGTCATAGTCTTTCATATACCTAGTAGGTTAGGCTGTTGGGCCAGCAAGACCCAGGGATTTTCCTGGCTGTCTCCTTAGTTCATGGGTTATAAGCATAGATCACCACAGCAAACTTTTTTACACAAGTCCTGGACACTTGAACACAGATCTTTGTGCTTATGTGGCAGGCACATTAGCTACTGATTCATTTCCCCAGCTCCCAATCTTTGGGCTTGTGTGGACTTGGGGCTTGAGTTTGATTTTCAGTTGGAATCTGGCAGCCATTGAATTTTGGCAGAACTCTAACCATCATTGTAAGCTAGGGAATTTGTAATATATTACTTTTGCACAAACAAAATAATTAATATTTCTATATGAAGTCCTTTCACCAATCTTGGATTTTAATTGGTTGTTACTTTTATTGAGTAGATTTATGTAATCATAATTTTACTAAATTAGATACCACCACTTAAGAATAGTAATGAGGTATTTTTTCCACTCTGGAAAATATGTTTTAAGTCATCTTAACCTAATATAAACATTTTGGTAGTAGTTTTTAGAGGTCCCTCATATTTTTTTAAAGCAATAGAGTAGGTAGTGTTTGAACATAGCATCATAATTCTTACCAATTATATTGCTAAACATAAGGTTGTGGGCCTAATAATATATCATAATTCATACCTTATGGCCTGGTGGCAATTAGAATGCCATCTTTCTTTGCAATTGTGTGTAGCTAAATATTGCTTGTGTAAAAATAATGGTGAGGGCTTTACTATCCAGAAGGCTGCCTGTGACTACTTAGTTCCAGTGCTACTACCCTCATTACAGAGCTGTGCCTCAGACTTCCAGTGCACATAAAGAACTGGACTTGATCTCAGTTAGTATGACTGGTAAGTGTGGATATGGTGATGCTAGGGCTGGTGACCTACCCATCTTTTTATCCAGTAAATCCCATAGTCTCAGTCACACCGTGCTACACCTCAGTGGATGCACAGGCCATCTCTCTCCATGGTCGAGACGCAGATAGCTAAGCACAGATAGCCTCCCGTGCTGATGGAGGAGTTGGCAATTAGTCTACAAGGGGTTGGCTTCTGGTCTCTGAAGGTCAAAGGGGCCTCTGGAGAGACTGCCTGGCTCATGCTTTGTGATGCTCAGGGCACTGTTCTGGTTGAGCTCTTCCTGTTGTGCAAGCTTCTAGGCTGCCCCTGGCTGAAGACATGTGTGATTTGGATCACACATGTCTCATGGACCCACCTTCATAGAAGGTCTCCCTGTAGTGACCTTGTAACAAAATCTCACATAGTTATGTATCTGAAAAAAATTCACTTTGAAGATTTTAAAGCTCTATTGAAGTAAATGTAAGGAGTTGACAATGTCAGGAAATCAAATTGGATTGCCATGCTGTAATGGAGAAAGGAAAGATGATATTTTGATAGACTCCATTAAAATTCTGAACTGTAATCTCAATATTAATATAAGAATGAGCACAATGACCTTATGCGTGTCTGTCAGTGCAACGAACTGAGCCACTGTGTGTTTTCCAAGTTGACACACTGAAGCTGAGACCTCAGTGTGACAGCATGCATGAGGAAGTGGACCTTTGGGGGATGACAAGGTCATGAGAACAGAGACAGGACCCTGTGAAAGACACCCCAGAGGCCTTGTAGCCTCTTTCCTTTTGTTCCCACCACATGACCTTATAATGAGAAGATGACTATCTGCAAACCAACAGTTGTCCCTCACTAGGAATTAGCTCTCAAGAGATCCCAGACCTTGACCTTTCTGGTCAACAAGAGCTCTGAGAATGGGCTTTCTCTAGTCCACTCCCTTTGGGTAATTCTCTGGACAGCACAAACAGTTCATTTTAGTAATAGATACCACATCGGTGCAGTCTGAGCATTGCACACAGGAGCAGTGTTGGCACTTTATGGTCTACTCTGTATGGGGAGCCGTTCAAGGTTCCAATTCAGCCCAGATTATTGATATTTGCAATATATGAGGACTGGTGGAAGCCAAAGAAGTTTTGTGTCAGTAAGGAGCTAGCTCTGCCATAGCCTGTGGCCTGGATTCAGAGAGACGGGAGTGAAGAGATGACAGAGAGTCTGGATGGACCTGGCTAGGAGCAAGCTGAGCACCTCCTTGATTTCAGGAGGGCAATGTAGTTAGCCATGATGTTTCATTCTTCCTGTTGTGATTTCCTAGAGGGGGCTGTGGCCTCCAGGGAAGCTAAGTCTTAGACATAACAAGTCACTTCTTCTTGAGCATTCCTTTCCATTTGAAGCCACCAACCCAAAGCCCTCATAGCAACCACCTCCTTTACTGCAGAGTCAGCTGAATGCGGAGCCTCCAACAAGGCTAGGCTGCTTGTTGTGCTCTGATTGCTATAGTTACTCCTAGGTCTTAGTTTTAATACAGTGCACTCTCTTTGTGCTAGCAGGCATCCCTTGAAGCTTACATAAAGGAATATAAGGGAAGGTTGGGTGAAGGCTCTCTGTTGCTTCCACATAGCTGATCAGGAGACAAGAATTCCCAACAGACAGCACTGTCCACAAATGACTGAAACAGAATACAGTTGCACCCTTTTATTGGCACAGAAGTCCTGAAACAGCAGAAATGAATGAACAGGTCCAAGTGGCGGGGGGAGGTGGCAGATGGCTGGTAGAGCCACCGCTCAGAACTCATGGACAGTGGGCAGAAAGACATGGAGAAGCAGGCCGTCGCACGCAGGACAGCCGCCGGGCACACAGCAGGGAGTCATGCAGTGTTCCTAGGGGGGGCAGCACACTGCTCTGTCCCATGAGATTCAGCCTGCTTCTCAGGACTGTTGAAAGTCCAGTATCACCAGCTAGGAACTCGAAGCCATACATTTTGAACCATAAACATCCTGTCATCTACGCCAAGCTGAGGGGTTGGGTGAGGACAAAGCTTAACCGATGAATGCCAACACCACATGTACCCAAGGGAGATGCCGGGTGCCGGGAAGAGTGGAGGGACAGGACACAAAAACTCTACTTCTTGACCAGCATTGCTGTAGGCATGTTAAAGCCAAGGCAATGCATAATCCCCAGGACATGAGGGGCTTTGGGTTAAAAATAAGTATGTGGAATTAAAAGAAAATTCCTAGAAATAGTCTTTTAAAATCTGCATGTTGAAGAAAGGGAACACACCAATTGCATAACGTTATAAAATACGGTAATAAACATGTAAAACGGTCGTCGGGTTTGTAATTCTAATGACAGACAACTACAAAGAAATAAACATATGCCCTATGTGCTGCACCATGTGACAGCCACTGGTGGGGTAGTGGCCACTGTGGGGTAGAAACAGCTGCCTGGAGGACCTCCCTCCACTGCTCTGACCTCTGACCTCAGCCAAATGCCTCCTCGCCTCTGGCTATCTGGGAGAAGTGCGGTCCTAAAATTCAGTGTGCTATCAAGAAATGGAGAAGGAACCACCGAGCACGCACAGACCTGTACACACAGGAGGTCTTGGGTAGTCATCGTTACTATCCTGTGCTTTTGTGGAGATGCCTGGAGAGGAGACCTCAGGCATACGATGGCAGTCGCCTGCAGAAGCAGCCTGCAGTCACTAGGCAGCTCAGACAGGTGCCCACAGTCCAGGCTGTATCAGATACCGCTGTCCCAGAGTTGGGACGGCAGCCTGGTGCAGGAGCCCCCCTCAGGCTTCTTTAGGAGCGTTGGCTTCTTGCAGGGTGGTGGTGGAGGTGCACGGGGCTCCGGGTGCTGCAGGGCTTCCTGCCAGCCTTCTCTGGCCTCACAGAGCTTCCTCCTCCAGTCCAGCAGCTCCTGCAGAGCTACGCTTTCATTCTCAGAGAGCCTCAGCTGATGGATAACCTGCAGTGAAACAGAAGAAGCGAGGTAGCTACAGATGTACAGGTGACCGAGTTGAGCAGAGGAGGGTGGCAGCAATGGCAGGGGGAAGGACAGGGCTGGGGTGCAAAGAGTCAGTGGCCTTCCAAACCTCCAGCTGCAGAACACTGGAAACAGTGTGGGTCCAGGGAGTGAGAGATGACCTCCTGCAGACGGCAACATCATCAACAAGAGGTACAAGGAGTTGTTAGCAAGTACCACATCTCCCAAAGGGACAAGAGAAAGCAACATCAATCTGCCCTGCATTTCCTGAGTTTACAAACACTCCTGTGCCAGCTTGCATTTTCTCTTCATTTAATTCCTCTCTGAATGGATTTGCCGTTAGAAAAGCAAGCTTTACCCCAATGCAGGAACTGCTTATTCATTAACACACACATTCAGCAGGAATATCAGGGTGACATAGCCCACCTCAATCATATACTTTAGCCCAAGGGCAGACCCACCCATCCCCCACCCCAGAACAGTTGCTAGAACTGGCTCATACTGATATCCAACCAGTTCCCAAGCACAGGGGTAATAAGAGACAGCCACTAACATGCTGCCTACCAGAGGAAGGTTAGCTGTGTCTGAGAACACACTTGCCACCTGCTACAGTGTCTAGCCACATTACCCACGTGAGGACAATGGAGCAGAGACATTTGTCTAGGTGCTGGGCACTTTCTCAGATGGTGAGCCTTCCAACACAGGCACAGGCCCAGCTTTTGCTGGACAGCACCTGACATGCCATTGTATGACTTGCTTCTACTTCATTTACAATGGTTCCTGAAAACTAACCCTTGGCTATCTGGTTTATTTCAGCCTGGGTACAATGGAGTTACCTTGTGAGGGGGACCCCCCATTTCTGCCAGCATCTGGAATTTTATTACAGGCACCATTTTCTGGCTATTCTAACTATTTTAAAAAAAGAAGATTCTCCTTAAAAAGAATGAGATCCTAGAAGCCAGAGAGGGGATGCCAGGAGAGAAGTAAGAAAAACCTAGAAGATGGTTCTCTTTTCTCCTGGGCCCCAAATGCCTGGCACTTCTCCCGTTATATCATGACTTTTGATTAAATCAGAGAGAGTAGAGCTCTGTAGGACATGTACTGTGGCCCTCCCATACAGAACGGTGCCCAGAAAGACAAGCCTCGCCAGCAGTCCTGGGCCAAGTGTGAACCCACCCCTGAGTGGGCCGTTTAGTCATGTGAGAAACTTTTAAAGTTGCTTGTTCAAAGCGCCTCAGTCAAAAAGTTCAGATCTGTGTTTAGAATCTCTATGTACAGCATGGAGGTCCTCATTAGCAAAAGGAGCTTCCTATACATGTGAGCCAGCCATCAGAGCAGCGGCACCTCAGTGCTGGGCACCTCATCTCTGGGCTCATGGTCAACTGGTCCATCCCTACCTCAATCTCAAGGCATCCATAGACAAGGTCTCCAAAGCAGGATGTCTCCTTAGGACTTTGACTAGTCTCCAGGATGGCCTGCACATGCGACAATTCTGCAGACTGCTTCTACCCACTATGGAATGGACCAGGAAAGCAGAGCTCTGGGGAGTACATAGAATTTATTCAGCTAGTGGATGCTGTGGAGGGCTAGCAAGTGTAGGCAACTTTCTGTGAATCAGGCTGCTCCTGCGAGTTCTACAAAGGCGGTGCTATTAGTCTGTGGATGAGGCAGCTGAGGCACAGGTAAGTTCATTTGGCCAACAGCACACAGAGAAGGTGACGTGGGAGCCTGGGTTCTGAGCTATGGCTTTGTTCAGCTTATCGCCCATCTTCTTCTGTCCCGGCGCCCATTTAAGCTAGAGTCAGGGTCTCCTATTGCTAAGTGTGTGATATCAATGTGACTCTTCATGAGTGCATCTTAAGATCCCTCTGTTCCCCTCTGCTTACGTGAGATCCCACTGAGGCCAGTCTCCTGTGTCCTGTATCTGCTCACATTCAGCATACAGCATGGGGTAGGCAGAGGCACTTTTCTTCAGGAGTGTGGCCACAGGTAGTTTCCCCACTAGCATGATCCTAAACTCCATGCATCCTGGCAACACTGACTGGACTGAATGGCTTAAACCAACCAACCAACCGAACATCCAAACATTTGGAAGGACATGCAGTTAGAAGGAGATATGATAGGGATTCTGGATCCTCAGAGGACCTGGAGGATAGGAATAAGGGTTGGATATAATCAAGATACACTGTATCCATGTATGAAATTTTTAAATAAATACAAAACTAAAGTGAGAATGTGCTGATATCCAAAGGACCATACAACGAGAGCAGACACCGACTTCTTAACAGAAAACTGCAAGCTGGAGAGCAAAGGCACATGGATGGAATCACTGAGAGGCAACCCGGCACGCTGTCTGACAACAGAGCGAAATAAAGACGGTGCACAAGCTAAAAGTGCCCTCAGATAACATGCATCAACAGAGGCACAACAGGAAGGTTTTCCTTTATATAGGAAGAGAGTGATCTCAGATGGGAAAAAGGTAAAATTTAAGGTTGAGGAGCACTGTAATTAGCAAGCCTGCAGGTAAACATCAATTAGGAGCTTGGATCGTCTCCTAGACTTTAAGTCCCACACAGAACACACAAGGCTGCCAACGGTAACTGCACAAGCTGGAGGGATTAAGGAAAGGTTAAAGCTGGAGTTCTAGAAGTATCAGGAAAGTGAGAGAAGTAAAAACTATGCTAGAATGTAGTGATTCAAGCATGCATGTCCCACTCTCTAGCCAAACCACTAAAGGAACCGAAACACTGTTTAGGCTAGAAATTAAAACAAGACAAAGTGACTAGCAAATGCTCACTTAACCGTAAGAAAGCCAGGTGAGACAGCCTGTAACAGAGACCCGTTCCTAACAAAGAGTCAAACTTGAAACCTAGACAAAAGAACCCCAGCCTCCACTTAGCAGATGGCACTGGGCTCCCACTCACCGTGCCCTCCTCTCTGTCACAGACATAAACACCCCTCTACATTTCCACTATAGTATGGACTCTTTTCATCATTTTCCAGGACAACCAAAAGGATGCCAGATGTGACCGTCCATTAAACCTCCAAAAAGCGCAGCTTTGAAGTCAGCATCACACTGACCTGAGCACAGAGGAGCCTGTCTCCAAGGTGACTCTAGGAAGCTGCCTATCCCAGTGAGACTGGCAGGCAATTTGACAGAAAATATCTCAAATCTCCTGAGTCACGGTGTCTTCTCCTGTGTGTTCTTGTGTGTATATGTGGTGTGTGTGTGTGTGTGTTTGCATGCATGTGTGCGTGTGTTGTGTGTGTTGCATGTGTGTGCATGTCTATCGCATGTATGTGTTGCATGTGCCTGTGTGTGTGTGTGTGTGTGTGAGCGTGTGTGTTTTATAGGTTCTGGTTCTTGAACTCAGCTCTTCATGTTTTTACAGTAAATGCTTTGCATGTATGTGTGTGTGTGTTGCATGTGTGTGTGTTACATGTGTGTGTTGTGTATTGCATGTGTGTGTGCACGTGTATGTGAGCATGTGTGTTTGTGTGCGTGTGTGTTTTGTAGGTTCTGGTACTTGAACTCAGCTCTTCATGTTTTTACAGTAAATGCTTTGCATGTATGTGTGTGTGTGTTGCATGCGTGTGTGTTACATCTGTGTGTGTTGTGTGTTACATGTGTGTATGCACGTGTACGTGAGCATGTGTGTGTGTGTGTGTGCGTGTGTGTTTTGTAGGTTCTGGTGCTTGAACTCAGCTCTTCATGTTTTTATAGTAAATGCTTTGCCAACTGAATGATCTCCCCAGCCCTTGTCTTTCTTTTGGGAAAACCAAAACCAAAACCAAAACAAATCCCCCTCTGTCTTTTCTTTTGGGAAGACAAAAAACAAAAAACTTTTCTCTCTTTTGAGAACTTTTCTGTATTTACTAGAAATACTCAAATTCCCAAGTACATTATAAAATGTGAAGCTTATGCACACAAACCATTAGCAAACCCTCCTAATGAGGGTGTCTGGGCTTGAAATACTGAAGGGAGTTCAGAGGAATGGAATCAGTGGCAAAGAGTTTTCCGTGGTTCCCTAATAAGTGAAACTCTGACTGATGATTTCAACAATCAGCTTGAGCTCAGAATAAATCCTTTCTTTGGAGAATACCACAGAACATTCCTCAGATTCTATTTTAGAGATTAGTCCTGATAAAGGGAAATTTATTAGGCGTAAAAGGAGAACTGGCGGACTTGCATTAAAGGGATGCCAGAATCCCAGCATTCTTGTTCTTCATTGTGCATAGGTGTGTCTAAGTGGAAGTTAGACATTCTACATCTTTGATGCAGAGGGATTTTAAGATGATGATTTTCAGAGGCTTGTCCCCAAAGAAAGACACTATGGGGCTAATAACATTTAATTTGCTTCATTTAGATCTATTGAATTTATTAGCTTGCGAAATTGAAGTATCCTGGTCTCCGTGGTTAATATAAGGGCTTCAGCGTCTCTGCGTAACAAGCCAGTGCCATCACGCTACTGCAGTGTGGTCCAGGGCAGTGTAAGCAAGAAGCATTTCAAACACCACTTGGTGTCATGGAAACTCCTGCACCAGAGTCTGTCCCTTTTTGTGGTCTTATGATGTATTGGTAACAAAAAGATAGACATCAAATATTTGATTGTCGTTTGCTATTTCCCAAATAAACTGAGTATTATCAGTAAGAGGTGAAATGTATTTGCTAACAAAAAGATCATTTTGCTTCTGAAGGGAATCATTTCATTTTAGAGAAAGAACAAATCACAGGAGGTCAGGGGCACTGCCACATCTCAGGTCAGCGTCTGCTGGCTTCACACCAGGTGGAATTCACCCATTTATAAGACAGAAGTCACCCCGGGGTCTGCTGGCTTCACACCAGGCGGAATTCACCCATTTATAAGACAGAAGTCACCCCAGGGTCTGCTGGCTTCACACCAGGCGGAATTCACCCATTTATAAGACAGAAGTCACTCTCCTTCATCAGCATTTATAGACAGGAGGCAACTGTTATAGCAAGACATAGAAGGCGTCCCAATTAAACCTTCGGAGCCCATGGATCAGTCCTCGCCGCTACAACACAACGCATGGCCTGATTTAAGGAGATGCCATGGATGTCTTCCTGTGATACCCACAGTGTAGACAGAGCAGCTAGGCAAGAGAGATCTGTTCTCCTGTCACTCCATATTTAACCATTTGTGTTGGTAGAGTTGCCTTGGTAGAGGGTTTGCAGAGGATCTGCATTTTGAATAAGGATGGCCAGCTCAGCAACAGGAAAGGGGAAATAACACAGACTGTAGCTATCCCTGAACTTCACTCTTTACAGGGATCTGGAAGACATGGCAGGTCTGGAACTGGCGCTGAGTGGTAGCATGGCCTGAAGCTCCGCCCTGTGGAGAGCAGGGCTGGACTAGATGTTCAATGTGGCTCTAGAGCTTGGTCACAGAATAAGAGCTCACAATCATTTACCAGTAAGAACCAGTCAAGGGGTGAGTGACTGACATGTGAGAACAGGCATGAACGAGGAGAAGCAGCCGTGGAGTCTTCACATTGACTTGATGGCCTCCCCTAGATCTGCTGAAGGAATCCTGATGCCCAAATCAAATAACATCCGATGAGAGGGCTTCTCTCAGTGAATGGCCCTGGGGAATGGCCTCGAGTCCCCACCTTTGTTATGATAGAGAAATTCTCCAGATGCTGAGCCAGGCTGGAGTCACAGTGTGAGTGATTTAGGTGTAGTTGACACTCTCAGATGTGAGTTAAAACCAAGGAGAGCAGTACAGGAGGAAGAGAGAGGCTGGGGGCAGTTCTCATGTTTTAATTTCAGGTGTTAAATAAAATACTGTAACCATAGAAGTACATTGTTATGAACAACTTCAGCAACTTTTAAACAAAAAACATTTCATTTTGTTTTATGTGTGTGACTGTTTTTTCTACATGTATGTCTGTGTACCCTCTGTATATCTGGTGCCTGCCTAAGTCAGAATCCCATGGAACTAGAGTTCCAGGCAGTTGTTAGTTATCAGGTGGCTGCTGGGAACTGACCTGGGTCCTCTGTACGGATAACAAGGGCTCTTAGAAGTCGAGCTAAGCTTTCTTTCTTTCTTTCTAGCCCCTTTTAACAACTCTTTCTGTTTCGGTTCTGAAATAGTGACTGAAGGTTTAGAAGTCCTCATGTTAAAATGTTTTACATCTGTAACTTTGT
>NW_022196905.1:153812681-153836332 GCF_008632895.1 Mastomys coucha | reverse complement strand
AAAGCATCATGTTAAGGAAAATTTGCATCATGTGAACACATTCTTGTGTGATGTTAGTCATTTTTCTGGTTTATTGCTGGATGGTGGTGGCACATACCTTTAATCCCAGCCAGCCTTTGGGAAATAAGAGGTAGTCAGATCTCTGAGTTTGAGGCCAGTCTGGTGTACAGACTACAGAGCTAGTTGCAGGACAGGCGGGGCTACATAGAGGAAACTGTCTCAAAAAACAAAAACAAAAATAAAAACAAAGCAACAAACAAACAAACAACAAAACATAAACCAACAAACAAGAACAAAACAAAAAGAAAGAAAGAAAAATCAACACAAGTTGTCTGTGTGATGCTGTGGTGTAGACAGATGGAAGGAATCCGTGCACTTCATTTCTCCTCTGAGCAAACTTAGTGACAGAGCAGAGTTGAGTCAGCTCAAAGGCTGCGCTGCAGACACACAGGAAGCAGCTCTGGAGGTCACGGGCAGCCATGGCAGCAAAGAAAAGATCAAGCTTTCTGCCAACTCCTACCCAGTCCTGGCTTCAGCAGTCACTAGGTCAGAAGCCATCTTAACCTGAGTGTCATGGATCTTAATTTTACTGTAGGTTTTTTAAATTTTAGTCAATTTGTAAGGTTTCTGATTGTTTTTTGTTTTTTGTTTGTTTGTTTATTTTTAGATCACAACTGCATATGAGCCAAAAGAATAAAGAGAGTTCACGCAGTCCTGTGCATACTTGTAGTTAACACTATAAAGATAAAGTCTGTGAAGTCAATAACTGTCAGATGTTAAGGGTGGACGAGAATATGTTTTCCACTTAGAATAAGCAATCTTTCTCATGCAGGTTGGAGAAGTTCTGATCTGTCTGTCCAGTGTGCGTCTGTCGCTGCCTGATCAGTCAACGCTGCCCTTTGGCATTCATCAGTAGAATCAGTGAGTGAACGTTGGGCTGTGCTCAAGAGAAGGGAGGAACAATAGCAGAGTAGAATTCACTACTGGGTGACGACAAGAAATCCTGTCTTCATCCCTCGCCATCTTCTTTGTGGAAGACGTTAGAGGTCTACAGCTTTAAGCACTGCCAGGATCACCTGGTTACATTGAACACATCTTACTCGGCAGAGCCTCTCACAGCCCACAGACTCAGATAAGCCTTTTCACAGTCGGGAAGCCCTGGGAACTTACTAAAAATGTGCTGCTGGGAATCCCAGGGTTGTGGGTGGCCCTGCAGCCCTGGCTTGCAGTGCATTCCGTCACGCCCTGATGGGCTTGAATAACCAGTGGGAGGGGTTGTGGAGGGAGAGGGAGACTGCCCCTGGGAGACCTCCTGCTGGCAAAGACTAAAGAGACTTAAGCCCAATGGATTAAATGAGTTTATAGTATGCCTGGAAGTGTTATCTGGAGATGGAATGGGGGTGGGGGGATGGAGTCTTTCTAAGACAGGTCCAAACCAAGGCTCTCAGCCTGAGAAGCTTCACAAGCCAAATTGTTTGGTGGGAGACTGAATAGAGTACTTGAAAACCGACCCGAGATTTAAACCGTCCTGTGATTTGTTTTCAGACATAATATTCCAGGGATATGAAGACTTTAACAGCTCTTCTAGTTTCGTTGTGAGAGGGTCACATGTTACAGTGAATATGGAACCAGGGAAAACAGAGCCAAAAGGACCATTGCACAACCAGAGGCTGAGGCGGCATGACCAGAGACACCAGGAGACATCATCCTCCTGTGATATTGCATCACCTGACTGACTGAGGTTCACCTACAGCAGGCTTCATCCTGTGCGCTGCCTGTATGGAGAGTTTCTGTAAGGAGGACATGAAGCTGTGCACATTCAGATGTTTTCACAGGCCTCTGATGCATGTAAAAGTGTGTAGACAGACAGTCAAGGTGCAAGACACTTCCAAGCTTGGAGACTACTTTTCCTTAAACAAAATCCATTCCTCACAAAGTCTGTAATGGGAAGATCCCTCGATAGAACCAATGATCCTTAGGAAAGAATGGTACAGCCTGGAACACACAGCTGGGGATAAAAGCCGCAGTGTCCCTATGGTCTCAGAGAGTCTGGACGACTTCATGTTCAAAACTGGGACTGTTACATAATTTCTACTTCCCCTGCTCAGATCCTAGAGTCTCTTATGTTGCCCCACAGCTAGGAAATATCAATTAAAAATGAAGACAGAACTTGCTACAGTGATACGTAGATTCGGTTCATGCACACTCTTTTTAATGTTTATTTAATTTTATGTGTGTGTGTGTGTTTGCATAAGTTTGTGTGCACTGTGTTCATGCAGGAGCCCAATGAGGTCAGAAGAGGTCATCAAGATCCCTTGTAGCTGGAGACACAGATGGCTGTGAACTGACTTTTGGTTCTGGGAACTGAAATCAGGTCCTCTCCAAGAGCAACAAATACACTTAATCACTGACCCACCTCTACAGCCCGTGTTCTTTCTCATGAGATTGACAGTTACATCAGAGGTTAGACAAGCAGCAAGTCCAAGCCTAGAGAGGAATACTCGCACAAGGGCTGTAGGCTTGACCCAGACGCTCGCGTTTGCTCGGTTTTCCACAGCTTCCCGCTGCGTATTAGCAGGGTTCTAGGAGGTGAGCTGATTAGATTGCTCAACTCTCCCAGACTTTTCATGGCCCTGCCATCCTTTGGACAACACCAATTATTAGCAACTGATTCCTGAGATTTTACCTCAAGTGTTTCATCTGGAGGATTAAAATCATCTTAGTAAATAATTCAGATGTGAAGTCATATTGCTGTTCATTTATCTCAGAATTGATTTTTCTATCGACTATTTACCCAAAGGTGAAAAGAGGCATGTGCTGACATTTATGGAAATTAAAAAAAGGTAGTGCCCTAGCTGTCCCAACACTGAATTTCACTGAACACAGTGTTTCAGATGCGAATCTCGTTTCCAATCACTGCTAACAAGAAAGAAAGTCAGAAAATGATATTTGAAAATCAGACGATATAATCAAGGAACATTTTTTGTGTATCTTAAAGATGTGGCTTAAAGCAGGTGAGACTCAGAACCAAGCTGTGCTTTGTGTTAATTGCATGCTGGTGTTTGAAATGGCGTCTCACGCTTGCCCAATCGGCTGGCTGGGAAATGCTGTGCAGCTCAGGCTGGTCTCAACTCAGTCTTCTTGCCCCAGCCTCTCAAGTAACTGAGCTTACATGTGTGAGCTAGCATGTCCCATTGGAGAGTCTGTGGTTATGGGGTATGTATGTCTCTATTTTGTTAAAAAACAAACAAAACAAAATAAAAAGAAACAAACACAGCACCAAATGTATCTAAAAGTGGAAATGGCATCTGTGGTTTGGACTGAACAAAGTTGGCCCCTCCTAGCCCAGGAAAGGAGGCTTGAGCATCCGCCCAGTGCCATTTACTCATGCAATTTTGGTCCTTGTAGCCTCAGGTTTAAACACAGGGTAAGAAGTTCCCCCAAAGGCACAGGAAGCTCTTACTGACACCAAGCATGGCTGTGTCTATACCTTAGTTAGGGGTAAGTTTGTCCTCCTAGATCTGGATGATTTGACTTCTGAAAAAAATCAAGAATATTCTTACTAACTATTCTTACAATTAGCATTACAGAAAAAAATACTTGTTGGGATTTCGGTTGACATTTATTTGGATTTGCTGCTGATTTCCTGCTATCAAGTTATGACTCAAAAAAGAAATCGAAAAGCCTGTATGTTTCTTTATGTCCACTGAATGTGATGAAACCCAAGACCGGGACAGATGTCAGTAGCAACACTGCTTGTCCCAACTCCAAAGTCAGGCAGAGGTAGATGGTGCCCTGTACTCTTGGCCGCTGCAAGGAAGAGACAAGGGATCCCTGGGGCAAGCCAGTAGCTAGACTAGTGAGCTCTAGGCTCAACTCAGAGACTCTGGCTCAGTACATAAGGTGGCAAACAGTCAGGGACAACCTTGTCACTGTGAACCTTCACGAGTCATCACAAAGGGCATACACATGCACACATATCCACACATACATGTTCACCCACACATGAGAACATGGATACACACATTCATGCAACACCTCATCTACCCAAAAGAAGAGAAAGTGACAAAAGAAACACTTAGGATTGATGACACAGACCTGGTGAATATTTATAGTAAGTAACACTGTTATTGTTAAATGACTCAGACCCAGGGGGAACTAATGAAAAAGCTTGAACATAGAAGCCTGGAAACTTGGAAAAGTAAGAGTATATTAAAACTGCCGTTCACATATTTTCTTGGAATGATAGAGAGTTCTTACAAGTCAAAGGAGACCTGACTGAAAATAGTTAATGCACACCTCTCCTCAAAGCCTAAGTTGTGCTCACGGCTTGTTCACAATTGTCAGCAGCGGCACCTTCCTTCCCTTGCCTGAAACACAAGGCCTGCGTGCCAGAGCCGTCAGGAAGCACTGCAAGCCTTGGAGGCATTGATTGCTCTCTTGTCCTCATCTTTTCCCACAGACTGTGGTGGTTCAGCCACACGGACACGAACCACCTCTAAGGGCTTGTTTCTACTCCCCACAACAGTCTCCATGCTTTAGGTCCACATTATCATTCTAGTAACCACTCACAAGCTCAGGAAAGAAGCCAGTTAAATATTATTAGCACCTTTCTCAGACACAGAAATTCACCGTTAGATGCTGAAGTCACTGGGCTGTATGTGTAAAGTGAGAAGATAAATCCAAATACACCCGTTATCTTCTGAGAGGTTTCCCTCTCCATCCATCAGTTAGCAAATGTATTTAAGTCCTTGTCCCTGTGGCTTATTCTTTAAGACTTAATCAGAAGCGCCCAACAGGATCTCTCTCCCTCCAGGAGTCTCATGCAAAAACAACAGCACAAACTCATGTGAATTGGGTGTGTGGAGGAAACACAGAAAGAGTTCTCAAGGCAACAATGTATCAGGGATAGAGAGATGCCTTAGCACTTCAGAGTGCATACAGCCTCTACAGAGGGCCGAGTTCAGTTCCTAGCAACTGTATCGGGTGTTCACAACCACCTACAACTTCAGAGCCAGAAGATCCAAAGCCTCTGTGTTCTGAAGGCACCAATACTCATATACCCACCTCCCTTCACACACACACACACACACACACACACACACACATGCACACACATGTACATGCACACGCACATGCATATGAACAATTAAAAATAAAATAAATCTGAAAAAAAATCACCAATAATTTGCTCATGTAATTACTGTTGGAACTGGAGGAGACTTGTGTTCTCAAGGCAACATCAAACTGGGCTGTAGGATTTAAGCTAGATTGGAAGGTTGGGAAGGTCATTTAGGTGGGAGTGCGTAAGCAATGGTACATATGGGCTGTGCACACCTTGAACATGAACTTGAACAGGAAACAACAGCCATGGGAAAGCCCTTTGTACTGTGGACTAGCACATCAGAGTCAGCTTTGGAAAAACAACAGAACTAGGAATGCGGGTGTAGGGAGGTGAGGCCCAGGCAAGTGAGGGCAGCCAGGACCAACAGGGCCCCACCCGCCGTCCTCAGCAGACAGACAACAGGAGCCAAAAGCTATATTCCCCACCTGCTATATTCGCTGGCATCGTCACATGACCTTTTTAAGGCATAGCCTGACCAGCTATTTATTACTATCTCAAATACTTACTTTCCAAAAAGTTATGTTCTAAAGGGATAAATATAATTAAGAACGAGGGAAAAGCATTTTATGAAAATGAATATTCAACAACATAACCCAAGGAGAATACAGCTGTCACCCATGACTGACAAAGGAGCTAGGCTAGCAGCTCCTCGGGCCCTGGAGCCCATTGCAGTCAGGAAAGTTAGAAAGCTAACTTCATTGCTTGGGAAGTCAAGTCCCTGCAGGATTTCTAGTAGGTATAGTCTTCACATCTGTAGAGCACTGTGTGTGCAGTGATGGGGCTCACTGATCAAGATTCTAGCAATAGAACCACTGGAAGACACAGGCAGCTCCAACAGAATAAGAACTGCTGGATTATGGGGGCTAGGCTTAGTTAATACAGCACACAAATAACAAGAGCTAATAGGCCGAAGGATGAATGGGAATGCAGTGGGCCTAGCCTATCTACTCTAGTAGATAAGCAGAGACCAATGGTGCACCACAGAGGAGGGATGCTCCTGGTGGCCTATCGGGTCTCCGTGACTGTCTGTGGGCTCTTTGTGGGTCTGTGTAGTTTGTGTATTCACTACAGGTTGGAAAGGCCACAAAAGTGGCATCAGTCCCCAGAGCTCCTGTTCTGTTGTCAGGCCTCAGTGACTGTGTCTAAACAGCTGGGAAATGAGGTCTCATTGTGTGTGTAAAAACAGAGGAATGCAGAAGGGTCCAGCGTCTGCCCCAAAGGCTCTCAGGTCCATCAGAGTGTCTTGAACACAGAGTAAGTGCAAAGCAGAGTGTACACAAAACGCTTCCAGGAGAGGAAGGAAAAAGATGAGGTTTTGCCAAAGCAGGCAAATTATGAGAGTCTTTTAAAATCAAGACTTCTTTCCAAAAATACCTGTTAGTGTATAAAATTAATTTAAATCTACATGAGTTTCATCTTTAGGCGTTTTATATCATTAACTTCTACCATTGACTTCATGATGCTCCATGATCACAACTCTCCTATTTCCAACCTGTTTCTGGCAGAGTCAGAAATACAAAGTGACAGCTTCAAAGAGTAATGTAATCATGGCAATCAGAGAAAAAGAAGGCTTCCCAGGTCTGTGGAGGTCATGAGATAGACACCTTCACCCCTGGACTGTTTGCATTTCTGTATAATAGAGGTCTGCATATTTTAGGCAGTTTTGTAAAGAAACATGGAAGAAATGTTTCTTGATAAAATCATCTGATCCTGGATCCTGGGTATTTTGGTCAGGAATCTTTCTTATTCATCTATCTACTATCTATCTATCTATCTATCTATCTATCTATCTATCTATCTATCTACTATCTGTCTGTCTGTCTATCTATCATTGATCTACTTATCTAATCTATCATCTATCTATATCTATCTAATCTATCATCTATCATTTATCTATCTAATCTATCTAATTTATCATCTATCTATCTATCTATCATCTATCATTTATCACCTATCTATTAATCATCTATCTAATCTATCTGTCATCTATCTATCATCTAATCTGTTATCTATCATCTATCTATCATCTGTCTATCTATCTGTCATCTATCTATCATCTAATCTGTTATCTAATCTATAATCTATCTATCATCTGTCTATCTTTCATCTATCATCTAATCTGTTATCTAATCTATCATCTATCTATCATCTGTTTATCTATCTATCATATATCATATATCATCTACCACCTATCTATTAATCATCTATCTAATCTATTATCTATGTATCTATCTATCTATCTATCTATCTATCATCTACCTTCCTATCTAACCTGTCTTAGTTACTTTTCTATTGCTGTGTTGAGTCATCTGACCAAGGTAACATATAAAAGAGTTTAGTCAGGGTTGAAGGTTTCAAAAGGTGATTCCATGACATCATGGCATGGAGCATGGCAGCAAGCAGACAAGAACAGCATTGAATCTAAGCTGAGAGATCACAGCATGAGACATAATCAGGAGACAAGGAGGCAGAGGGAGCTGAGTGGGAGTGGCCTGGGCTTTTGAAACCTGTAAACCAGCCCTGAATGGCACACCTTCTTCATCAAGGCCACACCTTTTAATCCTTCCCAAACAGTTCCAGCAACTGGAGACCAAGTGTTCAAATATATAAGACTATGGGGAGGGAGCATGCTCATTCAAACCATCTATCTATCTATCATCTATCTATCTATCTATCTATCTATCTATCTATCTATCTATCTATCTATCATCTATTTATCTATCTATCATCTATCTATCTATCTATCTATCTATCTATCTATCTATCTATCATCTATTTATCTATCTATCTACCTATCTATCCAGCCTCTTATCCATCTCTGTCTCCTTTATACTCCTTAGCAAATAACCCCCAAAACATGGATTAATGGTTTTATTTGGGGGGGGTATATATGCATGTATGGGTTATACATGAAAGTATAAGTTTCTGTGGGTCATAGGCCAACCTCGGCTGTCACTTCCCAGAAGGTATTCACTTTGTTCTTTGAGATAGGGCCTCTCATTGGTACTTGGGGCTCCCTAATTATGCTAGACTGGCTGGGCAGTGAGCCCCACAGATCCATACATGTCTGTGTGTCCAGTACTGGGATTTTATATGTGTTCTAGGGCTGGGACACAGGTCCTCACACTTATGTAGCAGGCACGTTACTGGAGTCATCTTCCCTACCGCTAGAATAATGGTTTTGGAAAAAGTCAACCGACAATACAGTCACTGTAGATATTTTTGCAGTTAGTCTCGTTCTCAGTCTAGACCTACTTTATAACTGTGGGAATTCCAACTTTACTGTAAGAAAGTAACAGGCAATTACTTCTCTCCAGCTGCCAGGTCCCTGCACTGCAAGCTTTCCCCTTTCTGAGTATTCTTTCCTTCGGCAACAGAAATAAAATCAAATCCTTGGCCTCCTGTCCGGAAGTGCTTGATGCATCCCCTGGGTCCCCTGACTCAGCCTCCACTCAGCCCAGCTGTACCCCTCCACAATGGGCCCCTGATGACCCAGCTTAGCTCCACTTTCCCATTCATACTGGTTTTGATGGATTACCTGTTTTACCAAAATGCTGCCTAATGTTTGTTTTCCTGCTGGAGTGGGACTCACGGGGAAGAAGAGGGTTCACTGTGAAGACTGAGGTGTTCAGTGGGCCAGGCCAGTGTTCAGCACAGTGGAGCCTCTGTGGACACTTGCTGGTGAGTGGGTGAATGAATGAATGAATCTCTGAATAAACACTTGTATGCAATACACAATGTACATGCTCACACACACAACAATGTGTACACACTCACACATACACACACTCATGTATCTGAAGCTTCATCATGTTATGAATAATGTTATGGATAAATGTGTTATATAATTATGTGATTATGATCAGTAGTAAAATACTGCATATTGCTCCTTATGGGCCTGAGAAGGAATCTTCTGGAGCCCTTCATGACATGTGAATCTCAGACTCCACCCCTCTCAGAAATAGTAAGAGTGTTAGCATCCTATCTACTACATTTATTGCTTTTTTTTTTAACATGGACTTTAATAAACTATTCAATGAAGCTATGGAACATTACATCAATTTATTCACCTTAATTCTTCTAGGACTAACACTGGTTGACAATTAAATTGAGTCAGCGATTTATTGAGTGCTGGTATGTGCTTTCAATACAAAGTAATTAAAATGTACTTGGTGCAATCTCTAAAGTGAAACTGCACGAGGATGCATATATATACATGCATACACACACACATACACACACACATACACACACACACACAGTGCCCTTAGAAAACACCCTCTTAATACACACATGCGCATATATATGTATGTCTATGTGTATATATATATATGTATATATATACACACACACGCATATACATATGTACACACAGACACCCATGTGCATATTTATAAAGAAGCAAGTTGCATGCAAGAGATCTGCCTAACAGAGTGAATAATAAGTACAACACTGCAGAGACAGGTGCCCTGTTTCCTTGGAAGGGCACTCAAGGAGGCCGTGCCAAGGATGGAAGATTCTATGGAAGGGCACTCAAGGAGGCCATATGAAGGATGGAAGATTCTAGAAGGTCACAGCAAGCATAGATAACATTTTCTGGCAATGTTCTGACTCCAGAAGCCAGAGCCACTATGGCCTTTGCTGAAAACACAGAGACTAGAGAAATGAAAAATATCACTACCGACATGACTCCAGACTCACGGCCAGAGAGGTTAGGTTCCTACATGTAAAAATCAAAAGAAAACATCATCTTTGCAGAAAGCAAGAAAAATTATTTTCAATGTTTTTATATTAAAAAGATTTTTTCTTGAACAGAACAACAAAAATGGAGACCCTGAGGGTAAGGGCTAATCACCCTCAGTCTGTTAACAAACTTCCATGGGTAGATGTGTAAAGAGGGTCAGGGCGTGGAAAACCTGCTCCGGACACCCTCTCCAGTATTGCACGGCCTATAGAAGGAAATGCAAACCAGCACAGTGAGGGAAGTAAACAAGCAGGTAAATTACAGAGGGGGAGAAAACTGTGAAGAGGAGAATCCGGGACCAGATCTAAGAGAACATTCCAGAATGAGCTTCACTCTGACAGGAAAAGGTGCCATGGCATCAGTCGTACAGGGCAGATTGGTGATGGTAAGCACGGCAGCTGCCAAGATCCTAGCTAGCTCACCCTCTCTGGCGTGGGTGTTTCTTTTTATATGATTTGTTTTGATTAGTTTTTGTCAACTCGGTAAGAACTGCAGTCATGCCCAAAGAGGGAACCTCGGCTAAGAAACTTCCTGGAGGCAAGTCCGTGGGTCATTTTCTTGATTGGTGATTGATGTGAGAGGGGCCACACCTGAGCTGGTGGTCCTGGATAGTATGAGAAAACAGGCAGAGCGAGCCCCAGAGAGCCAGCCAGTTAGCAGCACCCCTGCTCCTCCACGGCTGAACGAGCCACACAGGATGCCAGCCCGTGAGCTGCACCCTGTTCCTCCATGGTCTGAGCGAGCCACAGGACGGTCTGAGTGAGTCACAGGATGTCAGCCAGTCAGGGGCACCTCTGTTCCTCCACGGTATGAGCGAGCCCCAGAGTCAGCCAGTCAGCGGCACCCTGTTCCTCCACAATCTGAGCGAGCCACAGGATGCCAGCCTGTCAGCTGCACCCTGTTCCTCCAGGCTCCGCTTCAGTTTCTGTCTTTGGTTCCTGCTCTGCCTTCCCTCACTGTGATGGGGAGGCATAGGACAGATAAACCCTTTCCTCACCGAGTTGTTTTTGGTAGTGGTGCATTTATCACGATAGAAAGCAAACTGAGACAGCATCTTTTGAAAACGATATTGCCTAGAAAGTTTCCATGCAGGCAGATGGACATGGGCCAACTATGAAGTAAGGGTCAGTTGTGGAGTGAAGAAGGGGCACTATGATTGGCCCAAATAGACTAACACTTGGTACATGTCTATTATAGTCCACGAAGCAATCACAAAAGCACTTACAAGGATATATAGTTAAGATATCAGAATATATAAAAATATATAATATGTAACATAACATATATTATATAACATATAATATAATATAGATATATAATATGTAGTATAATATAATATATAATTATTACATACTTATATATAATTACATATATTATATATAAAAAGTTTTATATCCCTGAGAATAAATAATATATAATAATATGTTATGTTATATATAATATTACATTTCCCTGTTTTCTGACAGCTCTGTGTTTTTCTTCTTCATACAAATTTTAGAAATTACAGATTCTGGATAATGCTGCTTTTCAGTTTCATGTGTGCACAACATTTTGCTTGTTCTATTTATTCCTAGTTAGTTGAACAGGAATATATTATTTATATATATATATTATATATTATAAATAAATAAATCATATATGCACATTAAAGGGCATTTCAAATAACTTAAAAGAAGCCACCACAGGGAACCAGTAAAATGAGGCAAAATAAAACACACAAACGGGGCAGACTAGGAAACACAAAACAAAGTGGATTCTCCTGAGGCCAGCCATATCAGTGACCACAGGAAGTGTGGATGGCCTATCAGAAGATGCCCAGTTGTAGAAAAATAAATAAGACCCCTAACAATGCCACGGGCAACACGTGTGTGTCAGACAGAGAAACAGATACATTCTGAGTCATAGGATGGGTGTTTTACAGGAGGGTGAGAATTGCAAGAGTTGGAATGGTAATTTCACAGCCCTAGGAAGCTTCTAGCACACCCTTAACTGTACTTTGAGGGTGTGATTTGTATAGATTAAGGACCTATTGAAGTTGTGTAGAAAATTCACAAGATGCAAAGTTCCACCTTCCAGGCGAGGATGGAAAGAGTGATGGATGGAGCGGCTGGTCAGCTCCAGACAAGCAGACCTCACCAGAAGGAAGGATCGTGAGAGAAAAGGAAGGGGATATCATGCTGACCCCACATGGCCAAAACTAGACCTGACAATAGGGGAGGCAGAGCTGGGGACACAAAGGCAGGGTAGACTTGCTGCAATCAAAACTGGGACTAGGTGCTTCTTGTTCAATAGCAGACAGAACATGAGCAAGAAGACAGAGCTGAGCTCTACTGGTGGCTGGATCTGACTGCTATGCCCACGAGGTTCTCTTGAATCACAGTAGAGCATGCTCCCTCTTCCAGAAAACACATACGTTTCACCAATACAGGCCATATCCTGGGAGGGAGAACAAAGCTCAAGCATTTAAGGGGATGGAGAAAACACAAGGTACATTCTCAGAGCCAAAGAAACCAACCAGAAATCAGTAACAGGTAACAGGAAATCTCCGAAAGTCCCAAGGGGAAGTAGAGAATATTTTTAGTTGAACAAAGATATAAGCAGAGCCTACGATGAAGCAGGCAGCTCAAAGGAAAATTGTGAACCCTAATTTATTAGGAATATCAAAAGCTGTTTTTTTGTTTTTAAAGAGAACAGTAGCTAGTCAGTTGATAATCAACAGATAACCAGTGTACAGGCACTGGGAAACCCATTACTGATCAACCGATTAGGAATACAGAGCAAGCAAAATGCTGTCCACACACGAAATTGAAAAGCAGCATTTTCCAGAATCTGTAAAGAATTTCTAAAAATTTATATGATGAAGAAAGACACAGACCTTCTTCAGGAAACAGGAGAAGAACAGATCTGGGTGTGCAGCTGTGAGTGTTCGTGAAAACAACAACCAGGAAAACACCAAAGGAGGCAGCCACCTGACTCAAGCCACACTTACACTGGCAGGAAGAAAATCATCAAACTAAGCATTTGCCAGTGGAGAACACTTTTAGAGGTGACCACAGTGAGGAGTGCCCCTGTTCAGAACCTCAACCCTCCATTTCCCAGGAGCCCCAGCAAACTGACTCCCCCTTATAAGGAATGAAAAGCATATTCCAAGTATTCATCTTTTGGTGAAAGCAAAGACAGGGCTGTTGCTTTGTAATTTTCCATACCAAGTTGTCAGATCATGGACATGATCTCAGGAATTCTGTGACTATATTTACTTAGATTTACTGGCTTTGAGAAGAAGCCAAAGTTGAACAGACTGGATCACACCTGAAATGTGGGTTCTGGCCACTGAATACCACCATCTCCCTGCGTCTTTGGTGAACTGAAGGTGACCATCCCAAGACAATAGCAGCAGCTATGTATATCTGAAGGACAGGGATGAGGTCCAGTGGAATTCTTTCACGGTGAGATCCCTCGTGGCCAGGCAGTAAGATTGAACTTAGTGCAGAGGCAGAGCTGTGTCCGTGGGCCCTTCCTGTCCCCTTCAGTTTATGTCCTCTGAGTTTGCTGGGGAGAGCTAAGAGCCATGTTGGGCTGATAAGTGCAAGGGAATGATTGTGATTGTCTTCACTAGTTCTATGGGTCAGAGTGAACATCTCACCTCTAATGCTTCCTCGTTGAACCTACAGCTGACACTCAGGCTGATATATCAAAAAGACAGTAACATATCAAAATGAGACAAAATATTGCAGCCACATCAATCAATCCATCAGTCAATCAAACCAGACAAAAACAGTTGCAGAGTATCTGTAAGAGTGATGTATTTATTTACACTGAAAGCATGCTCAGTGTCAGCTGCTATTTTATGGGGACCATATGATTTATGGATTTACTTAGCAAAGTGCAACTGCAGATGAGGCTCTGCTGACTTCAGAGTGATGAGTCACTTTTGGTCTGGCAGGAGGGATGGGATCAAGAACTCCACTATTGATTATTTCCCTAAAAACATAGCTCAAACGCTAATACAGCAAGATTCATCAAAGTGGTGTGTTTTAACCAAGCATGGTACTTTAAATAAAACAAGCTCATAATATTCCATAATGAAAAAAATTGAAAACAATCCTAACTATAGGGCAGGAGAGATGGCTCAGTGGTTAAGGACACTGGCTGTTCTTCCAAAGGAGCCAGGTTCAATTTGCAGGACCCACATGGCAACTCACAACTCTCTCAGTGTAGCGCAGACATTCTCATACATGTGGGCAAAACACCAATGCACAGAAAACAGTAACAAAACAAAATTTGTTGTAAGACATCATAGGACCGAGGATACAGTCAGTGGGCAAAGCGCTCGCTGTATCTGAGTCCAGATACCTACCAGCCCTGTAGGAACCAGGCATGGCTATGTATGCCTGTAACTTCACAACTGACAGATAAAGACAAGTGGGTTCTGGGGACATGCTGGTCATTTAGTCTAGCCAAAACAGCTCTAGGTTCAGAGAGGGACCTTTACTAAAACAAACAAACAAACAGTAACAAAAAGTGTGCAGATCTATATGAGAAGACACCAAAGTGATCTCTGGCTTCTCTAGACAACACTACTCCTAGATAGGTGTACCTGCATGCCCACACATGCAAACCTGTACCCTGATACATACCACACACACACACACACACACATATACACACACATATACACACACACATACACACATACATACACACACACATACACACACATACACACACATACACACACATACACACACATACACACACATACACACACATACGCACACATACGCACACATACGCACACATACACACACACACACACACACACACACACACACACACACACACACACTGATTTCTTTCAAATTCCAAATAGATAACGGACCTTTTGGATTCAATCAACTCTCTCACAAAATAATGACTCCAGAGACAGAGGATTCCTATCAGTTCACTCTAGGAGTAACACGCGTCTGATGAGCCTTCTAAAGCACCAAGCATTACGCTGGATCACCACGTCACACTTACTATCCTTAAATAGGCTAAAAAGTATTATTCTATGCCTGCATGCTAACAGTTCTGCAAGTCTTATTTAATTGTGTTTCATCTCCTTTGAGTTAAATATTTTAATAGACTTTTGTAATCATGTTTGCTAGGATCAACATACTAACACACATGTGTTCTCAGTGACATCACTGCTCCTTATCCAAGTGTGTGGCTACCTGCTTAATCTCATCAAGGAAAAGATGGTCAGGGTGAGGCTATATAGACATATGTATATAGAGACCATGTATAGACACACATGACTGTCTGGATTGATTGATATGGCTATATGTATATATAGGCCATGTATAGGCAGGTCTGTTTTCCTTTTCACATGTCATTTCTCATCCTTGTAACATTTTTACACCTGAAGTCACCTCACTGGTAATTGTAAACATAAATTACTATGCATATTATCACATTCAGGTCACACGGGGAGATCAACGCAGAAAAACAAAACACAAGATGCACTTTTTGTGTTTTCAAATGTCTCCTTATCTGAGCAGGGCATGGCCTGCCCCCTGAGGAAAGTCCTGACATTTCACTCTTACCATCAAAATAATTTACTGCCTTCATTTCTCACACATAATGTGTAAGTCATGAGTGTAGAATACTGATTCCCTGAGTGCTGGAGTGTGGGAAGGCCCTTCCTTGTTCATGTATCTCTGTTTGAAGCTCAGATAAATAAACGCATTTATCTGACAGATGGACAGATAGATGAGGATAAGAAGACTGACGGTAAATATACAGAAAGAAACAAATGATAGACAGGAAGATAGATAGACAGATAGAAGACAGACAGATAGGCAGGTCTTTTCTAAGAATTGTCCAGTTTCTTGTCTGTGCAGTGAGCTTTAGAGGCACCATAACGTTTAAACCAAACATATCTACATATATTTATATCACCTGACAGTTTGTTTCAATTCTGTGCTAAAATAATTTCCAGCAGTCCATACCACAAATATAATGAATATAGAAAGCAAACACTGAATTTATTTAGTGCCTGCTATTCTTAATTTTGTTGATGTATGACATTACAAAGAGGTTTCTTTGATGGTTCAGTGAAACAAACCACGTAACAATTTGCTCCTTGGATTGGGTCGATTTTCTATTGATCCCAGTCTGGTACTCCACCAGTGGCTGTGTCAGGGTGGACAAGGTATTTATGAAGGTTGTGGAAGCTGGCCTGCAATGCATTTATCAAAAGCCATCAATGATCTCTTATGATGGGGATTTGGATATGGCTAATGCTCACAGTGACTTTGTAAATTTTTTGAAATACTAAAGGAAAGGTTTTGTAGGGTTTGGCCAGGTATGTGAGAGTCCGCCATGAAAATAAAAGACAGGGAAGCACAGACTATAATTGCAGAAGGGAGACTGGGGGTGGGTGGGGCAAAGGCTATGGAAGAGGTGTTGCTGCAAAGTGAGTATGTGAATGCAAATAAGACATGCTGGAAGGAAAAAGGAAATGTGTCTCTAGCAGTGTGCAGTGTGGACACCTCACCAGTGTGTGGGGGGAGTGGCCACCGCAGTGTGGACACCTCACCAGTGTGTGTGGGGAGTGGCCACCGCAGTGTGGACACCTCACCAGTGTGTGTGGGGAGTGGCCACCGCAGTGTGGACACCTCACGAGTGTGTGTGGGGAGTGGCCACCGCAGTGTGGACACCTCACCAGTGTGTGGGGGGAGTGGCCACTGCAGTGTGGACACCTCACCAGTGTGTGTGGGGAGTGGCCACTGCAGTGTGGACACCTCACCAGTGTGTGGGGGGAGTGGCCACCCCAGGGATGGACACCCCACCAGTGTGTGTGGGGAGTGGCCACCGCAGGGATGGACACCTCACCAGTGTGTGTGGGGAGTGGCCACAGCAGGGATGGACACCTCACCAGTGTGTGGGGGGAGTGGCCACCGCAGTGTGGACACCTCACCAGTGTGTGTGGGGAGTGGCCACCGCAGTGTGGACACCTCACCAGTGTGTGTGGGGAGTGGCCACCGCAGTGTGGACACCTCACCAGTGTGTGTGGGGAGTGGCCACCGCAGTGTGGACACCTCACCAGTGTGTGTGGGGAGTGGCCACCGCAGTGTGGACACCTCACCAGTGTGTGTGGGGAGTGGCCACCGCAGTGTGGACACCTCACCAGTGTGTGTGGGGAGTGGTCACCGCAGTGTGGACACCTCACCAGTGTGTGGGGGGAGTGGTCACCGCAGTGTGGACACCTCACCAGTGTGTGTGGGGAGTGGCCACCGCAGGGAGCTTCGTAGACTTCTGGGGAAGTTTGTTCCCACAGCTCCTATCCTCTGCCGTGCTGTACTCTGTGTTGGTATCTGCTGGCTTCTTGTGACAAGTTCTAGCCCTCTGGCTCAGCAGTGGGCAAGTTGGCAGTGAGGAGGAGGATCCTTAGGAGGAGGAGGAGAAACAGGAGTGGAAGAAGGGAGGAGAGAGATGGAGGAAGGACTGGAGGAGCTGAAGGGGTTTGCAACCCCATAGGAAGAACAACAATATTAGCCAACCAGACTCCCCAGAGCTCCCAGGGACTAAACCACCAACCACAGAGTACACATGGAGGGGCTGCGCTTTTCATCCCTTGTGTTTTAGGTCTCTTGCCTTGTCTCTAAAGCTGACCATAACTCAATGTCCCCACATGTGCTTGGCTTGCTGTAGAAGCAGAGAAAGGAGAGAGCCAGCGTCTTCCTTTGATCCATCAAAGTAGCTGAGGGATGGTATAGGGAGACCAGCATCCAACAAACAAGACCACCACATGGAGAGTGAGACAAGGTCTCCCCTCCCTCTTAGCAGCTTACACTTAACTCCTTAGAATCAGATTTTTACTTGCCAATGAACTCGGGGAACTTGCCATCTGACCCTTGCCAAATGACCGACTCTCTGTCTTCTTGATGACATATTTTATCTTTATTAAATGGGTGTCGTTGAAGCCCCCAGTGACACTAATTACAAAAGCACAGACTGGGATTCATTTGGTGGTTCCCTTTAATCCCTATGCAGTTCAGCACTGGTTTTGTGCAATTCCTGTGGAATTGTTCTGGCAGAAAATCTGAAAGGCGACATGCCTGACTGTGTCTGTACTTCCTCTATAAATGTCAGAGAGGAGACAAATCCTGGGGACATGTGGCAGTGAAACCACAGTGTCCCATAACTCATAGCTTCTCGGCAGAGAGGAATCTGTTGCTACATTTGAGTGCCTAGGGTAGCAGGGTGAGCTGACTAGGGATTTCTTCTCGGGGAAGGGTTCACATTCATAAAAGCTCTTTGAGAACAGGAGATGGGAACAATTCCCCAAACCTTTCCCAAGGTTCTCTGTTTTTTAGCTAAACCCATGCATAGGCAAGAAGATCCAGAACCCACACTTCATGAACCTGCTTCCAACCTGCTCCTTGTTCCAGAAGCACAGCGCAGTGGCTGAGAGAGGGTTGGCAGATTCTCGATCTGTGCAGTACAGAGGAGTCAACTCTGACACAGGCAGCCCTGTCAGGCAGAGAGCTGCCATGGGAATTACTACACACTGGGCATCTGTAAGGCTTGCAGAGCAAAGCAGATGCATCTCTCAGGAACACAGGCAGGATTAAGACAATTTATTATCCCCACCAATCAGCATTTCTTTTCCATTGCGGCACCTATAGATCTGCACAAGTGATTTCCGCAGATTGCCTACTGTAGAGATTTATTTTTAAGATTAAAATTATTGATTTTTTTTCATACCACCTCATCAGCGTTACTTAGAAAGACCTCAGCTCATAATGTGGCTGTGCCTATGTGTCATCAAATATGTCACTGAAAGCTAACCTTATGGCCATGAGATGGCTTCATCCTGCATTCCTTTGCATTTTAAAACCACCAGAGTATTATTTTCTCCCAAATAATCTTTATTTTGGTGTAATATCTAAGGTGAAAAAATGGTGAGCATGAACATGTAATCCTGACATACACACAAGGTGTATGGGTTCATGCGCTTATGAGTGTATGCATGTATGTGCAAAGGTGTACACAGGCACATGTGTGTGGAGATGCATGTGTATGTTTGTATATATGCATGCAGAGGTTAGAGATCAACCTTCAGTGTTGTTCCTCGAGAGATGCTGAATTCATTATTGAGACAGTCTCACACTGGCCTAGAACTCACTGCTAAGGCTAAGCTGGCTAGCCAGTGAGTGACAGGGATCTGCCTCTCTGTGTCTCTCCTTCAATGAGGTTCAAACACATGCTCCAACAACCATCTTTTCCCCTGGATCCTAGATTTCATGCTTGCACAATTAACTGAGCCATTTTGGAAGCCCCACACAGTATCTTAAGTGAAGCTGATTATGCAGAACCCGGAGGTTCTGAGGGTGAGCAGCATGCCACAAGACCTCAGAACATCCAGATGTTCCTTCCAAGTTTGTGCCACTATAGCTTCCTGCTTTACCCCAAGTCAAATGCAGAAAACACCATCACTGACAGAAGGTTTCATACCATCATCACCAGCAGCTAGTGATTTTAAAGAACCACAGCAAAGAGATGTCTATAATACTCTACTAAAAAAAAATGCTAGAAAATAACAACAACAACCACCACCACAACAACAACAAAAACGCTGGCTTTTAGCTTTTCGGGGGCATTGTTCTTTTTCCAAAACAAGCAGAGAATTGCAGCCAGTTGAGATAGGAGAGAGAGAGAGAGAGAGAGAGAGAGAGAGATTCAGACAGAGCACACAGACAGCAGTGAGAACAACCTGAGTTCTCAGTCCAGGAAGGAGACTCGTGGCTGTCTGCTATGGTTTAACTACACTCACTGCTGTGTGGAGGAGGACAGGGTGTCTTTACCTGGGTGGTGTGGCTCTCTCGATGTCTCTGAAATGATGAAGTCCCCATGCCACTCAGACACAACCTTGAGCACCCATCATCCTCAGCTAAACCTGTAGAAGTCAACATACAGAGCTGCGGTGAGTTTGCATTTCCTTGATGAAAGAAAAAAAATGTTCATACTTAGATACTAATTAGACACTGTCATATTCCATGCACTAAACCATTAGACAGTAGCAGATATTAAATCTTGCAGCTAGATGAGAATACCTTAAGCTACTGTAGTTTCAGTAAGCAAACAAAGAGAGATACTGCCAGAGAGAGAACAACTGCAGAGGTCACAACAGTGCAGAAGTGACTGAAGGAGGAGCATTTTCCTCGAGTCTAGAAACCATTCAAAGAAAGAAGCAGATGACTGGCAATGTTTCCCAACTGGGTGTTGATGAACGTTAGTATTTCATCTGCGGGGCAGCATAGAGGAAAAGCAGGGACTGAAGAAATGTGAGACAGAAGCCCACCTGGGTGCCATGGAAACCAGGGCTGATGCTATGTAGCTAGGAAGGTAAAACTGACCAATTACAACCTACCAGTTCTTAGCCAAGGACCAAGTAAAAGTGACCTTTCAGGAAAAGCACACACCCCTCTCACAAAGGGCACAGACATCTTGTGAACCAGCGGATGATTTTCTTCATTATTATGCACAGCAGAGGCCCATCTCTGACCCTTGGCATTTGGCCTATATAATTCTCTGTTCTAAGCCTGTCCTGTGTATCATAAACAGTAGCATTCCTGGTCTTTATGCACTGGATTCACCCTGACTCATGACAATCAAAATGATTTTAGACATTATTAAATGCACCTTGGGGACAGATCTGTTTCCCTACAATTTACTGCCCCAAGTGACTTGATTAATAAACATGAATAGATAAAAGGAGAAATAACTGCCCAATGGAATGAATTCAACCCAGAGAACTTTAAATACTGAAGCAATTACTCATCTCCTCTGGAAACATAATTAACCAGCACAGTTTAATTGATTAAACATATACATGATTCCTAAATTAAAAATCATTAGAAAATCACTGTGCATTTTTCCAATTACAGGAGTGTTCTAGTTCTTTGGGAGGTTTGTATCCAATCAACATAAGGTGGGCCAGTTTGCCTTGTTGGTCAACGTGCACAGGCTTTCCATAGCAATTTCCTCCTGTATGAATCATTCCATCCTGGAGGGAAACTCCTTAAGACTCAGAAAGTTCTAAAAAAAAAAAAGACTAGTTAAGACCTAGGAAGCCAACAACTCACTAGTTCTAGGAAGTCCCTGAAACTGACCAGATTCACAGGGCCATTCATCTCCAAGGTTATATAAGCAATAAGGACTGCTGAGTGCTGAGGAGAGGAGACCCTCTAACCTGTTAGGCTTTGCAGCTCATGTAGAGCTCTCCAGGGTTCCAGCTTTGCCGGGGTGGGCTCTCAGAAGTTCAGATGTCCATGCTTCACACCTGCGTCTATAAGTAATCCCAGTAGACTCACTGGCTTTTCAAGCTGGACTTTGGTGGTATTACTTTAGTCTGTCATTGGTTCGGTTTCTATCTGGAGTGAGTAGACATTTATTCCCATCTTCCCAGAAAGAGTGTTACAAACATATTGGGACAGGGCTGATTGTGGGTGAATAGTGCCCCACCACTGAGAGTGTCTGGTGGCAAAGACTGGGTCTTAATCATGAGCAATGAAGGTCCCTATCAGAACAGGAGGAGGGCGTATTGGACAGAGGTAATGATGGTTGTGCCATTAACCAACCGTGTGACATAATCAAGAGCTTAGATAGGCACACAGGACTCTGTGGGTCTAAGTCAAGACACCATCTGTAGAAAGAGTCTTGGATAAAGGACATGAGAGACCAGGGATGGGGACAGGGAAACAAAGGGCCAAATATAAGGTAAGACAAAGATGGACATCCTAGTCTGTGTGACATCCTAGTCACTTCTGCTGCTGTGATAAAATAAGCAGCAGAAGCAACTTACAAGATAAAGTGTCTGGCTCTCATTTCTAGGGAGGTACAGCCCATCACGGTGGGGTAAAGTGTCTGGCTCTCGTTTCTAGGGAGGTACAGCCCATCACGGTGGGGAAGGTAGGGAGGAAGCTCACTGGTCACATTGAGTCCTCATCCAGGAAGCAATGTAAACAGGAAGTGAAGCTGGGCTGTGAAGCCCCAAGGCCTGCTGCTAGGGATCCACATCCTCCAGGGAGGCTGTAGCTCTTAACAGTTGCACAGCCTCCCCAAGCCATACCCCTAGTTGTGGCCAAGTGTTCCAACATGAGCCTATCCTTGGATGTGTCATGTTCAAACCACTGCCCTCAATGTCTCTCAGATAGGAGATAAAAGGCAGAGGAAGTGGGATCCATCTTTCAAAAATAACGATGTATAAATTAGAAATTCGACTTTGGGAATCAAAAGGGGTAGTCAGCTTAGACCCTGTCACAGATCCAGAACCAAGGCAGCAGTGAAGCAGGCTTTCCAGAGAGTCAGTGGGCAAAAATGAAAACATAGTTGTGAGCGTTCTCTGAACATGGTGCAGAGAAACACAGTGGAGAAGAAAGAAAGGGCCCCAGTCACACGGACCGATCAGATTAACAGGCTGACACTTAATTAGAAAAAAACAGAATTAACTCAGGGCTGGGGAGAGTACAGACAGGGCCTCCATGCAGGAAGAAGCAAGGAGTCCCACCTGAGAGATGGTTAAGGGACACTCATAGGGCATTTGCTGACATCCCCCTGAGATCAGCCAACTCAGAGGGGTGGCTGCCTATGTGGAAAGTGGGTCAGAGTGGTACCCAAATGAGCGTGAACATGCACCCAGCAGGGAATGTGGGCTGTGTGCATGCATATGGCTCAGCTGCGAGCATATTCAGGGACTCACTATGAAGCAAACAATAAGTAGCAATCTCATGCCATCGTAGACATAGCCACATGGGAAATATGGAACATGAAATGCAGGTGTGGTTGGGTGGGCTCTGAGGGAAGCAGGTGTTCACCACGACAAAGCCTCCTGACAGAGGAGCCTGGGAAGGATCTCAGAGTGACATGGACCGGGAACTGCAGGCCCAGCTGAGATCACAGACAAGACAGACTAGGATGTCCAAGGTTGTACAAGAAATAGCCCATAAAATACCAAGTCCATCTCAGAGAACTGGAGAAAATACTGGAAGGTGTAGGCCAACCATACATGAAAGGGCTTTAAGAGCATTTTGTGGGGATATGACAATGTTTTGCAGACAATTGCTGGCACTTAAGACTTCTAAGAAGAGATGACAACATTTTATGAAAGTCCTGGGTGAAAAGGCATTCCCATCTACTGAGGACATGATGGACCTGGGATGTGGCAAGGTTCAACAGAGAGGGACAGGGGTAAAGACCAGGGTGGATATATTTGTAGAGATGGAGGCTGATGAGACCAGAGCTGGATAAACAGAGGAGTTAGACAGCAGAGGGGTCTCTTCTGAGTAAGGGTAGGTAAGGAGCCCCACAGGAGACACCTGGGACAGAGAAAATCTTTGTAGGTTGTGGCAAGCAGTGGGGGAACTTCACTTCTGTTAGAATCTCCCAAGACAGGAGACAGTGTGCTGAGTGGTAGCTAGGAATCCTGACATGCAAAGGAGGTTAGGGATTTGCCCACGTGTGGGTGTGTGCAAGTATATGGATGTGTGCATGCATATATGTATTAACAAAGTAATATCTTATTGACTATTTGAGAACTTTTATATAATATGTTTTGATCATATTCCCCTTTCTTCCAACTCTTCTCAGATCCAGCCTCACCCCTACCCGGCCCATTTCATGGCTCCACGTGTGATGTGTGTTCATTCTTTCCCTCCTCTATCTTTCTCATCTCTCATCTCTCATCGCTCCCCTCTCATCTCTTTCTCCCTCTCCCTCTCCCCCTTTCCCCCTCTC
>NW_022196905.1:153797466-153812466 GCF_008632895.1 Mastomys coucha | reverse complement strand
CTCTCTCTCTCTCTCTCTCTCCCCCCCTCAGTCCATATAAAAAAGAAGTCACACCATTAAATAAAACCAACGACCCTTTCCCGGCAGCTATGAAATGCCAATAGGTCCTCAGCTTGGAATGGAACTTTGTGCCCTCCTCCCCTCTGCATGCGGGGACTTTGTCTGGTTGTGCATGCTGTTCCAGTTGCTGTGTGCAATTGCCCTACAATGTGTAGAATACACTGTCTCCTTGAAGTCACCTATTGCCTCTGATGTCTTTAGTTATGTAGTACTCTAGACAGGTCCTAAGCCTAAGGGGAGAATCTACTGCCATCATTCAGCTAAGAAAACATTGAAACGACTCTTAGGAACACGTTGCTATACCCATAGACCACTGCTTGTCTCTCATGAGGGAAGGTTCCTCTTGAAGTAGATGGCCATTATCACAAAGACCCACAACTGGTCAAAGTGCAGAGACTAAGAGGCTATAGAGTCTGCAGCTCTAAACTGGAGAGCCAGATCACATCCCTTCCTCCCCAGGTTTACGGATCATCATAGAAATAATACCCTCTCTAAGGCAAATTATCTAAAAAATGTTACCAGAGTCACCAACCATGACAGGAAAAAAAAGATTAAAAGTTCTAATTATGAACACTAAAATGAATATGTACTTAAAACATCACAAACTAAAGCAAAAATGTAAGAACAACATAAAATACTAAAGTATATTACATAAAAGTCTCAGTATCCTCAAATACACACACACACACACACACACACACACACACACAGAAAAAGGACTTAGAATTAAGATTTGGGGGCAGTGGGGGGAATGGACATAGGACATACATAGAAAACTAAGAACAAGTAGCACACGACACGCTCATTTTCACTAATCATTCCAGGAAAACACACATGTGATATAGCAACTTCATTTGCTTCTCAGTACAGAAAAGGTGGAGAAACCATTACAAGATCTCCAGATTTGTGTAAAGAGAATGTGACCTGAAACCTTATGTCCATCCTTGGTCTCTGGAGTTGTGCATGCTTTGGACTTGTTCAATCTGTTTCTATTCACTTTGGACCAGGCAGGGTGTGTGTGCACTTGGGTGTGTGTAGGTTGCTACAGGCTATTTATAGGATTGCAGCCTGCATGGTCCAGGAAATTCAATTCACTATCATGCTCCTTGTCTCTTTCACTTATAACCCCCACGGCTTCTCCATGTAAACTTAGAAAAGCTCCAAGATTTTGTGAATGGGTACTGCTGACTGAGTGAATGGGTGCTGCTGACTGAGTGAATGGTTACTGCTGACTGAGTGAATGGGTGCTGCTGACTGAGTGAATGGGTGCTGCTGACTGAGTGAATGGGTACTGTTGACTGAGTGAACTGGCACTGTAAACTGTATGTTCTCCATAGAAGTTCTGGCGGTTCCATTTGCCTCATTCCTTTTTCAAGTTGAGAAGTACCTATGTTTGAGGTGCCATTATGTCAGATCGGGGTTTTGCACACTGGCAGGGCCTTAAGCCCCAGGAAGGATGGCATCATATAATCCCAGCCGACTGGATTTCAACCCCTAGTTCCCAACACCAGTAAGAGCATTTAATTAAACAAAGTCCAAATTAGAGATGATTCAGTATGACTTCAAAATATCTCTGATCAGAGTTGCGGCAGGGCTTGGCAGATGAGGCAGGAGCTCTGCTCCCTGGCAAAGGCCCCTCTGCCTCTCGAGGCACACAACTGCAATGCTCTTCCATTTGTGAAGAGGAGGCTTGCTTGCTTGCTTCACTCTCTGGCTCTTGGGACTAGAATCAGACAATAGTGTGAGTGCCAAGGGATCTGGACAGCTTCAGACATAAAGTTGGAGAATGTATATTGACACACGTTCGATGGAAACCTGCTCCAAGATGCCCGCTCTTGAGGCATGTGTGATGGAAGCCATACTCTGCTAACTCCAGGTCTGTGTGACTTAGCCCTCGTGTCCCCCAGCTTCAGACAAAGGGAGCAATGCTGAGATCAGCAGTTCTTCCCTCATCCAGCCTCTCCTGGAGCAGATAACCCAGACTATACAGAGAGTGAATATAA
This sequence comes from Mastomys coucha, assembly GCF_008632895.1. Classification (NCBI taxonomy): domain Eukaryota; kingdom Metazoa; phylum Chordata; class Mammalia; order Rodentia; family Muridae; genus Mastomys; species Mastomys coucha. The sequence goes on along the minus strand of NW_022196905.1, from coordinate 153,810,403 downwards.
CCCATATAAACAGAAGAGAGCTAAATGTAAACTCAAATGTAATGACTCCATCTTTAATTGCCATTTTTCCTGATGCTCAGCAATAAAGTGCATATCCATTGAGCAGCAAGAAAGAAAATCACACTGATCATAAAATGTCCTAGTTCGAACTTTTTATATCTCTGCTTTGCCACAAAATAAGCATCTTTATATTGACAATATTTTTGTTTGATCTATCTGAAGCTTCCTAACACCAAAGGCGGCTCTTGAATGTAATGATAAATAACCACAAGTCCAGGGAATAATTAAGTACCAAAAAAAAAAGTATCCAAGCCTGTGTTCACATCAGCAAAAGGATGGCAATTAACGTAAGTGATTGCTATAATTAGCAACACATAACTGTATTTCAGCAAATGAGCAAACATAATTATTTCTGGGAAACAGAGGTAGCATGCAGATCCTGGCACTCCAAAGAAATCATTTCCTAGAAAATAGTGCTATTTCTGCCTCATCCAGAACATTAAATTATTTTAAATATTTTCTTGCTTCTGGTGCTTTCTTTAGAGTGGGCATCGACTGTACCCTGGGCATGGGCATGATAAATCCATACCAAAATTGATCTCTCGGGGCTGGAGAGATGGCTCAGTGGTTAAGAATCCTTGCTGCTCTTCCAGAGGACCCAGGTTCAGTTCCCAGGTTCCACACTGAGAGGCTCACAACTGTGAATAGGCGGTGTTGACTGAACACTGACTTTGGAGTAGTTCTCTCTGCTAGGCTCCCTGTAAAAGTCCTGGCATAGTCTTGCATTAGGCCTTTTAATAGGAGGAAGCTGGACAGTGAAAGGTTAAGGACCTTCGTCCTATGTTTGGATATCATTGCATCGGGTTTGGAGTTTGAACCTGGGCAGTATGACAGACACTATACTGAATGGTATGATGTTCCAGAGGAGCTGATATCATCCTCTGGCCTCCATGGGTACTTTCCACAGGTGGTACTCCCCTCCTCCATCCCACACACAAGATAAAATGAAATAAAATAGAACAGAATAAAATCTTGTTCTCCTCTAGAGGCTCTGTGGGAATAAGGTACTCACAGGCTGCATGCGTGGAAGCTGCTCAGCCCTGTAACATGAGGACTGCAGTTTTCTGGCTGTCTACCTACCCCTTGGTGGTTCATTTGCAGGTAGTGGTGTTTCTTCAATGGGCACATGCTTATTGAGACTCCAACACACGGGGACTGCATATTTTAGTAGTTCTGGGAAAATATCATAGGCCAGGAAGTTATGGTGCTTGCAAAAATTCATCAGCTTCTACCAGTCGAATTGACTTGAGAGATTTGAGTCAACTTTATTGAACCTATGACCATTTTCCAAGTTGTAGCTTTTACGTTTTGATGATTTTTTTTTAACAAAACAGATTAATTAAATATTTGGTTAAAGCGTTGCCTTGCTTCCTCTTTCTCTGATGTGTTTATTGTCTGATCTGTAGGACTGTTACTGTAAAGTCAAGAACATGGGGAGCTCCCTGGAGGCTCAAGTACTCCCTGAGATGGCTTCTGTTTCTGGGGGCTCCTTATTGGGACATTTAAGAAGACCCTTAGCAGATCTGAAATAATCCCTGTTTGTTGTATTAACTCTCAAAATTGGGGGAAGGGAGAGAAGCGTCTCACATAACAATAGATAATGAGACATGTGTTCACTAGTCGGAGAGTGCTAAATTTATTTTAAGCTTTATGGATTCTGAATTAAGTGTACGGAGCATCTGTTCTCAGTGCTTGTTTGACACTGCTCATGTCTGGGTTACATGGGAAGAGTTTGCTGGGGTCTGTAACAAACCAAGTTGAATCTATGCCTAGATGCTTTCACAAGGGCTGGGAAACTCACAAACATTTCTATAGTTAATCACCACCTCTTTCTCTAGAACCCGACCACCTTTCCCACTGAGCTGGGTACTCAACTACCTCATTTCCTCCAATCCCAGGTGGTTTTCTGTAGAGACTACCTGCCCATTGCCCACATAAACAACTCTCTAGTCAAATTCAGCATCACCTGTAGGAGTTGTGCTGTAACTTGTCATCCTGTACAGGCTTTGCTGTAACGTGTGTTCCATTTTCTGTTGGACAGTTAGCTTCCCATTCTGCAGGAAATTCTACTTTTATCCACTTCTTCTAAGATATGTGTCTCTCTGCTCTGACGAGCAAACTGCAACTGCCAGTTCTGTCTCTGATTTTTCCATCTGAGTTGTGTGCTCGTAGGCCTTATAAGTCTTCATTGTGTGCTGTGCCTTGTATCTAAGAAATGGTTTATGGTGATATTAAGAGGCCTAGCCTTTTATTGTCCTTAGGGACTGATTTGTGTTTTCCCAAGGAGCCGAAGGATGTTATAGCTCAGTTCAACTTGGGGGTTCAGAGGAGCCTTAGCTAACCCACAGTCCTGGTTCTGGTACAACTGGCTCTGTGATGGGCACATCACAGCTCTGCTCCCTACCCCTCGGTGGCCTTAGTGACTCCTGGACTTTAGTCCACTAACAGAGAAGTAGGCCTTTCCAGTGTCCCTAATGTCCCTTGGAGGAGAACCTAAGACTTACTGCCTTGCTAGGCTAGCATGGCTATCATGGTTGCTCTTGACTGTCAACATGAATGGATGTAGCATCACTTACGATGGTGTTTCTAGAAAGGTTTAACAGAGGGAGGATGACATACCCTGAATGTGGGTGGCATCCTGTTCTGTGTTCTTGAACTAAATAAGGAGGAAAAAATAATTAAGCTAGCCAAGCACCAGCAGGCTTCTCTCCCTCTCATCCTGGCTGCTGCAACAATGGAACCAGCCACCTCGCCTCCCACTACCAATGACTTCCGGGCTGTGGTGGGCTATATCTTCTCCAACCGTGAGCCCCCATCTCCTTAACCAGGCTTTCATCAGAGCAAGGAGACACTAAAGAGAACTGTGGCCTCTGGTCTCTAGCTCAGCATCTGACTATCAGGCCTCTGGCCACCTTTACCAGAGTAAGCAAAGATGCCTCGTGAGGTTCTTCTGGGCACCCTCAGGGAAGAAGAGCTGGATTTTCCCATCAGGCACTACTAGATCCATATCAGGGAAAACATCTGTTTGCCTGGACTTAGACGTGGCAGCCCAGCCGGTTTCTAAGTGACAGAGTCACCGGATAACCTGAAGCCAGGCTGTCGTCTGAAGCCCCTCACTATTACTTCCCTTCACACTCTTAGCTAGGTGAAAACATTTAATTCGACAATGTTGGTTGAACATTCATGTTCTCCCCAGCACAAGAAGCGCCTTCCCCAGCACAAGAAAGGCCTTCTACTGGCGCTTCTGGATCCTGCAGAGCGGCATCCTATCAAACCTCTTCAGACTGTGTGTGAGTTATTCTCTTCTGCCTGAGCAGTAAGATGCTGACAGTGATGCCCAAGGCAGAGCTTTACAGTTTACGCTCCATCTCCAAGTATTAAGCCTACTTAATTTTTCTACACTATTTTAAAGAGCTATTTATTTATTTTATGCATATAAGTACAATGCCACTGTCTTTAGACACCCAAGAAAAGGGCATCAGATCCCATTATAGATGGTTGTGAGCCACCATGTGGTTACTGGGAATTGAACTCAGGACCTCTGGAAGAGCAGCCAGTGCTCTTAACCACTGAGCCATCTCACCAGCCCAAGCCTACTTCATTTTTAACTGTTAAATATATTCCTCCTCCAAAGTACATGTGGCTTAAAACTTTGGCCTGTTGGCTCTTGCATTTAGAGGGGCTCACCGTTGGTAACAGGATTTCCATTTTCAGCCGTGACGACACTAGACAGGGAGCTGGAGAGTTGAGTCCCACGGTTATTTGCATTTCTGTCTTGAGTCTCTGACGCCATTTCTGATGAACTGGGTTCATCCCGGCTACTCAGGTTCATGTTAGTTTCAAAACCTAAAATAAATAAATTTTAGAAAAGTTTTATTCTTACCTGATAAAATGTGCTTCAAATCTGAGTAAAACACTGGAAGAGACTAATTAGTCAAACATTAATTATGCTTAAAACAAATGCTCCACAATCTTTTGTGGAGTCTGTAGCCTAGATAGCAGCCAGTAGACATTGTCACAGCACCCTTAAATAGAAGACGGGGAAAGGAACTTGCACTTTGCTATTTCCAAATAACCTCGACCACATTTCTGGTTTGTACCCAAGAGTTTGTTATAACATTTCCCATGCTGAACAGGTAATGAAAAAAAATTTTTTTTGTGCCCAAACTATTTACTTATGGTACAACAAGCTTATAACTCTGAAAAGAAATACATGTTGAACAAAACTGCAAAACTTGTATTGTCTATTACAATTATGGAACCTAAACTTCAAACACACTAGATTACATTTTCTACACTACAAAGAAAATACTTAGGGGCACATAATACGTTTCTCACCAAGGGGCCTGAGATATATGAAAACAGAAGCCACCGTCCAGTTCTATGGGTCAAGGGGAGCTTTGAAAGCTGTGTGATGTCAATAAAGCAAGATTTGCCAAGGGCAAGAGTATAGGATGATGTGTCTCTACACAGACTCCCTGTGATTGCTACATGGTGCTCGGGAAGACCAACAAGGCTCAGAAGCCAGGGACTGTTCCTCATTCCCACACAGTGCCGGTGTGGCTCCGTATTGTGCTTCTCCACATCATCTACCGCCCGACTCAGCTTCCCTCTGATGCACGCAGGTGCACCCAGGATGAATTCTTGCTTTCCTAGGATCCTCGGTGCTCCTATAACCTCCAGGAAATGCTTGAATCTCACTCTGAGTGTGCTGTATTTTTTTTTTCTTTTGTCAGTGTTTAGCAGATCCTAACTGTCCTCAAAGTGGAGACTTTCTAAGGTTTGATGCTAACACATTATTTAAAAGGGATGATAAATATAATTTGCAATATTATACTTTGTTTATAGCAGAGCTAGGTACTGCCACCTTGATCCCACTAACTCAGACCCCAAGAAACAGAAGTGCTAGCCTTGCTTTATGGGAAGTGAGTGTGGAGTCCTGAGGATGCAGAAACGTGTACAGACCTTGAATAAACATAGTGCTAGTCATTTTTACTACCCCAAATATGGTATCTGTTCTTTACTAAAACTTTTAGAATGGTTGGCATTGGGAGAAGAAAGGAGGAAGTTAGGAGGGAAAGAGAAGAGGAAGTAAGAGGGAAGAAAAAGGAGTTAAAAAAGGAAAAGAAGGAAGGAAGAAGTGAAAGAAGGAAGGAGGAAGAAAGGAGGAGGAAGAAGGAAGGAATGAGGAAGGAAGAATGGAGGGAGGGAGGGAGAGAAGGAAGAAATGAATGAAGCAAGGGACGAACAAAGGAAGGAAGGAAGATAGGAAAGAAGAAAAGAAGGAAGGATGAAGGAAGGAATGAGGGAGGGAATGAGGGAAGGAAGGAAAAAGGAGGGAGGAAGGAACAAACAAAGGAGGAAGAAAGGAAAAAAAGAAGGGAGGGAGGGAGAGAGGGAAGGAAGGGCAGGCTAGCATACTTAGTCTCTGAAGCTGTTCTTAACTTCCTATCTCCCTGCTTAGTGAGCTCACTTACTGTTCCTGGGCCCAGGAGCTCAAGTGTCACTGTGGGTGGAGACTTTTCTATGGTGAGTGCTCCATCTAGACCCAGACTTCAGAACTGGTCACATGAGCACCCCGGCCTGCAGCATGCTTGCATCCATTTGTGTGTGGCTCACTACTGCCTAGCCAGGGCATGGGACAGGTTACCCAGGGCTTCCCACATAATCTGTTATACTCAAAAAGAAAGATGTGTGAAGATTCAGAGGTAGAAATTACTGGCTGAACAGAATAAAGGCAAAATGACTTCATACTCCAAACCTCGACTGGTCAAGGCCACCTGGAGCAAAAAGAACACAGCTGGAGGCCTTTCGTATATTGTAAACTAACTTCAAAACACACTGCAAAGCCCCAGGAACAAAGCAGTGTGGACCAACACAGAAACAGATGCAGAGGCCAAAGAGACAGAGCAGCTTCACTAAGAAGAATGAATGACGTAGAAAGACAAAAGACAGGGGCTCATGACAATGTGCACACACAGATCCCCTGCTTACTGGAATGCACATTGGCATGTCTATTACACACAGTATGGAAATTACTCCTAGAGTCAGAACTCCTGTGAGCCAACAACCTGCCCATGGGAAAGTACCCAAATACATAAATCAGCATGTCCAAGAGACACCTGGATGTCCGTGTTCTCTGGGGCGTTCTTAGTAATAGCCACTCTATAGAATCAACCTAGGTGCCTACCATCAGCTGGACGGCTAAAGAAATGACGTATACATACATGAGGGAATGCTATCGGGCAATACAAAACACAAACTTTGGTCACTTGTGGCAATGTGGGTAGAGCTGATTGTTCATGTACTAAGCCAGAGGCAGATATCAGTCACCTGCAGAATCTAAAGACATCGATCTTATAGGCGTTGAGAGGAGAATGGCCGTCACCTAAGGCAGAAGAGTGTTTGTGTTAAGGGAAAGGAGAGGTTGGCCTATGGGATAATAGTTACAGTTAGGAGAGAGAAGTTCTGATGTGTGGTCACTTAGCAAGGCAAATAGAGATAATGATAATGTAGTGTACATTTCCAAAAGCTACAAGGAAGGACTTTTAGCCATAAATAAATACAACATGTTTGAGGAGATGTGTTTAATTGGACTTAAAAAAGTCACAGGATGTGTATCCTATTGAAGTATCACTGGGAACCCTGTAAGTTCGTGCAATTATCTTTATCAGATAAGACAGACTATGAAAAATGGTCACAGTTTCAAACACCAAGCAGAGGGACTTTTCCTCGAATACCCCAATGAGCCCTAAGGGGGTCAGCACTGGGGTAGACAGACACAAACACCACAGGGACATTGACACAAGTAGGAAGCCAGGCTGAGTTTCTTGTCTGCGCTCCTGACAGTGGCCAGTTCTAGAGATAAACGGCTGCTCAGTTTGGCCAAGTCTTAACATCTACTGTACGCCTATAAAGCAGGTTCAGCTTCAGAGCTGTCTTAAGACACGGGCATGTATCCGTGTGCCTGCATATTTATGGGCATGTCATGCTATTGTTTTCATTCTTTTGTCTAGTTACCGACTGCATGCCTACGATGTCCCAGACACTCTAGGTGCTAGAGATTGGAAATGAGATCACGTACTCTTGTAGGTTGAAGCTCGCCTCCTGGAAAAGGGGCTGGATGACCAACCAACAAGCAAACCTACACAAGACTGACTGAGCACTTAGAGGAATGCAGCCCTGACTGAGTGAAAAACCTGAGGGGCAGAAGAGCCTCTGGGTCGAACTGTATCTTCATAGGAAGTAAGTCAGCTAAGAGAAAAAAGCAGAGGGGAGATGCAGGTATAGATGAACTCTACAACATTTAAAGATCTTGCTGCAAAAATGGACTAGCCTTTCCCAGGAACTATATAGCACTTGTTCAGATGAGCCAGGAGTGTAGATGAAAAGGAGTGATAAAGGGGGTGTTGGTGGGGAGAAAGGCCTGTCACTCTGGTCCCAGAGACAGCCCTTGCATTGCCTGCTGGTTTTGTTTTGTCATAAAAAGCCCAGGTCTGTTTTAGGGTAGCTGTGGACAGAAAGGGGGATCCTGGTGTTCCTTAGTGTGAGACATCAGGGTGAAGGGGCAGCAGGTTTGCTGTACAGGCACTCCTGCAACGATCCACGAGTCCGAGAATCTTGGTTGCTCTTATTGTCAGGGCTAGGCAGTACCTGAATCCTCCAACAAACATGTTTCCCTTGTGAGCACCCACGCAGGCCCAGCTCAGAGGGTTCCACTGTGCACCCAGTCCTGCACCCTCTCCTCCTGTTTATGGCCTTCCTCATACCTCATTTGCAGATGGGAAGACTGAGGCGGCTTCTGTCCTTGACCTTATTTCTGACGTTCCATGGTGATGAACCAGGAACCTAGCCTGCAATATGACACTGTAATAGAGGAAATTCCTGCCCACAGTTCTGCTGCCCTCATCGGGGTGATTGTGTTCATCCATACTAACCATGGACGTGTGGCTTATGAGTAACATGTCAGTGTCTGCTCAAAAACACCCTAACTCACTTACGCCCAAAGAAGTGAAGGCATCTATGCCCTAACTTGACATTTAGATTCGAGCAATCTTCGGATTTCTCTTCACTGCACACAGGGGGTTGGTATAGGACCAGACTCTGCCTTTTTTGCTATAGGCCTTGCCTTGTACTGGGGCACCAACAGAATCAGAGCAGAAACAAGTTACGAGTTCTGTGGCATTGGGTCTGTAGAGTTCGCCAAGTGCGCACAAAGATTCACACTTTGTATGGAAGCGGAAGACTTGCCTGGGGCTGAGTCCTCAAGCCTGTTCATGCCTTGGTGCTGGATGTGTGAGAAAAGTGCCAAAGGAGAAGGTTGGAGAGTCTTGATGACTAAGCAGAAGGAGAGCCGAGCAGGAAAGTGCTGTGTCAGAGTTAAAGTTTCTCTGAGACAAGTCTGGGGCTGTGCCTTGTGTGATGCATGTGTGTGACTCACCCAGTCTTTCTGTCCGGTGTTGGTAACACTTGACGGTTTGAATACCTGTGGTGTTTTAATGCTTACCGCGGAGGGTACAGGTTCAGAAGGAATGAATCACACCAGGATGTGTCTCAAAAATAAGGGCTTGGCCTTAATGCTTGGCTCTGTATACATTGACTTTTAACCTAGTGTGGGGAGTTCTAGCACATTCGTCAATATTAGCATAAATTTCTGCTATTTTCTACTTGCTCTTAAATAATAAAAATAGCATTCTGGGAGAGCTTCCCTGGGACACTGTGGGTGTATATTAAAAGTGATTCCCTCTACCTAGGGGGACACTCAGAAGTGTCTGAATTCTTCTTAGTTGGAGATCACGGCTCGGGTGGGGAACTGTGGCTGGCATCTAGTAGCTGGAGGCCAGAGAGACAGCAAAACTTCTTAAGGTGCCCAGAAAGGTTGGCCACAGACCATGGGTTACTTGACCTAGAATGGAGTGTCCCAGCCCAAAAGTCCTGCTTTGAAATGCGGCCATGCTTCTCCAGCAGAATGCTCTCTGGTTCATTTGAATTGAGATGCAAATGTCTCCCAGCATGGAGAGGACCCTCTGTGGCTTTAGGTCTGTAGAGTCCTCCAAGTGTGCACTCCTTTAACCCTAGATTTTGTCCTTGTAAGCTTTAACCTCCCTGCATTCTTACCACCGGAGATCACAGGCTTCCGGGAAGAGGAAAGCTCTGGCCTCCTTCATGTCTCTATGACCTCCTCAGGCCAGGCAGCTTCTCCCTAGTCCTTCTCCGGGCCTGGCACATCCCTTCTCCCCAGCTTACTTGTGTTCTGCCTCCCTCCTCTGGCACAGTCGTAAATTTAATTCAAATATATCTTGTGATATGTTTACAGTATTTACATGCCTAGCATGTAGGGGAACTCAGGAAATCATGGCAGAAAAAGGAAAGAAAAATATAGGCAGTGTTGAGCACGCTATAATTCCAGCATTCCGGAGGCTGAGGCAGGAGACTCACTGAATGTTTGAGACCAGTCCTGGATGCCGAGTGAGTATTATGTTTGCTAGGGTTCCATAGCAAGGCGTTGTAATGTCAAGAAAAAAAAATAAAGAAAAGAAGGAAGAGAAGAGAAGGAGAGAGAGGAGAGGAGAATAATGAACAGATTGCCAATAGGCTGTAGAAGCTCCACTTTCCAAGCACAGCTACACCTCCCAAAGTGGTACACTAGCTGTGTTTGTAATAAGAATTCCTAGCGAGCCTGAGAGGTGGAAGCTGGAAGCTGGCAGGGAGGAAAGGACTGAGCATCGGTGGCAATGGCAAGCCTTTGTGTTCAACATCTGCTTATTTCAAATTACAAGATAAGGACAACAATATTCTAGTGCACATTGGATGTTTCCTCTTATTCAGAACACCAGAGCTGCTTACTTTCTACTGAAGCCCAACATCCTGTGGAATATTTGCAGTCAGTGCCTGGCCTGGTTCTGTAGTTTCTGTCATTGTCCCACCAATAGTCAACACGCACGGCCTATAAATATTGAGTATTTTTTTTAAATATTTCTTTATGTTGCTTTATAATCTCTTACTCCGGGGCACTGGAGTCAGCTTGGTGGGGACTGGCGCTCTTCACCTGAGCTACACGTGACTCTGGAATTTTGGTGGCTGGGATAGCCAGCTTGTATCTCTGAGCTACAGCGACAGCTCCTAAACGCCTTACCAGGGTGTCATTTCTCAGGCTTCCAAGAGGAGCAGGTGACTTCTCCAGATCAATGGCCTTCAGGATATCCTTGAGGCTTCTATTACTGAGGAGTCCAAGGCTTGCACAAGAGCTCTGGAAAATGCTCACTCTAAGATCCACAGGAGAACCCAGAGGGTGGGGAAGTACAGAGAAGATCATCTCTGCACTGGATGCAGAGAGAATGGGGGCGGGCGAGGGACAGAGCTGATTTGATCAAGAGAAAGAGGCCAGATCTGCTGCAGCACTGGGGGTGGGGGCGGGTCTGCTGCATTTGGTTCATCTCCAGCCTGGCTTCCTCCAAATGCTTTGTGCAGGAGCTGAAGAGAGGAACTTGATAAACATTCACCTGGCAAAAGCTCATGCGCTTGGAGGTAAAGCTATAAATAGAAAAGCTGTAAGGGTTTAGGCTGGTGCCCTGCAGAAGGGCTGGGCAGTAGGGGGAGGGGCACCCTCAGTAAGGAGGAGGCCAGAGGAGGCAATGCTGGAAGACTCTGGATCTACATGGGGACCTTGGAGGGATTAGCATACACCCAAGGGTTGACGTGAGCAGCTGTCCTTGGAGCAGAAGTTTTTATTGTAAAGCCTTACGCAAGGAGAATTCCTCCCAGGAAGGGTGATTCTTAAGAGCCAGTGTGGAAGGTGGAGGAAGTGGGGGACAAGTAAGGTGAACTTACAGAGAGGAAGGAGCAGGCTGGGGTCAGGGAAGGACTTGGATTGGCAAGGAGTGGGGCTGGACTAGCCAAGAGTCTCAGTTCAATCAAGGATAACGGGCACCGGGCAGCAGTGGAGTGTTTCTTTAAGAGAAATGATTTTAATATATATATATATACCCTCTGCTAGTTACCTTCTTTACCTGAGATAACCTCGGCTCAGGTTTTGGAATCGCATGAGCTGGGATCAGGGTTTCAGTAACACTGGAGGGAACCAAACTGGAGCCATCTACAGGACTCAATGCTGAAAGTGCTATTCAAGGTAGAAAATCCCGAGGGTGAGGTTCAGACTCATCACTCCTTCTGGCTACGACTCCTGGGCAACACAACATGAAAATCCCTCTTGGGAAAGGCCACTAGGCCACTCTGGGAAGGCACAGCCCTTGCCCTTTGCCGTTTGGCATTAAGGAAAACTTAAACTACAGAGGGAGGGCCTGGCACCTCCCCCACCCTCCTAGGCGCTTGCTTTTAGGATTACAGCTCAGTACTGGTATCAAATGCACACAGATGGTATATGCTAAGACCTTCTTTGACCTGAAATTGGCAGTGAGTTTATATCAGGCTAAGTTTAGCCTGTGTTGCACCGGGCAACCTCCTTTTGACCTCTGATACATCGCCGTGCAAAAGAACATCACGCCTACTGAAGGACTCACGGGGGGGGGTGGGGGGGGGTAAGTCAGTGGTACAGATTTGCCTATCATGAGCATATGCAAGAACGTGGGTTCAAATCCCACATAGGAATACACACACAAACCAAAATCCCAACAAATAAAGTTTCAGCTGTGGGTCTTTTTAAAAAGAGGTTGGCTTTTGTTTTTCATAATATCCCACTGCAAGCCTACTCCTTCAGAACCTTAGATTTTCTTTTGTTTTCCACTCTCTTTTATGAATCAGCACAGAATTAACCTCAAGGAACAAAGACTTCTTCTAGAATAAAGATCTTACTGGGGCCTGTTGTTCCTGAACCTACAGACTTCTCTACCTTCAAGTTCCCTAAGGGGGCACATACCTGTGTTTTCTTCAGCCCAGGCCCCCACCAGCCAGCCCTTCCTGTCTCCAGCTATAGCCCTATGAATTGTAGCAAGTTTTCTTTTGACACAGCCCAAGCATATGCCTCGTGGTCTCTCAGAAAGACAGAGTTAGTGAAAGGGTTCTGTAAATGCAGCAGCTTCCTGGAAACTCTGACTAGGAGATCTCCCACTTGGAGATACTCGGGAGAGAGGAGCAGGGCATCCCTGAAGGAGAAGCGTGTGCAAGGACAAGAAGGCAGCAGGCAGCAGGCAGGCCTGGAGTCTGCTCTGTGCAGAGTAATTCTAATCCACCACAAGCACATCCAACCAGGGCAGAAGAGTATGGAAAGAAGTTTCAGCGGCGCTGGTGATGGGGGATCCAGGAACCCAGCATCTGTCTGGCATGTGTGGCAGCTGGGCCAACCAGCACTAGGTCGACTGGAAGTACCTCTGTGAGACTGCATTAGTTCAAAGACCCCAATGTACAAGCCTGCAGCCCCTCAGAATTCTCAGTATGGACAAAGCTGAATGGTACTCTACTGCCCTGGCTCTAAGAAGTCTAGGGAGGTAGCTAGCCGTACAAAATGAGTTGAATAGAACTTTGTAGTGTTTGTCTCTCTGTGTGTGTGGTCTTATGGCTCTTTATTTTGTATGTATTGTTTTACGTTTTTGTTTTGTGGGTGTGATTCTTTTTTTTTTTTAAGAGGCAGGGCATAGAGTTAGTGGGTTGGGAGGATCTGGCAGGAGCTGGAGGAGGAAAAAGTAATCAAAATATATTTTATAAAAAAGAAAAAAATCAACAAACGATAACAAAACTGGACTTGTGTGTACACACACGCACACACATACACCACACATACACACACACACACACACACACACACACTCAGAGCTGGGCTCTGCAGCTCCATCCCCAGGATGCCCCTGCTTTCAGGAAGAGGACTGACCCAGCTTGCTCAGTGTACACACACACACACACACACACACACACACACACACAC
>NW_022196905.1:153793968-153797372 GCF_008632895.1 Mastomys coucha | reverse complement strand
CACACACACACACAACACACACACACAGGCGTGCACACACACACACACACACATTCAGAGCTGGGCTCTGCAGCTCCATACCCAGGATGCCCCTGCTCTCAGGAAGAGGACTGTCCCAGCTTGCTCACATCTCTGGCAGTAAGGCCAAGGATACCTTCCCAGCGGGTTGGGCTGGGTGGAAGAGGGATGTTTGCTTGTCCCCACTCGTAACTCCTGTCACCCACTCTCTGCCAGGCACGAAGAGATGCATTCCAGGAGAAAACACCAACGGAGGAAGCAGACTGGTATCTCCAACAACATATGTGCCCAGCTGGGGAAGCACACAGGAATGGCAAAGCTAGGGAGTGGCTGTCAGTGTAAACAAGGCTCTCAGACCCAGAAAATGCATGAAAAATTTAGCCCTGCCAACTTCCTTTTAAATTTAACCAACTGTATCTCTTTTTTGGACCTGTTTATTAAAACTCTGCTACAAAGGGAAGAATCCTTGAACCCAGAACTAGCTGTCAGGAGCCATCACTAACTGGGATCTTCTAGGCTATAGGGTTTCTGACAGAGTACTCGGCTCTCCTCCCCTTAGATGCAGGTGGCTTGTGGATTCAGAAGCCATGCGACAGTGCACAGAGGCAGTATGGTGGCCGGCACTCCTTCAGACAAACAGTGTTGCTCACTTGACGGGGAAAGCAAGGAGACAGGAGAGAGTCCTCAGCCTTCTGTTGGAAGGCTGTCGCACCTGATCTAGATGGAAAGCGAGTGATGCAAGTCATTTGGTGGAGTGACTCAGGCCAGGAAGAACCAGCAATGCGAAAGGAATGAAAGAGAAAAAAATCAAACAAACAAACTAGAATGGTGGTGTTGAGGTCTTCTCAAATACCTTGCTAAGAACCCACTGCTAATGTGCCCACCAAAGTATGACAAAAGGGACAGCCAGATCTAGCAGAACAGGTCTGAAACACTGGGTTCTTGTTGCATGGACTCAAACAGAGAGACCATAAGCTCGGGCTCAGTTGCCCAAAGTATAGAACACTTGGTATGGAGAGACTAGTGTTGAGTCTGGGGTAAGGCAGCTGCCACCTGCCTACACGGCACAGTGACTACTCTTAGGGCTTCGGACAATCTCCCTGAGGATTGCAGGTCAGATTACAATTATACTGGGCTACTGAGGGTGTTCTATCTGAGAGCCTTGGCTGGCAGCTCTGTTGCACCTGTGGTTGACAGGCTGGGCTTGATAATTCCTTGAGTCTCTGAAGCATGAATTCATGGATCTACACACAGAGGGGATACCTGCCACCCAGAGGTGAGTATCAAATAAAAAGGTAACAACTGAATCATCAATCATCGGTGGGCTCACATTTCATCCAGAGCTACCACAAGGGATCACCAAATGGCCAGTTGGTGATGGGGTTTCCCTTGCCACGAGGTACCTCAGGGAGTCAACTGTGGAAAACTGCGAGAGGTGTAGTAGATTTCTGAACCTCCCAAACCAGAAATGCTATGAACCCCGGGTTTTCATATACCCAAAGTGAAAAATTACATAGCATGAATCCATGCACAATGTTATAAAATACCATATAAAAACACCTTCCTAACTGTCCTCTGAGAGGCTCCACCCAGTAGCCAATGGAAATAGATGCAAAGTCCAACAGCCAATTGTTAGATGGAATTCTGGGACTCTTGTGGAAGAATTAGGGGAAGGATTGAATTACCCAAAAAGGATAGGGACTCTACATGAAGACCAATAGAGTCAACTAGCCTGGACCCTTGGGGGCTCCTGAGACTGAATCACAAACCAAAGTGTGAGCATGGGGTGGTGCTCCCCACACATGTAGCATGGGGTGGTGCTCCCCACAGGTATGTAGCATGGGGTGGTGCTCCCCACACATATGTAGAATGGGGTAGTGCTCCCCACACGTATGTAGCAGATGAGCACCTTGATCTTCATGTAGGTCTCCCAACAACTGGAGTGAGGGTTGTCACTAATTCTGTTCCCTGACCGTGGATCCTGTTCTTCTAACTGAGATGCCTTGTCTGGCCTCAGTGGGACAGGATGTGACAAGTCCTGCAGTGACTTGATGTGGCAGGGTGTGTGTGGAACGACACTTGGGAAGGACTCCCCCTTCTCAGAGGAGAAGAGAAGGGGGGAATAGGGAGAGGAGCTGTGAGAGTGAGAAACTGGGAGGAGAAAGGTTGATATTGGGACATTAAGTGAATAATTGGATAAATTAATGGAAAAAACACCCTCTTGTTATGTGTACAAGGTGCACATAACATACATTGATTTCAGGTTTACTCCAGGTCTCATGCCCAAGATATGCCATGAGGTATATGTAAGTACTCCGGAATTCAGAAGACTGTATAACCTGTTTTATGTTTATAAGTAACTGGATTTAGAAAGAAAAAGAAAGCCAGTCTGGCATGGTTACACACCTTTAATCTCAGCACTGGAGGCAGAGGCAAGTGGATCTCTTTTTGAGGCTACATGGTGAGACTATGTAAATAGCAAGAAAAACAAATTTGTCTGTTCCACGTAGCCCGATGCTAATATGGAAAAGCAATATCATAGTTGTTATAAATTCTCCCAGTGTGAGTCCCTCTCTGGCCTCCAATCAGAGGACAGGTGTCCTTGCTCCCTGTCACTCTCTCTCTTGTCCTTCCAGGATCTGCTCCTCTACCTGCAGTGTCAAAAGGATGTAAGTGTGTGTGTGAATTGGTGAATTAATTCAGTGGGTCTGGATAAGTACTTTAAAAGGAAAGGGAAGAGAACACTGGAAATTTTACGGGCCTGAAGGCCAAGTGGCTTCTGTGAAACACATATGCCATCCCCATACTACATGGGGTTTCTCAGGCATCTCCGTATACAAGGAAAAGCCACTCTTCTCTTGCACCTGAGCTTGCGGGGGGTGGGGGTGGGGGTGAACCAATGGGTAAAGTGTTGCTGTGCAAGCATGAGGAACCAAGTTCAAATCTCCAGCACCCATGTAAACAGCGAGGTATGACAGTATGTGCAGGTAATCCCAGTGCTCAGAGACAGAGATGGGAAGGAGGCAGGGGCTCACTGGCCAATCTGTCTAGCAAGTCAATGAACTCCAGTGTGAGACCATGACCCAAAAAAACTATGGTGGTGAGCAATAGAGAAATACGTGGTGTTGATATCTGGCGTATATGAGCATATGTACCCCTATACACTAGGGCGTAGATGCGTGTACCACATGCACACACACACACACACACACACAGAGACAGAGACAGAGAGACAGAGACAGAGAGACAGAGAGAGAGACAGAGAGAGAGACAGAGAGAGAGAGACAGAGAGAGAGACAGAGAGAGAGGGAGAGAGAGGGAGAGAGAGAGAGAGAGACAGAGAGAGAGAGACAGAGAGAGAGAGACAGAGAGAGACAGAGAGAGAG
>NW_022196905.1:153772640-153792991 GCF_008632895.1 Mastomys coucha | reverse complement strand
GAGAGAGAGAGAGAGACAGAGAGAGAGAGAAAGAGAGAGAGAGAGAGAGAGAGAGAGAGAGACAGAGACAGAGACAGAGAGAGAGGGAGAGAGGACCAAAAATTAAATACATGCAACTTAGACAGTGTTTTGGAACCAAAGAGAGCCACACATGTATCTTGAATGAACAAATCAAACTTATCCCTCTTCACAGTTTCTCTAAGTCTATGAAAACTCTTAAGGCAAACAGCCTCACTGTATATATTAGCTAGTTTGATTTTTAGTTATTATTTTGCCTGAAGTTAACCTGTAATTTTTTTTTTTAAGTCCTAGAAGGAGCTACGTGTCTTGAGGCCATGCAATGAAACACATTTTCCAAAGTTGTTGCTGAGGGCTCCTAAGATGTCTTAAATCACACAGACATGGAAATATACTCTGATTCCCAGACGGGTCAGATTGGCACGATTTCTAATGAGCACGGCTAGGCAGATGGTTTGAAGATTTCCCAACACCATGTACAAGCACAAAGCCCTCCCCTCATTCCCTCCCTTACCTCTAAATTAGAGTAATGACTTCAACCTGGGTGAGAGAACAGCAGAGGACCCTCACCAAGGCAATGAAATTAGTGCTACTAATTGGGGCTCTCTGTTCAGATGTGGCACGTAAGAGACCTGGGCAGATCTCTGTTAGTGCTGGGGTCACGTGGTGCAGGCGGATATGGCAGGGGGGCGGGGGGCAGGTGGACAGTGTGCTGGTGGCAGAAACTGAGCTGGAGTCTCTGTAGATCTGCAACTGTGGGTAACTTGTCTCTGAGGACTAGGGGTGATTTATCTATTCTAAATCTCAGGTACTCTATTACTACACACACATAGAGAGGTAGCAAAATTCTAAGAACAAAGCAAATTCTCAAAAAATGTGTGGGAGATGCCATTCCCCCCTATAGCATCTGCTACTGGGCATCAGTTACTTCTCCGAGGGATGTGTGGACTGCCAGGAGGATTGCAGGGCTACTCTCAGTCAGGTGACTTGTGTGCATATCCTGTGTCCCCATTAGACCCAGGCTTATGCTGCGTGGCAGGAGATGAGGCCTGAACACTGGAGCTGAGGAAGAGTCATCGGGCCGTGCAAATGTGAGCCTACAAGGACACCCAGTTAGAGCATTGGCTTGTCTCCACAGGCTCATGTGTCTGAACACCAGGCCTCAGGCGATGGTGTAGTTAGAGAGGGAGAGATGGAGAAGGAACCTTGCTAGATGAAGTGGGGTGTGTGTGTGTGTGTGTGTGTTCATGTTTGCATGTGTGTGATCCTGCATCTGGAGGCCCTGTGTTGATGCTGGGAATCACCTTTGACCATTCTTCCACTATATTCACTGTTACAGGGTCTCTCAGTCAAGCCCAGAGCTCAAGTATTGCTAGGCAGCTTGCTCTATCTAGTGTTCCCCATTCCTGCCTTCAGAGGTTCAAGGTTCAGGTGAACCTTGCCTGCCACCATGCCTGCTAGGGATTACTTGAGTTATGAGGGTCCTAGACCCTGTCTTAATTAGGGCTTCTAGTGCTGTCATGAAACACCATTGCCGAAAGGCAAGTGGGGGAAGAAAGAATATATTTGGCTTACACTTCCATATCCCTGTTCTTCATCAAAGGAAGCCAGGACAGGGACTCACACAGGGCAGGAGCTGACGCAGAGGCCATGGAGGGGTGCTGCTTACTGCCTTGCTTCCTCATGGCTTGCTCAGCTTGCTTTCTTATGGAACCCAGGACCACCAGCCCAGGGATGGCACCATAGTGAGTGGCACCACCCCCTCCACTTCAATCACTAAGAGAATTCTCTACAGCCGGATCTTATGGAAACATTTTCTCAACTGAGGTTCCGTCTCTTCAGATGAGTCTAGCTTGTGTCAAGTTGACATGAAACTAGACAGGACATCCCCACACTTTCCCAGCAAACACCGCCACGGCTAAGCCGTCTCCCCGGCTTTGTTTGTGGTAGCATTGTCCTGCACACCATTTCTGACCATTTCCTCACCAAAGGAATAAAACACCAGGTAGTGTGCTACACATTCACAGAGAAGTGCAGATCATGGTGTGTGTGTGTGTGTGTGTGTGTGTGTGTGTGTGGTGGGCTGGCTTTTTTCTCCTGCTTAAGAATTGCTAAGTGGCTTGCAGAATGGAGCACCGGACTTTTCTTGTGAGCCTCCCATGGCACTTTAATTTATAATCCAGAGAAGAGGCACACCATACACAATAGGTGCTTGCTTTAACAGTTGACAGTATAAACCTTTTTCTTTTTCTTTTTTTTTTTGCTGGTTATGAAAGGCAGCCCGTCTCTGAAGCTACTGAGTCGTTTTCAGAGTTTTTGGTACCAGACTCTGCTGCTGACAGTGCATTCCACGCCTAACGGCTTCTTGGCTGCCTTTGGCTCATCTTAAAAACAATGCCCTATTTTTACCAGGTGCATAGCTCTGGTCTGCCTCACACGCTAGCTACAGTAGGTTTAGAGACCAGATGAGAAGGCAGTTTCCCTAGATAATTCATACAATTCAAAGCTAAGTGCTTTCTTTAATCACACTGAACTAAATGCTTAAGTGTGAAACCTTCTGCTTGGTTTTGTTCCAAGGTATCATAGAATCGTAAAGTAGCAAGATCAACTGGAAATGCCTTCATCAGGAATGGGGTGGCTTCAACATTTTCTCATGAGTGACCCCCATAGGAGCCAAATATGGGTGTGAAGTTAGCTCTTGATCTAGTCTTGTTTCTCACTTGGCTGACTATCAGTGATAACTTCATCCCAATGTTTACAACATTTAGAAAAGACCAAAGTCCCATCCATCTTCTTCTAGAATGATTGGTGCTACAGATGATATGGGAGCACTGGGGCCATGTCTCTCCTGTCCTGATCAGCTAAAGGTCGCTGTCCATCAATCTACATGGTCTTTACGATACTTCTCAGCACATGCTTGAAGGCTGGCTCATTGCTCATTCATTGCTACCTGGAGTCTATTTATTTACTTATTTATTTATTTATTTATTTATTTATCTATTATTGGTTATTTTGTTTATTTACATTTCAAATGTTATTCCCCTTTCCAGTTTCCTCTCCAAGAACCCCTCACTCCCTCAAGTTTCCCACTCCCTCCCCCTGCTCCACAAGGGTGCTCTCCTATCCACATACCCACTTCTGCCCCACCATACTATCATTCCCCTACACTGGGGCATCAAGCCTTCACAGGACCAAGGGCCTCCCCTCCCTGTGATGGAAGACAAGGCCATCCTCTACTCCACATGTGGCTGGAGCCATGGCTCCCTCCATGTGTACTCCTTGGTTGGTGGTTTAGCTTACCTAAAGCAATCTACAGATTCCATGCAATCCTCATCGAAATTCCAACTCAATTCTTCACAGAGGTAGAAAGAACAATCCTCAAATTCATTTGGAACAACAACAACAAAAAAAAAAAAAACCAGGATAGTGAAAACTATTCTCAACAATAAGAGAACTTCTGGGGGAATCACCATCCCTGACCTCAAGCTGTACTACAGGGCAATAGTGGAATAAAAACTGCATGGTATTGGTACAGTGACAGGCAGGTAGATCAATGGATTAGAATTGAAGACCCAGAAATGAATCCATACACCTTTGGTCACTTGATCTATGACAAAGAAGCTAAAACCATCCAGTGGGGGAAAAAAAAATGTCAACTGCTTTTTATGTAAAATTCCCTGTGGGCATGCTATGAAGGGGCTCCAGTACGCTTTGCTTTTAGTGAGAAGAACTCAGCTCCTCTGTTAGCTTTTCTTTCTTTGTTGTGACCAAATACCTGGCAAGAAGTCACTGAAGGGAAGACGGAAAGTTTATGTTGACTTCAAAGTTCAGGGGATCTGGTCTGACAGAGCAGAGAAGGCATGGTGGTGGGCCAGCTCTGTCTCCTAAGGCAGGGGGATGCTTTCTTACACCTCCGTCCCTCAGGAAGCTGAGAGAGGGGAAGGCTGACTCTCAGGTTCTTTCTTCTTTTATTGAGTCCGGAACCCCGGCCTGCGGGCTGTTGCTGCCCACGTTCAGGGGGGCTTTTTTCTGCAGTCAGTCATCTCTGGAAACGTCCTCACAGGCGACCCTGGAGGCACACTTCATTATTGCCCCAGGTGTTCCTCAATCTAGTTAAATGAGCAACCTGAATTATCCACCATGGAAATTCCATGTCAACCTGACATCCAAAGACTTCTCTGCCAAACCATAACAGTGTCCAGTCAGAGTGAGGAAGGGGTGCAAAGGGACATGGGGAGTGAGGCTAGCTTGGAATACAGTGGACAGCCCTAGCCTCATCTTCTGGGCAGGGTCCAACTGCAACATGGTGGACTTTGGGACAGGGCCGTACAGGGAAGATATGATGGTTTGTATATGCTTGGCCCAGGGAGTGGCACTGTTGGGAGGTGTGGCCTTGTTGGAGTAGGTGTGGCCTTTAATAGCCTTGTCCTAGCTGCCTGGGAGCAGTACTCTGCTAGCTGCCTTCAGATGGTGATGTAGAACTCTCAGCTCTGCCTGTACCATGCCTGCCAGGATATTGCCATGTTCCTGCTTTGAGGATAATGGACTGAACCTCTGAACCTGTAATACCAATTAAATGTTGCCGTTTATAAGACTTGCCTTAGTCATGGTGTCTGTTCACAGCAGTAAACCCTAACTAAGACAGAAGAGGAGCAGCATCGAGAACATTCTCAACCATGAGCCTGTTCCTGACATCTCTCGGGAATGCTGCCAATAAGGTATAGGTGTTACCTGCTGTTTGCCACATCTGCTCCGGGTAATGCATCTGTGTTTAAGGTCAGAAGGAAACTACTTTCTCAGGCAGCCTTCGAATCACTATTTTAGTGTTAATTGTTTTCAGAGACTAAAAATAGTATCATGGGAGGTATGTTTGACTCCTGACTCTCAGATTTAGATTTTATGATTATGGAGAAAATCTCTTAATCCCAAAAGCCTCAGCTTGCTCCTTAGTAGACAGTGAGGTGACACCTGCCTCTCTAACTCATGAAGGAGAGGAGCTAGAGCACCTTGGCCAAGGAGAGAGCTGCAGGAAACCTCAGCAGCTACGCTTATGGACAAATGCTGCCGCAGGCCACACAGTATATCTGTGGGTTCGTACTATGTGAGAGTCTGCCCATAGCAGCATGACAGCCATTCTCCTCTTGGGGAGCTTCGTACTCGGTTGTGGGAGAGATTCTAATGGCTGTGCTAATTTCTAAGGGATAGAGGGAGACATGGAAGCATCAGGGCCTTAACAGGAAGCTGAAAAGTAGCTTCCAGAGAGAAGCCCAACACTGCTCTGAGCCTGAGCAGTGAGAGCTTCCTTCTGCCCTCCCCACCCCCTCTTTCTTTCCTGGTATCCAAAGTTATATTCAGAAAGGATCATGGTTCCTGAGCTTACAAACCTCACACTGTGTATTTATTTTGTATGGCAATTCTGGGTAACCCTCTGCATCAAGAAAAATTCAGCTACCACCATCCCTTTCTTCCTTTCTTCTTGTCTGTCAGGACTGGCCTAGCACTCCTGAAAGTCATAGGGATAACTACCTGCTCCTCATCCTGACTGGAAATGTGCTTTGGGGATACATCTGATGTTCTTTGCCATCATTTCTCCCAGGCTAGTGCTATTGTGTGATAATCAGATGACATTTTTGATGTCCCCACCCCAAACAAGGTGCATATGAAGAACCCAGGGGGTTCTGAAGACCCTTTGAACCCAGCCATGGATCCGCCCCACGTTTAAACTCTGTTGCACTTTCTCTCACTGAAGTGGGAATCCCACACAGCCTGGGAGAATGCAAAGGCAAGTGGAGATTTAGCCATTTGTTGTTTGGGATTTCCAGTAGCAAGCCCTGTTCTTACAGTCTGAGTTACTGGGTGACTGTAATGGAATTCACTCTGCAAGTCCTCACAAGCCTGGTTGTACAATTGGCTTACACGGATTCTTGGGTATTTGGAGAGAGAAACTATGGTAATTTGTGAGATAAATGTCAAACTAAAACTAGCATCTAGGCATTGAAAAAGTCTTTCCTAATATTATAGAGGACAAAGAGCTCTGCCCTTTGCATGGGTAAATTTGGCTACTGATCAGTTTATAAAAAGCCAAAGAATAATTCTTAGTGCAACTGACTGAAGTCTGAGTTTTCTAGCCATTAAAGAATTAGAAACCCTCGCAGCCACCTCTCCCAAGCACAGACACTTTTGCTTGTTGCAGAGGAGTCTAGAAGTTAGTGAAAGGACTCCTGCTTGTTATCTTGTTAGAGATGAGCTACACCAGAGCCTGTGGGCATGGGGACAGCCACAGGCCTGCCTAGAGAACTGCTGCCTAGTTCCTCTTAGAACTTTGTTGTAAGTGGCGACCAGCTGTCTCGGAGGATGCCTATTTCATTTCTTCACTTCCTCATTTGGACTCTGAGGAAAATTTAATATTGATATAACATGGTTCTAGAATGAAAGGGAGTACCTTCTGCTCCTTAGAGGTTCCAGAATGCAAGGGAATGCTTTATCCACCTAAGAGAGAAACTTCTTTGTGAGGGGAAGCTGTGGATCGGCTGTAGGTCATGGAGGAGACTTATAGAGCAGTGAACTGTGTGCTGTCTACAGCCTTGATAATATTCATGAGCCTTAGAGCTACCTTCGACCTGCATCCAGGAGCATGCACACACTCAAGTACATCACCACAGAGGGCGGCATCTGGAGCAGCTGTGGACAAGACTACACAAGAACTATTCATGGGCAAGAGGCCAGGGAAATACCTCCTATTATTTGAGGTCAAGATTTGCATGAGGCAGACTAATTTCATGTGGTGCCATCTCATCTGAATGTATCAGAGATTAAACAAGAATGTTGGAATTTCCGCCTTAAACACTATTAGTGGAGAGTAGGCATTTGCAAACTGGAAGTATGAATGAGGACACAACAATTCCTGCTAGTAAGTCAGGAAGCAGGTGCCATCTTGTTTCTCATTGCTAAGCAGTGTCCAAGTACTTGCACTGTACCTGGCACAGAAGTGTCAAACTTTCATAATGTTGACTCAAGATACTGCATAAGACAAGATGAAAATTCTTTCTGAACTTCAGTCTTTCATATTTAACAATGTTTGGATGTAATATTTAGAAATACACATGTTCCCCAGTAGACGAAGGGCTGTGTATACCACCTATCTATTCCAGGAAGTGTCTCCAAAAGTGAATGGGGGATCTTGTTGGCATTTTTGGTGGCATATAAGCCGTGACCAATGCTGTGCTTATAAAATGAACAGTAAAACCCTGTTTCTAGAATCAGCCTTGCTGTGAGTAGTGGGCACCCTTACAGGTGTAGACCGGGTACAGTGACTGCTCTGTCTGAGGTAAGGACATTTAAGAATATACCTTTGAAGAACATAAACATGAGGTATTTATAAATATTAACAAAGATTGACCCCCAGCATGTACTTCCAGTTCCCCCAATGATGGGAGTGGCATGGGAAGAAGAGACAAAACATCCCAGATCAGAGAGTCCGCTTTATAACCTATTCCCTCCGGTACATTCAAAATTTCCCACAGGCCAACTTTAAAGCCCTTCTAAAACAAACAATATTAAGAAATAAAAACACCATTCCATATGACTCAATTTATAAAATACAGACTTCCAAACTCAAAATATTCTTTATCTGAAGTGTTTATGCAATCAAGTAGAATGTTAGAAATTTACGCTAATTTCCACGTGGATTAAGCAAGCCTTAAATGAACATGCCACCAGGCACTGGCTCTAGGGAAGGTCTGTGTAACTATGCCTCCATCTCCGTTTAAGCCTCTGTGTGTATCTCGGCCGCTCTACGGTCAAACTTCCATAAAATAAAGATGCAACCCACCTACTGTGTGGAAGGCATACTGTATAATGGCCTTCTGTTGTAATCATTCCAAGGACTTGTTTACAACTTGTGCGCTCTGGATTCATGGGGTCAGGGAGTCAGGAAATGAGCCTTGTGTTTTTGTTTTGTTCTAAGGGAATAACGTGTGAATCAAACTCGGCTTAACTCAGTCTGGCTCCCCAGACTCCTCCCCAGACTTCTAGCACATGCTGTATTTTATGGACACCTCCATCTTCCTGAGTGAGACTGAGCTTTCAGTATGAAAGAGTGAGTGACTTTGAGTACGGAGTCCCTCAGACAAGCGAGGCCTGAGCTGCCACTCAGAGCAATAGCGCCTCCTCGTGTCCTGGCTAAGCCTCCTGCACTATTTGAAAAGAGAGCTCACATTTTCAAAGGAAGCCACTAGAAATGATTGGTGATCCTCGGACCATCAGAAGAAAACCGTGTGGCAATCAGCTGGAATTTTAGCTCTTATGAGGCAAAGGTAAATAATTATCTGGTCATTTTTCACCTCAGTGGCCAAATGGTCTAATCTGTTTCTAGAATTTATAGGACTATTTACCTGTAATCCGAAAAGTACATGTTCAACATTCTTGAGTTTTCTCCACCCAATCTCTGTGACAGTTACTGTCACATGGCAGTGATAAAATATGTATTTAACCCCTCTAGCCCTGATCTTTTTTCAGGCAGCATCAAGCGAAGAATTGTGGAAAGAGCTGTTCTAGACAGACCCACTGTCCTGTCAGGCTTTGCCTCCCCAAAGCAGAGGAACGCTAGGCAAGCTTATCTTTCCTCTGAACCTTAGTTTCCTCATCTGTATTATGGGCATATTTGTAGTAGTTACCTCAGAATAGAGTGTGGGAGCAGCAGGCTGTTAAAATGGTACCTGAAGGGGCTGGAGAGATGGCTCAGCGGTTAAGAGCCCTGACTTGCTCTTGCAGAGGTCCTGAGTTCAATTCCCAGCAACCACTTGGTGGCTCACAACCATCTGTAATGGGATCCAATGCCCTCTTCTGGTGTGTCTGAAGACAGCAACAGTGCACTCATACAAAAAAAAATCTTAGGAAAAAAAAAAAAAAAAAACCAAAATGGTGTCTGAAGCGCTCACTGCTGTTAGCCCAGCATGGCTAATCTTTTCAGTCAGGACTCTGTGCTTCCCCCCCGCCCCCGCCCAACTCTGTTTTCTGTATTATTAGAATGTACATGATTATTTAGCTCACAACAAAAATCCAAAGCCTGGAATGGTGACTCCTGCCTGTTAAATCCCACCACTCTGGAAGCTAAGGCAGGAGGATTGCCATAAGTGGGAAGTCAGCTTAGGCTACAAATTGAGACTCTGTCTCAAAGACAAACAGAAAGTGAACTGTTTTAATGAAGTCTCCAGAAGAGACGTGGGATAGAATTACACACCAGAGAGGTGACCTTGCTTCTGCACACAGTTTCTCACTTACTATTGCATAACACATCTGTGTTCAAAATACCTGCAGCAGGGAATTCACTGACAGCTTAGTGCCCTCTAAGTCACCACGCCAGAAAGCAAACGAAACACTGCAAGCCACTCTGCAAAATGTGCATGCCAATCTCCACACTTCATGACCATCCAGGCATCAATGGGAGCTACCACTGGTGCCTGCCAGAAGGGTGAATTCGCCACACACTAGATGACTTTAGGTATAAAAATATCTTTCAAAATAAAGATTCAACTGAAGACGATGGAGAACCTGAGCTACGATTTGCTGTGAATAGCAGCCTGGGGATCCTTTAGTAGAAAGTGGATTTACTCTCCTGAGGTTGAAACCCTGTAAGCCTTAATAATCATGTAAGCCGCTCCAGCACACGGCAGGGGCATTAAATCCCTCCCTTCCATAGCTTACCATAACCCTTTCATATTCTCAGAGATCACCCTGCTGTATCTCACGAGAGCACGTCACACAAGCGTATAAACCCATTTCCTTCACAGGCTAGGGAGGAGTCCCGAAGTGTGTGTTGGGAACTGCTGCATCTGGGTGGGAACAGCCAAGGCTCACATCACTAAGATCTCTGGTATTATGGAAGTGGTCCTAAATGCTTCAAAGCATCTTTTCCTTTTTTTCAGATTAGAATGTATTTTGTGAAAACTCAAAGTGGGGACATAGATGTGCTATAACCTTTTAGCTGGGGGAGGGGAGCAGATTTATAGGCCATGCCTGGAGGCCTCCTGACATCCCTCATCTGCTCGGCAGCCTTGAGGCTTCTCTTTGTTTTTTAAAGATTTATTTTATTATTTAGCTTTGTGTCTCTGTGCATCTGTGCTTGCCGAGGCTACAGGAGGACTCTAGATGCCTTGGTGATGGAGTTACAGGTGGCTGGAAGCTTCTTGATGTGGGTGCTGGGACACAACCCACATCCCCTGGAAGAACAACAAGCACCCTTAACAGTTGAGCCATCTCCCCAGGCTGGAAACCTCTTTGAGGTTTCTAAGTGATAAACTCTCTCTAGATTTATATGGACTTCACCACTTTTTGACAGAAAGGAATCCAGATGAAGCTATTCAGTTCTGACGTATAGAAAGGCATATTTGATGGGACTCTGATACACTTTTAGTTTTGGCTTCAAATAGTATATATTTTTTTAACTTTAATGCCTCCTTTTTAGGGTCCATTTTGGTTGATTGGAAAAAAACATAACTTGTAGAATTACAGCATTTTGCTGCTCCTTACCAGCACACTTTCACTGACTAATAGCCTATAATTAAGGAGAACTTGTTAGTTAAACAAATAATTAGGCACACTGAGGCATGGCTGGGAAGTGGTTATTCATCTCCTTGTCAGAGGTCCTAAGCTTTGGCCTATGTTTTTCATATTCCTTTCCATGTTTTCCCTAATTTTATTATTTAAGATCCTGCTTTCATCAAACCAGGGGAGCTAGAATATTTCTGTATTACTCCTTGAAGAACAAGCAAGTTGATGAGTGCACAGAACACTGTTCCACTCCTATAGTCAGTTCCTGTGCTCGCCCTGGAGGACGATGCCTCCTGCCTACAGTGGTTCAGGTACCAGGTGCCTCTATCCTCAGTGGGTGTGGGGTTTCTGACTGATACGCTTCTCCTTGGAATAGCAAGATGCCTCATTTCTCCTTCAAAAAATAAGAGCATTGAGAAAATATTTCACAAGAGAATATGATATATATGCATATGCACATATGCATAGAAATATATGCATATATATATTTCCTCTATGGCTTTGGATCTGCAGGTACAGCACACGGAGCATAGAGGAATGAAGCAGATGTGGTGGGCTCCACATCAGAGGCTGTCAGAACATTCTCATGGACTGGTGTTGCTGGCTGCATTCCTCGTTTCAGAACACAAGAGTGTTTCTTACCGCTGGCAGCTGCTTCTAGCTGCAGCAGCCTAACCCTCAGCTCACTGGAATGGTTAGAGACTGCAGATTTTCCTTTCAGCTGAGCTGTGACTGAGAAAACAAAAACAGAACCAGCCCTGGCTCTTCCTTGGGTTGCTATGTGAGGGAAGAAAACAACCACCCAGGGCCACACTCAGGTGAGTGGTGTTAGAGACAAAGGAGCAACTGGACCGTATGACAATCTCAGATACTATGCCCTAGCATGATACTCATGTGGGACACAACAATACTGGGGATGGATGGTAAATAATAGCAAAAACACAAATCATCAACATTGGACCAGCAAAGGCTACTATGTTACACAAGTCAGCAACATCAGACCAGCAAAAGATACTATGTTACACAAATCAGCAACATCGGACCAGCAAAAGATACTATGTTACACAAATCAGCAACATCGGACCAGCAAAAGATACTATGTTACACAAATCAGCAACATCAGACCAAGGAAGGATACCATGTTCAAGTTGTCAGGAAGTGTCCCAGGAAAACAGCAGTACCAACAAAACTAAGATGGTGCATTTCAATTTTTCTCTAGTTTATATGCTCAGGCACTAATTTGTCAAGTCATGTCAGTGTGTGTCACTCAGAAGTCACAGAAAGTGTTCCAACCTTATGACTACTGGCCACCTGAAACCAGATTTTTGATCAACACTTATTCTGAATGGTCATGCACAGGGGATGTGGCTTATGCTATGTACCAGGAACCCACGGGGTTTCTGCTTACCTTCAGCCTCCCTGATCCTTCGTCCCACGGCAGACCTTCGCAGCACACTCTTTCCCGAGTTGAAGAGGCTGGCCAGCTCATCCAGAGGGCTGGACAGCGGCCTGCTGTTGGGTGGGCTGTAAGGGCTTGGTGGGGAGAAGGTGGATGAGGCCTTTCTGAGGTCTGCTCTGGCTGTCCTTCCAGGCGAATATGGAGCCTTGACAAAGGAGCTGCAGGGACCCAGTGCTGGGGCGGAACTGGGCTTTGGCTGTGTTCTGGGCAGGTCAGAGTTAGTCAGTGCTTTAGCTGCAGTGAGCAAGACAGAATCGGGTGGGAAGGCGAAGTGTGTGGGTGGCCTGCAGGGTGCAGGGACCACCCCACAGGGTGCAGGGACCACCCCACAGGGTGCAGAGGCCCCCCCACAGGATGCGGGAAGTGGTCCACAGGGTGCAGTAGGTGGCCCACAGGGTGCAGGAGGTGGCCCACAGAGTGCAGGAGGTGGCCCACAGGGTGCAGGAGGTGGCCCACAGGGTGCAGGAGGTGGCCCTGGGGGTGGGGGTGGGGTGGCAGGTGGTGAGATTCGGCTGGGCCCATTAAACACAGGAAAGCTAGGGGATGCCAGCTGGTCATTGTCCCCCTTCTGTGCTTTTGAGTACTGTGGTGACAAGGGACTGGAGCCTTCCGACTGCACCGGGTACTTGAGGTTGGTCTCTAAGACTGGCAGTTTCTTCACCTCTAAGGGTGTCAGTGGGGACTCATCAGAAGCTGGGGAGCAGGTCACTGGGGTGGGAGGAAAGACTAGGAGTGGTGGCCGATGGGGAAGCAGATTGGGGAAGGGTGGGGGGATGTCACACGTATCCTTCAAGGGCTGGGAGTTCCCCTCAGCAGCCTCCAAGATGATGGCTTTTCGAGTCTCTAAAAACAGAGGAGGTGAGGCAGGCAGGAAGGTGAGCATCCCTGGGCCACTGCCCTCCTCAGGCAAGACATACTTCATCTCTTCATACACAGACTCGCCCTGGTCAGGGCTGTCAGTCTCAGATCCACCTGCTCTGGCTGCGTTCCCCACCATCTCGATGTACACAGGCTCAGTATCATCGTCATAGTCACTCTGTGGCAATGGCAGGTGCAGAGGCAGCTGTGGTGTGTACTGTGGCATTGAATCAGGCCTGGCCCACTGCACACCTAGTGTCCCCTGGGCCTGATGCCTGCCCACCTGGCCCATCATGCCAGAAGGCCGTGGTCCCCAGATCTCCTCGTAAGAGCCCGTGAGCTTCGTGTGGGGACTTCTCTTTGGCTTCCGAGGGGGAATCTTCTTCATGGTGCTATAATCATCGCTGTGGGGTCTGGGCCGTGTCAGAGCTAAGGCAGAAGACAGAGATTCCATAGTCAGTAGCAGTGTGCCCCAGGGAAGCAAGGCCTTTATGGAGTTGAGTGACCCTGCCCTGGATCCCTTTGTTTGCCATAGCTAGCCCTTAAGTCCTCTGAGCAGAAAAGACTCCTGGCTTTTGTTCCTTCTACCTTCTAGGAGTCTGGAGGGGGACCTAGATGTTTGAGACCACTAAGGGTTGACAGGGTCTGGCGGGTTTGGGATATTTGCAAATATGTAGGGGTTTAGACTATAATTGTGCAAGATAATTGGCCCATCCTCAGCCTCAATGTGGATACCCATGGCATAGGTAAGCCATCCCTTCAGAGATAGAGAACAGCTAGTGGTTGTGTTTCGCTGTGTTCCAGCCTGTGCTCACATCGTAATAGAAATGGCTAAAAGTATGATTGATTCTCTACCTTCATGACCATCGTTGTATGATGGCATCATACAAGACCTCCCACCAACAGACAACTACTATAAACAGGAAATGTGAACTTCCCAGTTCCCTAGTGCATATGCATCATCCCAAATCTCTAGACGGCTGACCCACAGCAGCTCCTGAGCTTTCTTCAGACTGCCTAGGAAGGCAGTTGGATCAATGCCACTGCAGAGCCGCTTCCCAGACACCTGCAGCAGCAGACGTCCAGTGGAAGACATTTTTCCAGCTGGCTTCCAAGTGGGAGGGACTCTGGCTGCCTCAGAGAGAGATGCTGGACAGGGTGGTGTTGAGGACATCCTGCCTTCTGAGGCTGGGCCATGGCAGGGTAGCTTCTGCTGCTTCTTACTGTAGCAGGAGCCACTCTGAGTGAACCCACAGTTCACCCGAGCAGTGTGGACTCTTCACAGAAGCCCCTCCATGGGATGTGTGAAGAGGCCTCAGGGAGGGAAAGAGATGCCATGTGAAGGAAGATGCTTCAAGGGGAGAGAAGCCTTGTGGAGGTGAAAGACTGAGGTCAGAAGATCTAAAGACTTTCCTGTCCAATCCAGAAATGTATGAGCCCTGCCTTTAAAGGCCTGAGCTTCAAAGATAGCCATGATCACACTGTACAGAGAACTGTTTAGTATGACTGGTCAGACTGTAGACCCATGAGAGAATGCTGCTAGCATCCTTGGATCCAAAGTCACTGCCTCCTGGAAAGTTTGTTATATAATCCCAGATACCCTGTGCAGATATTGGAACTCGTGGCTCTGATGGTGACAGTGGCCTCACTTTAGGAAGTCAGTGTTGATGTGACCCTTACCTGAAGCCTGAGGGCCCTGAGGAAGCTCTGAGAGGAGCCAGGGCAGATACAGGGTGGAAGCTAGAGGAAGCCACACAAAGCTGAGCAGGGCCTTGGGCTATAGTCAGAAGGCAAGGGGGGGTGGATAACTAGCTGGCCTGGCTAAGGATTTGTTATGGCAGGGGGACATAGCTGCTTCTAGAGTCCTTCTAATGTGCCAGTGAAGAGATGGGGCAAAGAACTTTTTACCATAGAGGAACAGAGTTTTCTTGATCTATGAACCCACCAGTGCTTCTCAGTATGCTTTGAAGGTGGCATATTATTCTAACATGGAGAAAGGTCATGGACCTCCATGGAACCTGCTCTGAAGTTGGAGCCCTGCACTCACCAACAACACTGTCCATTAGGACTTCAGGAAGACCTGTGGTGCTCCTCATTGATCTCTCCAAAGAAGATCCAAAGAAGCAAGGCCATCGGCCTAAGCATTGCCTCAGACAGTGAAGAAAATCCAATGCATAATTGTGTATATGGTTACTGACTAATGAGATATGTTAGGAATTGATTCACAAGCAGCTCACACAACTTCTGAAGGGACTTTGTTCAGATGCCCTGAAAAATGGCAGCAGCTGTGCCTGAAGAAGAGACTCTGGCTTCTAGAATTTCATGTGCAGGGAACAGGTGGAGAGAGCATCAGCCATGAGGCTACATCACTGTCAAGATGAATAATTGTAATTCAAAGGGAGCACCTAAGACCCCAGAGCACCAACCTCAGACTGGCCTGGGAAGATGATGATCAGGGGCAGGACTCTATTCCCATAGAGGTCCTTACAACACTAGCTGACTGTTGTTCTATATATCATGCACAGAGCCTGAGTGTCACCTCATGTCCCCTTTCAGGCAGGAGCATGTCTGTCTAGCAGACGTGGACTGTCATTTTATATTACAAGTCTAATGAACCTTACTCAAGTGAACATAAGGAGAAAACCATGACCTTGAAGGAGTCAGGAACTTTCACCATTTAAGGAACTTTAGCCCAAACCTCAGGTGTTGGGGGATTTGAAAAGGAGGCTTTGGCTTTGGGAGCCTCGCGAGGTGGCCCTATTGTCACCTAGGTGACTCTATGAGTAGAGATTGAATTGCTTTGTTCAGAGTGAACTGAAGCCTATTGGATTCTCCAAAACATTTGCCACAGATTTATTTTCAGCCCTATCAAGTGATTGAATGTACATCTCCTCTCCCAAACCTGGACAGGATGCTGGAACTGTCCTGGTGGACAGTCGAGGCAGAAGCAACCCTCATGCCTCCTGGGGGTGGTTCATAAAAGGTGGCCCTTAGCCATCTGCTTCCCCTCTCCTTCATGAGTGCATTGGAGCAGTGACTTTCTATGTTAACCCTAGAAGTCTCCATACCACCTAAGCAAAAGCAGAGACCAGCTAGCGATACAGAAACGTTTGGATGTGGAGGCATCACATGACTAAGGAACCAGACCTGGTGACCTGATTCTGCATCATTGTAGCTGACTTCATGTGGGACCTTGGGTGGGAACCACCAGACAATCCATATCTCTCGAGACCCAGAGCTTGAGAGACAGAGCAACAGCCATCATCTTATTTAAATCACTGTTTGGGTGGGTTGCTAAGCAACACTAGAAAATCAACATAGCTCCCCTCCAGGCTTGCTCCAGAGGTAAAATCTTTTGTATTCAATGATGAGGCGCCAGTTACTTGAGGCAGCTAAGAAAAGGGGTTCTGGAGTCTCCTTGGCTGGAGCAAAGCAGAGATGGTGGATGGGTAGGGTGGGTGTGGTGGGTGTGGGTGTGTGGGGTGACTGAATGACAAGGGAACATCATAACCTGCTCCCTGACTCAGTTTCCCTACCTGCACAGGGCCATGATGATTTGCCACAAGCTGTTGTTAGGATGGGAAATACTGAGAATAAGGTCCTTTATGTCAGTAAGCACCTCCACCCCTTTTCTTCCAACTGCTCAGCAAGTGATTAACCGTGGGAAAGAGTCATGGGAGCGAGACCGCATTCCTCACGGGAGCTAGACAGTGCTTCGGCAGGTGTAGCTCCAGCAGGCACCTTGCCTGGAGTGAGGCAGCGATTCTGCAGGGGGCACAGTTTCCTGCTGTGCCCTCTGAATATTAATTTGGAGTCTCTGTGGGCCAGGACTAGGAATCTTTACTCTTCATGAGCTAAAATTAGGGAAGCCGCAGTTAGAGTACTGAAACCTAATTTGGTCTTGTGGCTATTTCGGGGTGTATGCATGTGATCAGCTTATTTGTTAGTAGGGAAGTAGGGACAATTAAAGTTTACTTATTTCAAGAGGTTTCCCTTTTTAGTTTCCAAGTGTACTATAAAATAGTCACAAGCCCTCGACAATGCCAATGAAACAAAGCCCCGAAACAACCTTGGTCATGGGGTGGAACACTGGGACAAGCTTTCGTGTCTGACAGAACTCAGGAGAAGCCATGATGCATTTCCAGTCTCAGAGGCTCGGAGATACCACTCCCACCTGAACCACCCTGAAGCCACAGTCAACATGTCCTAAGCTCTGGGAGGAGAGGCACATCTCCGCAATAAAATACTTCCCTTTGGGGGCATCTAAGGTGGCACCCATCCCAACATAACCTGGTCCTATTATCTCAAAAAGTAAGACATGGTCCATGCAAGAATTTAAAGACAGTTAGAGGAAGACCAGAGACTGAGGATAGGTTTAGGAGCCCTCGGTTTCCAAATCTCCCTGTGTGGTTGTGTTTGGACCCAGCCCCTCTTGTGTTATTGTTCATCTGTTTCTGCCTCCAGCACAGGGCATGGATCCATTCTGTACTCATGCATTCTCACTATTTTCCTTTTCTTTGTATCTATGTGACAATGACCTCCTAGTGTATTCATGAACTTGGGGAATTTGGATTGGGCCTCACAAGACAGACAGTCTGAGGCCTGTGCAGGAAGATGATAGAGCCTGCTCAACAGATGCAAAGAGAAATGGGGCATGACTTCACTGCATTGTGGTGTTCAATCTCATTCATATTGGGAGATCTTGGTCTCCTCTGAGTCTCCAGGCGCCACCTCCTCATGCCACTCCTCTCTGAATGTTAGATGCTTGACTCATCACCCACATTGTTTAAGCATCTTCTCTCCTTGTTCCTCTCATTCCTCTGAGATCCCCCCTCCCACAGATCTGAAGTCGAGACCCTCCAGCAGTGGCACTGGCACCTCGCTGTGCTACTGCTCTGACCATCCTCCCCCTATGCCACCACACTGACCTCCCCACACCTCCCCTCCCCTCATTGTCTTGGGTGTTGTGATGACTGGAAGCTGATTCTCACAGGCCCAGTGGAAGAGCAAGCCAGCTTCCTGCCAGGCTGTGTTCTAAGTTACTGCATCTGGGGGACATCGACGGCAGACCCTTGATATGGCCCTCTGGTCTCTACTGCTCTCCTTTGTGCAGGCCTCTTACATCTTGCACCAGAACCTCCACACTGTGCATGCATAGAGGACACATGAGTGTCTCCAACACCATCTCCTAAAAGTTTTGGAAATACAACTGGTGCACTACAACAGCAGCCTTTATTTTTGAGCCAAAATTTCTGTAAAACTTTTCTTATTTTACTTTTCCTTTTTAGATTTATTTATTTTATGTATTTGAGTACACTGCAGCTGTCTTCAGACACACCAGAAGAGGGAATAGGATCCCATTACAAATGGTTGTGAGCCACCATGTGGTTACTGGGAATTGAACTCAGGACCTCTGGAAGAGCAGCCAGTGCTCTTGACCGCTGAGGCATCTCTCCAGCCCCCTTATCTTATTCTTTCTCTAAAAGATTAATTTTTATTTATATGTGTGTTTGCCTGCATGTTTGTATGTACACCGCATGCATGTCTGGTATCCACAGGTCAGAGGCTATCAGATCCCCTGGAACTGGATGGAGTTACAGATGATTGTGAGCAATCATGTGAGTGCTGGGAACCAAACTTGGGTCCTTGCAAGAATAGCCAGTGCTCTTAACTTTCAAGATATCTCCCTAGCTCTTTCTTTGTTTCTTTGTTTCTTCCTTTGTTTCTTTCTCTTAGCTCCATTCTATTCTATTTATTATTATTATTATTATTATTATTATTATTATTATTAATTTAGTTTTTGTGTCCAACCTAAGTCTCTACTCCCTCCTCTCCCCGGTTGCTCCCCCATACCTCCCCTCTGCTGCTCCCCACCCACACACTCCTCTCTTCAGAAAAGGGCAGGCCTCCCATGGATATCAACCAATCATATCAAGTTACAGTAAGATCCTAAGGAGTGTGACTGACTCTGAGGGATCTCAGATGCTGTCACTGCTCTAGGCGTCTGTCAGGGATCAGAATCCTGGCTCTTCCTTTAAGTTGAGATTGTTGTTTTGCTATATTTCTGTTTCATTGAATTCACTTAACCACTGAGATCACTCAGCTCCACATCACACCGTCAGATATTGTGTTCCAGTGGGATCTACTCAGCCGTTTGCTAGCATCTTCTCGCACTTCCACAATGACATGGCTGACAACTCTCCGCAGCAGTGGTGTGAGGCTAGACCCATCATGAGGTGCCTTTCCACAGCAGTGGTGTGAGGCTAGACCCATCATGAGGTGCCTTTCCACAGCAGTGGTGTGAGGCTAGACCCACCACGAGGTGCCTTTGCTTACCTGCCCTTCCCCATGAGGAAGGTCTTTGCGTTCCCATGAAGGACACATGCACTAAGGTACACGGTGGTCGCCACACACCGTATGATCAGTCCACGCATCTTATCGGTAACCTGACACATTTGGAAACGTCCTGTTCGGATGTACTTGCTTTCTGTCTGCAGTTGTAGCACCAGCCAGCGGTGAGCACTTACAGTGCACGGATCTTTGAGAGCGGATGGAGAGTAGTTGCCATTTCCCCTTTCTGCAGAACCATTTCTTGACCCCTCAGAGCAGAGCCCTTTGCCATCTAGTCTGAACAATTACACAAACTGAATTTGGTGGCCACGGTCCTCAGCATCTGTCATTTCACTCACCATGTTAAAAAAAAAATGTGGGCTTAAATTTTAATTAGATCATGATTGATCGGGAAAGCCTGGTGAATATTTTTTACCTTTTTAACTAATTAGTGATTATTTATATGGCATAGTGACCAACTTCTAGAACTGTCTTGGCGTTGAAGCTGTTAATTCAATGCAGAGGTGGGACCCAGAGTGAAGGAATTGACACATAAGTAGCTTTCCCCTAAGAGGCTTAAGGATTTGAATATTATTTAAATTTAATGATTAAAAAGCTGCCAGCAAGCCAACAATTGGATTTATTTCTATTAAAAACTATATCAGGGCCACAGTGGTGCCATGGACACTCCCAGACCGGAACCCAGCACATGAGTGAGCAAGGAGAGCAGCATTCACTTGTGTCCCCCATCCCCCCATCCCTCTTTGGCTCACCTTCACTGGCTGCATCCTTGGCGGCTGAAAGGCAGGCACTCACAGCCTCATAGGAGGCACTCAGCCGGGTGTTAGGGTCTCTCTTTGGTTTGGGTGGAGGCTGTTTCCGTGGTGATGGGAGGCCAGTGCTGTCATCCATGCTGAACACAGAGTGCAGTGATGGGGACCGGGTGGACGGTCCAGCGAGAGCCTGGGTGAGGCTGTCCACCACCACGGGCACTGGCACGGAGTTGGAGTTGGAGTGGATGTGCCGGCATCCTCCTTGGTCTTCGGCTCTTAAGTGAAAATAAAACACAAACAGGCACAGAGGCCCAGGTGTGTCATTCAGGTGACAGTGATGAGCCGGGTCCCCCCCCCTCCCC